>NW_027459387.1:0-300000 GCF_050624435.1 Tenrec ecaudatus | reverse complement strand
CAGCTGGTGGTTTTGAAATGCTGTTTCTGGTTAACAGGCCAGCGCATAAACACTGAAAACACTCTCACTTCCATCAAGCCAATGCTGACTCATAGCAAACCCCTGTGGGTTTCCGAGATTGTAATTATTTACAGGAATAGAAACACGGCCTTTTCCCCTCGGAACTACTAGTGGTTTTGAACTGTGGACCATGTAGATCACAGCCCAACAAGTAACCATGCTACCAGGGCTCCATGCATAACCACAGAGATAAATAAATCTGAGATCTGTTGCTATCAACCAGAAACTTAATTGAGAAACCCCATGGAAAACTCTTCTTTGTTTCCTGCTACTACAAGTAAAATCACAGCAGCTTACAAGTACGCAATAGTGCAGCGTCGATTTCTTAACAAAGAACAGTGCCGAAATTTGATGGTTGGTATCAAATTGCTTCTTCCGTCTGATTTTGCTTCATTACTAGGAAGAGAATTAAAGAGAAAATGGATAAATACACTGCAGAACAACAAAAATTTTTAAGTTTTATTGACATGTAACAATTCACATCAAACAATTCAATAGTTATTAAGAATTGTACAAAAAAAACTGTACAATTACCACTACAATCAATTTTAGAACATTTTCTTATTTCTTGTACTCATTGTTATTAGCTTCCTGTTTCCCACCAACCACCCCTACAATCCCCACAAGAAACCATTAAATCCAGTTCCTGGCACTACAGAACCAAAAAAATTAATTTTTCCATGATATTTTTCAAAGGACTGATACACGTACACATTTTTACCTATTTGTACGTAACAGTTTACCTAAGCAAATTGTGCTGCTTCTACTTCAGAACTTTTATTTACACATTACAAGATTAAAGTAAGAAAAAGCCAAGTTAACTAACTTGTCAATGCAATGATACTATAATAATTTAATCTCCTTTAACCATTTGGTATTGTACAGTTTTGCACACTGATTGCTTTCTATTATTTCAAAAGACAAGTGTCCTATTTGTTCACTGAGGTAAGAGAAAACCTGACATCATGGCCCGAAGAAGGTGGTCTTACATGATGTTTCTATTGTATGAGCACTCCGCTTCTAGGAGCACTTCCGAATCCTCACCACACTACTGTATCTGGACATGGAGTCAGCAGTTTATTCATTCAACAAATATTTGCTATTTCCCCATCTATATTTTTTACTATACTTTAGGGTTTTT
Source organism: Tenrec ecaudatus (assembly GCF_050624435.1). Taxonomy (NCBI): domain Eukaryota; kingdom Metazoa; phylum Chordata; class Mammalia; order Afrosoricida; family Tenrecidae; genus Tenrec; species Tenrec ecaudatus. The sequence goes on along the minus strand of NW_027459387.1, from coordinate 298,799 downwards.
TCATATACAGAGGAAGTAGTTTCACCCTATAAAATGCACATCTTCTTAGACACTTGATATGGATCACATTTTAAAACCAGAAGAACAAAAGGAGTAAGTATCTACTTTAGCATTTTAAAGCAATTAGATGAATATAAAAAGGGTCCACCATGCTTTGTTCCACATAATGCACTAGGCCCTGAGAACAGGAAAAATGCACACCCTGTGCTGTTAGGTTTTTCTATCTGCTGTCACTCTATGGGTACCAGATTATGGTCTACATTGTACAAACTAAGCACAAATACACCTAATACCAAGTACTTAAAAACATACATCAAATGTCCTAAAAAAAATCACATTTATAGGTGGGTAAATAAAAAGATTTCTTTTGATATATAATTTAACCAGACATTGCTTACAGTGATTGTTTTCTCAGAAGGACATCAGGAAGATGGGGGACAAAAATTTAAAACAAGAATTTACAAGTGTTATGAATATAAGAAAGTAGTTCAAAGTGGAACACATCCTGGCCCACCAAGCCCTGAGGACGATATTTCCACTCAGAGAAGTCAAAGCACAGAGAGGACCATATGGCCAGTCCACTATGAGACACGATGTACCTCACTGACCCATAGTGCTACCAGGGGACAACACTGGAAACACAGTGTGGGAACTGTGCCCAATCTGACCCCATCACACTGAGGCAAAACACTAAGAGCCATGCAACAGAAAAGCAAAGGAAGCAGAGCAAAGAAGTCTTGAGGGAGTACAAAAAATAGACTTTGGGGCCAGAGTGTGCCACCCCACCAGATTCAACTGGAAAACACTCCTAAAGGTCAACAAACAGACCTTGAACTATTTACAGGCTTTTCTCTTTTTTTTGTCTTTTTTTGGTTTTCTTTTGTTGCTTTGTTTTGCTCTGTCTTGTTTTTTTGTGCATATTATTATCTCTGCAATTCTATCTAGAAAAAATAGGCGGGATAAACAATCTGAAGGAGAAAACAACGGACTGCTGGTTCTGGGGAGATATGGGAGCAGGGGAAGCGGGGGTGGGGGGAAAGGAAGTGGGTGTTAACAAACCTAGGGACAAGGGAACAATAAGTGATTCAAAATCAATGGCCAGGAGGGTGCAGGAGGCCTGGTAGGGCTTGATCAAGAGCAGTATAACCTAGAGGAATTACTGAAATCCAAATGAAGACTGAGCATGATAGTGGGACAAGAAGAAAGCAAAAGGAAATAGAGGAAAGAATTAGGAGTCAAAGAGTATTTAAAGGTCTAAATACAGGTGTGTACATGCCAATATTTATATATGATGATGGAGAAGTAGATCTAATGTGCGTGTATTTATAGGTTTAGTATTAAAGGACATTGGGACTCTACTCAAATACTCCCTCAATGCAAGAACACTTTGTTCTATTAAATTGGCATTCCATGATGCTCACCTTCCCTACATGATTGCTGAAGACAAAACAGGTGCATAAGCAAATGTGAAAAAGAAAGCTGATGGTACCAGCTATCAAAAGATATGGCCTCTGGGATCTTAAAGGCTTGAAGATAGAGACCCACATGGATGAAGCACACTAACCTGTGTGATCACGAGGTATCTATAGGAACAGGTACCAGTCATCCAAGAACAAAAAAAATCATCATTGTGAATGAGGGGGAGTGCGGAGTGGAGACTCAAAGTCCATCTGTAGGCAAGTAGACATCCCTTTACAGCAGGGTCACAGGGAGGAGACGAGCCAGTCAGTGTGCAGTATAACACTGATGAAACACGCAACTTTCCTCTAGTTCTTTAATGCTTCCTCCCCCAATTATCATGATCTCAATTCTACCTTACAAATCCGGGTAGACCAGAGGCTGTACACTGATACAGATAAGAGCCGGAAACACAGGGAATCCAGGGCAGATAAACCCTTCAGGATCAATGAGTGCAGCAATACCAGGAGGGGAAGGGGAAGGTGGGGGAGAAAAGAGGAACCAATGATCCACATATAACCCCCTCCCTGGGGGTGGAAAACAGAAAAGTGGGGGAAGGGAGATATTGGACAGTGTAAGACATGAAAAAAAATTTATAAATTATCAAAGTTTTGTGAGGTAGGGAGGGAGGGAGAAGAAGGGTAAAAAATGAGCGGATACCAAAGACTCAAGAAGAAAGAAAATGTTTTGAGAATGATGATGGCAACAAATGTGCTTGACATAATAGATGGATTTATGGATTGTGCAAAGAGTTAGTTATACAAGCCCCCAATAAAATGATTTAATAAAATAAATAAACCTAACCAAACTCACTACCAAAAAAAAAAAAATTTCCTGTATCCATTGCTGGTAGGAATGTAAAATGGTATCGCTAATGTAGGTAGTAGTGTCGCAGCTCAACAAAAATCTGATCTACTACACCCAGATTTGAAAAGACATGCAAACAGACTTGTACACCAACATTCCTTGCTATACTATTTGCAATGGGTGAAGATAAGAACCACCTAATGCCCATGAATAGGAAAATGTGATATATATGTGTACACACTACTGCTGCTGCTGATGTTACTCAGCCAATCGGAGAAATGAAGAATTGGCACAATCTACAATATGGATGGGACTCGATGTCATTAAACTAGTGAAAGAAGTCAACCACAGCACGGGACTTGGTTTCAATCTCTTGCCACCAAGAACAGTGGCCCAGAACTACCAGTCTGTTTTAATGCTTCTTTGCTTTTTATGGCAGTGTGGCTCTGCTGTTGTAAATATTATTGGAACGTTTGCCCTATCACCAACTCCTGTTGTTTCTGTAAATAGTGCTCAGTCACTTAAAGGTTTAATTTACACAAGTCAACAATTCATGTATTGCAGTTCACAGCTGGCCCATACTTGTATAATTTCCCTTTCTCGACAATGTTCTAAATTCTGTAACATTGGCTAAACTAATGACACCATCAAAGTGTACCGGCTACACATTAGACTCCTAAGTGAAACATCAGCAGTTTAAAGTCACCAGCCAAGTCTGTGGGGGAAGGATGAGGCTTTTTACTCCTGTGATGATGTGCAGGCTGGGAGACACACAGGACAGTTCTACCCTGCCCTATAAAGTTGTCATGAGTCAGCAAGGGGATGATAATTGATAATGTTCGGTAACATAAAATGACAATGATGTCTCTCTTAGGTGAACCAGAGTCATTTATAAACCATGAGTGGATTTTAGGCTTGTACTTAATTCTAGTCCCAATCTAAGAACAGCTAGTTCTTATGACATGGTCCTGCTTGGTGGTTGCCCTCATGAAGAAATCACTGAAGATATGAGTCTACAGCAAAATGTGGTGAAGAACCTAGATGGTGCCCAGCTATTAGAAAAAATAGTGTTGGGGATTTTAAAGGTTTGTTTTCAAACAAGCAGCCATCTAAGTGGGGTGTCACATGGAAGGAGCACATCAGCCTGTGTGAACATAATCCAAATCTAAAGGCTGGAATGATATCAAAGCTTAAATTGTGAACAATTGGTTTGTAGAAGGCTATGGTTGTCAGTGGAAGCCCAAAATCCATTTAGAGGGTCCACAAAGAGATCAAGCCTCTTGTGAATTCCCTCTCGTTATAGCTGAGGGATGTGAAGAGCTCTATTATCAGACACTGTAAATCAATATGTCAGACATAGATCAAAATGCAGTATATCTTATTTGATTTTCCTTTGGACCCATTTTAAAGCTGTTTCAATTAAAAAAAAAAGTGAAGGGAAAATACTCATGAAGCAAACCCTTGGAGCCTCACTGTGACCATGGACGAGGGGTGGAGGGCCTCGCTAGCATGCAGAGCGCAGTGGATTCCTGCGGATGCGGTTAGGTTCAAACTCAGCACCCCACCATTTGCTCTCCCTTATGAGCCATCTAAATGTGTTCTAGTTCTTAAGATACTTGTAGCTTTCTTTTGACTGAGGTTTTTGTTTTACTTTCATAGTCTTCTTAGTGTTGTTTTTATTGTTTTCACTGTTTTTCTGTATATAAAATCCAAAATAGGTGAATCAGAGGCAGTAACTGGATTCATGGTTCCTTGGGGCAGGGCAGGGGAGGTGGGGAGGAAATGGGGAGCTAATAACAATGAGTCCAAGAATGAAGAAAATATCTAAACCTGATTATGGTGATGATTCTACAACGATATGTGAATTATATACCAATAAACTGTTAAAAAGTCATTCGCAAATTATATAATTAAATGGTTCAATCATATTAAGAAGAGTTGTACAATCATTACCACAATCGAATTTAGAACATTTTCTTCCTTCTTGTACTCACTGTTATTATTGTACTCACTTCCTTCAAACCGCCCCGGCCACAACTCAGGAACCATTAATCAAGATATTGTCTCAATAGATATACCTACCCTAGATTTCATATACACTAAAACATTTAAAAACAGCAAAAAACCTACTAAAAATAACAAAGTAAAACAAAAGTATCCCAACTGAAAAGATAGAAAATATAAAAAACTAAAATCAATTTAAAATGGGTCAAAAAGGAGATCAATGGATATGGTGCTAAATTTTAAAGGAATTGCATCTGCAATAATCCACTTTCCAATGCACTCTGCATAACAGCAAGGCTAACCACAACACTTGTCTATGCTCAGAGAGGACTCACAGAGCTTTATCCATACATATTTCCCCTGCACTTTGTTTTTACTGAAGTAAAATGGGTCAAAACAGGGGTCAAATGATATCATGCTTTATTGTAATCATCTCTATAACACTCTCTGTCTGATAGCAAGACTACTGACATCCTTCAACTGAGTCAGAGAGGATTCACCGGAATCTTAAACCACTTGTGTGGAACTTGCAAATGATTTTGGATTTCCACTGTCATCCATATCCTTCTGCAAATCAGGTGTTCACAATTTAAGCTCTAATACTATTCCCTCCTTCATATTTGAGTTTTAATTATTCACACTCCTCTGGTCACAAAGGCTGATGTGCTTCTTCCATGTGGACTTAGGTGACATTTCACTCAGAAGGCTGCTTGCTTAAAAATAAGACCCCCATGCGCCATTCTTTCTAAAAATCATACCATCTAAATTTCTTTACTACACTTTGCTATAGCATCCATATCTTCAGTGAGCATCAAAAAGGGCCAAGTCACAAGAACTAATTCTCATATTGGGCTAGAATTAAATGCAAGTCTAAATCCCATTCATGTTATCTATGGTTTACGTACATCTCTGGTTAATCTTAAAGAGACATCATTGTAATTTTATATTAGAGAACATTATCAATCAGCCCCTGGGGCACATGGCAATTCTATTGATAGTGTGAACTTTTTGATTAAAGAATCTATAAACGAATGCTGATCAAAAGGGAAAAATTCAAAATTGAATTTCAAATTACCAAGAACTCTAGACTTTCTAGAGCCACGTAAACTGGAAAAACCCAAGTCCTAAAATAATCCTTAAACCAAAAATATCCTCCAAAGTGGGTCACTCCACAAAGAGGTGGGATATGGGATAAGACCATCCACCTGAGGGTCTACACCAAGACAAGGCTGGGGCAAATCCCCACAGAAATGAAAGAACCTTGCCAGGAAATCAAGTTTAGGCCAGGGGAGAGGAACATCACTGATAGTTCTGTTGGCGAGCATGGTAGGTGATTGGGGAGAAATATCCTCACATTGGGAAGGGGTGCTAAACAATGATTGTAGGGAACCTATAGGGACAATGGTCCAGATTTTATGTTCCTGGGTAAACACTACAAATATGTCTCTAGCCAAAGCTCAATAAAACATGCCATGGACTAAACACCAAGGTGTCACTGGATGCTGACCTTGTGGTACGGTAAACCTTGTGGTCAGCATGGCATCACTCGGGCTACACAAGCGCTTAACACAGAGGCCCAGCAGAATGAACTGAGCCTGGCCTCAAAGGTGCCTGTACCCTTGGACTGAGGACTGGGGTGCTTAGATAGAAGAGGAAGCAGAGTGGCTGCCCTGGACCTGTGGAAGTGATGGTCATTGGACCTTGGGGGGAACCCCATTTGGTTGGAGTCCATCAAAAGGGACTCAGAATCACCATATATTTAGTACCTTGATGCTCCCCTCTCAGTGATATGACTGGCTTTGATCTGTTGGGCAGGGATTTAAACTTGGAAGAATTGATCCAGGATGTTTCCCCTGGCATCGATCCCCCCTGCTTAGGGTAAACAGAATTCAACTGAATATGAGATCTAACTGTGTGGAGCAACAACTCATGGGTTTCGGCTCAAGTTAGAACTGTACTTGCAGACTCCTCAAACCTACAGCAGAATGATGTGTCATCGGAAAACTTGATGGTGTTGCCAGTGCAATCATCTTATACTCCAGGGGGAATGATTGACAATGTGTTACTTTTCTGTTTCTATGGGTTTTTTCCCCTGCCTTTCATTTGCTTGTTTTGTTTGTGTTTGTCTTTAGTTGTCTGCTAGTTGTTTTGTTGCTGTTGGTGGGGTAGTTGGTCTTACAGGGTATTAATTTGTCATAGTATGGCTGTCAAAGTAAACCCGAGCTATGCATATCCCAGGGACAAGCAGATGGATTCTGGCCCCAATTTAACTTTAGTCCCAATCCAAAGACAGTTAGTTTGGATAACATGGCCTTGCCCACCTCATGTAATGATCACTGAAGATAAGGGTGCTACAGCTAAGTGTGGTGAAGAAAACAAATGGTGCTCACTATCAATCGGAATAGTGTGTGGAGTCTTAAATTCAAACAAGTAGTCATCTAAACGAGGAGTGAACTATGTCCACAAAGAAGAAGCACACCAGCTTGCGTGACCCAAAGGCACGCAAAACAAAATTCAAAAATGACAAAGGGAAAAGTATCAGAGCCCAAATTTCGAAGACCCAATTTATAGAATGCTATAGAAGATAGGGGGGCCCCAAACCCATCTGCAGAGTATCTAGTCAGATTAAGCCACCAGCAGATCCCCTCTAGTCACAGGAAAGTGTCTCGAACAGCTTTTCTATCAGATAGAGATCATTGTAAGTGTGATTATGCTGGAATGAACTGGATACATGGTCAGATGACCTCCCTTCTAACCTGAACTTGTTCTTGGTCAGTGGTTTTCAACCTTCCTAATATACATTTACTACCGTCCCTCATATTGTGGTGACCCCCCCAACCATAAAATTATTTTTGTTGCTACTTCATAACTGTAATTTTGCTGCTGTTATGAATCGTCATGTAAAACCTGATAAGCAGGAAGTATTTTCATTGTTACAATTTGAACATAATTAAAGCATAGTGATTAATCACAAAAACATTTTCTATTGTGAAAGACTAATTTCTAACTACAAATGAAATTAATTTTGTTGTAAAGCATAGTGTAGCATGGGTAACAGTTTTCACGCCAGTTACTCGTATGTGGGCATATCTGCATATGGGCAGCCCTGCCTAGAGACAGCTAGAGGAACAGTGTCTTGGTTCCTAAGACCATTGGAAATGTGTTTTCAGGTCTTAGGTGACTCCTGTGAAAGGGTTGTTTGACCCCCAACGGGTCGTAACCAACAGGTTGACAACTGCTGTTTAGGTGAGAGCATTTCTTGCTTGTTCTAAGACAAGGTGGTCTTTTCTTTCTTACTCATTATTTGTAATTTTATCTCTAAAGAATTGATTGTGTTAATGATTATGTAAGTCTTCTTGATATGACTGAACTATTGAATTGTGTGATATATGTGGATTAAGTACCAATAAAACTGTTTTAAAAAAGGCTCAGAAACCCACACAGGCAGTCTATCCTGTCCCATAGAGTCACTATGAGTCGGCATTGACTCAATGGCAGTGAGCTTGGTTTGTTTTTTGACCAAATCACAGGGCACTATTACTTTGTCTTACAGCTCAAATTCTTCACTGTGCCAAATCCCAGGCTTAACTTTTACTATCTGTAAATCTAGAAACCTTTTGAGCTTTCTGCAGCACTAGTTCTGTATAAACTCCACTCCAACTATGAATAATCTCTACTGCGCCGATACTCAAACCAAACTCTGCCAGTGAGTTGATTTCCACCCAAAGCAGTTCTGCCCATAGGACAGGGTAGAACTGCCCCTCTGGATTTTTAAGACTGTCACTTTATAGGAGTAGAAAGCTTCATCTTTCCTCCTCAGAGTAGCTGATGGTTCCAAACAGCTGATCTTGCAGTCAGCAGCCCAACATGTAGCTATCATGTTGTCTATTGTCTATACTGCCTACTATATATTGTCTATTCTCTTTACTCAATGCATTAAAACATCTATTAATTTTTTTTAAAAAGTAAAATGTATGTATTCCACTTTGTTAGTGCTTTTATTCACTTGTATCTCAATTTGGGTCTATCCTAATTCCGTCATATCAATCAACCAACAAATATGCATTAAAGCACCCAAAATGCAGATATAACAATAAGCAATATTAAGTCCTTTAGAGCTGGGCTAAATTATATAGTTAGAATATAATCAGGTGCACAGAGATTAAAAAAAAACCCAAATATGATGCAAAATCAACTAGCTAATATTATTTCTAATTAATTCTTAACTCTGATAACTTAAAAAAAATCTTATGAAAACTTACACATCGGATTGGTTTTGTTCATATAAAGCCTTCCTCTCCTCCAGAATTTGTCTGAGTCCATCCTCCTGGAATATATAAACTGCTTTTGATATATATCCATGGATTCCCCAATGCATTCAATTAATCCCCTAAGTCTATCTGTACTACATTTATCCTCAATTTATATATATAATTTATTTAAAATCCATAGCCATTGCATAAATTCTGGCTATTTATGTACCTACATCAAAAATAAAGGCTTAATCGAGCATGAAAGTACACATTTTCACTGCAAAAACAACAAATACAAGTTTTAAAATGTTTCTCCCAATTTTTTCCCCCAAAGACACAGTTTTGGTTTGTACTGCAAGAAAAGAAAGGCCAAAGGAATTTTTCCTACCATCTACCTTAAGATAGAAATTTTTCACTTAGACAAATAAAATGTTTTAATTCTAAAATTCATAAATGTTAATAAGATAGTTGACCATTTGAAACGAAGTGACATCACATATTCTTTCAGCCAAAATACAGTCTTGGGTTCAACCAACCCTGTAGCCAATTATATGTTGAAAATATTTGATGATGATGAATAGCCTTGTTTACTCTTGATGTCATTTATTACCCATTTCATCTCCACAATTCTAAAAGTTACAAGTCCTGCTAGTCTTCAATCCCTTAAAAAACTCATTTATCAATATCTGTAGAATTGAGTTTCAATCATCCACATTTCTCACCACTAGCTCATCTCTCTGCCTCCATTAGTTCTTCTCTTCTGATGCATTTTCCATATAGCCAATAACCAAAACCACTTCCATTAAGTACATTTTGATTAAATGACCCTATAGGACGGAGAAAATTGCTCCCTATGGTTTACACAGCTGTAAATCTTTACAGAAGCGGCTATCTTTCTCCCTTAGAATGGCTGGTGTGTTTGAATTGCTGACCATTAGGCTAGCAGCCCAATGCATAACTCCAGGCCTCATTTTACTGCCAATAAGTACTCCAAAATATAAAAACATCCCGCCACACCCCTACCTGAAAACCTCTACCTGATTCCAAATGCCTGTGGAATAATGCCGAAGTTTTTCTAATCCTAGAACCCACCATTGACATCTCCATACATAACCTTTCCAGTTGTGATCATGAGTCTTAAGCCATTGTTTATCACCTGCCTGTGTGAGGGCTAATACTTCATAGAAGGCTCGAACACCCACTCCCAACCCCCCAGTAGCATTTCTCTTTATGCTCCCATCTACGCAACACCAGTTTCACTTACCACATTGCATTCTATTCACTTGTGTTTCTTGGTCCTCACTGACATCTATCTAGTTGCTGCCCTATGATTGTTTACTACGATGCTTAAACGTACTTAGACTTCCAGGGTTCAAGCTCTAGCTCTGCTCTTTACTGGCTATATCACCACTGACAAATCTCCTAACTTCAATTCTCCATTCACATGTTTGAGGTGGGGGGAGACAGCTCAGATCTCACACAATTATGAGGAGAGACAATTGCAAGCTAAGTGCTGAACATCATTCCTACTTCCATGTTATTGTAGTGGACAAATAATCATAATAGTAACAATACGACTGTTAGCACTATTATTATTTCTTGTAGAAACAGCATACAGGGACTCAGCCCTGAGTGTGTCAGGTACAGTTCCTCACTACACCAAGAGCTCTGTACCATCATCATGCCCATTTTTGTTGGTGAGAACACTGGACGCACAGAAAGCCTGAGTCCACAGTGATCGAACAGAGTATGAATCTCAGTCTGGCACCAGAGGCCTACTTCATCATCACATTTTGCTCACTGAGTGCGTGCGCGCACACTAATGCGCATAAAACGCTAGATCCAATAAAAACGACTGGTTCTGTGGGTTTCTGAGGCTGTCAATCTTTAAAAGAACAGAAAGCTTCCAGCTTTCTTCGGCAGAATGGAGGTGGATTCGAATTTACTTTAGTTCGTATTAGGCAACCTTTTACTTGGCTAAGCAAAGGAAAAGCAACAAAGCTAAAAATGAAGCAAAACGGAAGGAAGTAGACTTTGAGGAAGCGCAATTGCTGAGTTGTACAGTAACTTCCTTCTTTCTCCCACAGTAACCTTTTGTTATGCTGTTACTTTCCCTTCCGGAACTTGTCTCACACCCTCAGGGGAATCTGAAGCAAACCGCGAAAAGAGCAGCCCAGGGGAGATCCCGCTCACCCTCCAGCCCCTTTCAGCCAAGCTCCCCGGACCTCCATCCCGCCCTCTGCCGTCCAGCCCGTCATATTAAAGGCGGGCAGCTGCCCTTCTGGCGTGTGGTGCAGTTCGCGGACCACCTCCGTCGCCTTTTCACAGAACATGGCGGGTAGACCTGGTACCGGGACCTCCTTGTCGGCCGCCCACTTGACCGAAGAGTCTGCGGGCTCCCTGCAGCCTAGTTCGCGCCGCGCTTATTAGCGCAGGTCTAGGAAATCGCCTGCGCTTTGGCGGTAAAAATCCCCAACCAATGGGAAGGCAAGGACGCAGGTTGCGTGGCTACGGTGGTTGCAAAGGGACAATTCCATACGCGTTACAGAAATATGACCGGAAGTGGGGAGGCGGTGACCGGTGCCTTCTTCCGGTGGAACGCGGCCCTCCGGAAAGAGTCCTTGGGGTTCCATTTGACTTTATCCATGAGGAGAGACGAATTTTCCAATACTAATCTGAGCACCTAGTTTAGGGAGCAGCATAGCTTGGAATAGATGTACCGCCCACACCCCCCGAAACTTCCTCTTTTCCCTTTTTTAAAAATAAAAATCATTCTATTGAGGGCTCATATAACTATCCATATGTACATACATTGTGTCAAGCTCATTTGTACATTTTTGCCATCATTCTCAAAACATTTGCTTTCTCCTTACTCCCTTTATATCAGCTCCTCACTTTTTCCCCTGCTTCATGGAACCTTGATCATTTATCAATTATTTTGTCATGTCTTACAGTGCCCACATCTCCCTTCATCCACTTTTCTGTTGTGCAACTCCATGGAGGGGGTTATATGTAAATCCTTGTAAGCAGTCCCCCCCCCTTTTTTAAATCATTTTATTGGGGGCTTGTACAACCCTTATCACAATCAATACATCATTCCATTGTGTTTAGGACATTTGTGCATTTGTTGACCTCATCATTCTCAACACATTTCCTTTCTAATTGAGCCCTTGGTATCAGCTCCTCGTTTTTCTATCTCCCTCCCTACCCCCTCCCTCCTAAACCCTTGTTAATATTGATAGGTTTAGAATTAAGGTAGCAGATGGACATTGGACCTCCACTTCTTTTCTCCCTCAATTGCAAGAACACTTTGTTCTATTGAACTGGCATGCCGTGATGCTCACCTTAAAAGCCTGAAAATAAACAATCCGCGATCTAGCTCAGAAACAGCAAAGCCCACGTGGAAGAAGCACACCAGCATGTGTGATCACGAGGTGTTGAAGGGATCAGGCATTAAAGAACAAAAAAAATCACATCATTGTGAATGAGGAAGGGTATGGAGTAGGGACGAGGCCAAAACCCATCTGAAGGAAAGTGGACATCCCCTTACAGAACGGTTGTGGGAAGAGAAGAGGTGTTCAGGGTGCAGTGGAGCAACAATGAAACATACAGCTTTGCTCTAGTTATTTTCTATTTATTTATGTATTTGTTTGTATCATTTTATCAGGAGCTTGCACATCTCTTATCACAACCCATACATACATTGTGTCGAGCACATTTCTACATTTGTTGCCATCATTATTCTCAAAACCTTTGCTTTCTACTTGAGCCCTTGGTATCAACTCCTCATTTTCTCCAACCCTCCCCGCTACCCGCTCCCTCATGAACCCTTGATAATTTATAAATTATTATTTTGTCATATCTTACACTGTCCGACATCTCCCTTCACCCACTTTTCTGTTGTCCTTCCCCCAGGGTGGAGGTTATGTAGGTCCTTGTAATCGGTCCCCCCTTAATACCCCACTTTCCCTCCACCCTCACGGTATAGCCATTCTTAGCACTGGTCCTAAAGAGAGCGTCTGACCTGGATTCCCTGTGTTTCAAGTTCCTATCTGTACCAATGTACATCCTCTGGTCTAGCCAGATTTGTGCGGCAGAATTGGGATCATGATACAGGAGGGGGTTGGGAGAGGAAGCATTTAGGAATTAGAGGAAAGTTGTATGTTTCATCATTGCTACACTGCACCGACTGGATCATCTCCCGACAACCCTTCTGAAAGGGGATGACCACTTGCCTACACATGGTTCTTGGGTTCCCAATCTTCACTGCCCTCATTCACAATGATATAAATTTTTTGTTCTTTGATGCCTGATACCTGATCCCTTTGAAACATCATGATCACACAGGCTGGTGTGCTTCTTCCATGTTGCCTTTGTTGCTTCTGAGCTAGATGGCTGCTTGTTTACCTTCAAGTCTTTAAGAGCCCAGACGCTATCACTTTTGACAGCCAGGATTTGTTTCACCACATTTGTTTATGCGCCCATTTGTCTTCAGCAATCATATCGGGAAGGTGAGCACACAATTATATGACTTTTTTTGTTCTTTGATGCCTGATAACTGATCCCTTTGGCACCTCATGATCACACAGGCTGGTGTGCTTCTTCCATGTGGGTTTTCTTGTTTCTGAGCTAGACAGCTGCTTATTTACTTTGAAGTCTCTAAGACCCTATATCTTTTGATAGCCATTTGTCTTCAGTGATCAGATCATTACACACCTCTTTTTAACAAGTTTAAACTATTGTATTATATGACATCTGAATTATATGTCAATAAAACTGAAAAAATTTTAAAGATTAAAGGAATATATGGAGTCGCTATACTAAAAAGAACTAGTCAATATTGCATCATGTTAAGAGGTATCATATAAGAACCAAAGGTACTGAAAGAAGAAGTCCAAGTTGCACTGAAAGCATTAATCAAAAACAAGGCTCCAGGAATTGTTGGAAAACCCACTGTAGGCAGTTACATAATCTAATAACTTGAGAAAGGGTAAAGTCTAGCCTGTCAATAGGGTCACAGCGAATGAGGCCTCTGTGGGGCCTGGCTTTCTCCAGAGGATTTTGGGTATTCCTGTATTGCTATCTTGTGGTGGAACACACTGTCTCTTTTCTACACAATCCTGTTGACAAACCACATGGAGACACACTGAGAGAGCCAGAGCCCTGGAGCTGGAGGAGCCACATAGTGACCCCTGCTAGCACCAAGATCCTTCACCGCTACTGGATCTACATGACTTTCCACCCACTGGTCTGTGATATTCTTGCATTTGGCATTATTGCATGGCTACATGAGTCTAAAGAGGAATTTATTGACCAGTATTGGACATAGGGGATAATATTGGACTTACGGACTTGATCTGGACTGGGCTGGGATCTTTCTCAATATACAATTGCTCTTTTATACAAAGCTCTTTCTTATACACATGAGTGTCTGTGAATTTGTTTCTCTGGTCTACCTGGACTAACACATTATGCTACCTGGAGTGGTGTACTAGAGAAACAAATCACAAAGATGGAGAGTGGATGCTTGTTTGACGTCTGCTCATGGTAGTACTTTTTTGGCTAGCCAGAGGTTAGATCTGGCCATTCAGTTTGCTGGGTTGTTTTATGGAAAAAATACAGGAAGTTAAACATTTTATGATTTCCTTTGATTGCTGTCTTTGGTGATTCCTGTACTAACTGGTAAAAATGAATGTGATTAATGTATATTTGGAGCTCAGGGGTAGAAATCCAGATTGGAGACTGGAAAGTCAACTCGGTGCTCCTCAAGGGGACAGGCACTCCCCTCTCTGGATCTCTCTTTTAACATCGATACACAAAGTTCGATTCTGTGAGGGTCACAGACTGGGGACTCCCATGGCCAAATGAGGACCTGTGTGGACTCTGGTTGGCCTGCTTATTCACTGCCATCTAGAAGATTCCAACTCACAGTGACCCTGTAAGACCGAGCGGAACTGCCCCTGTGGGTTTCCGAGGCTGAAATTCTATATGGACTAGAAGGTCTCATCTCTGCACAGCCCCCCACCCTATCCCCCAACCCCCGCTCCCCCAGTGTGACTGGTGGTTTCAAACTACTGACCTTCTAGTTAGCTGCCCAACACATAACCCACTGTGCCATCAGGGCTCTTTGGCCTACTTGGCTTCTATCCAATGTTATTGAATCGCCTTTGAAAAAATCAGGAGGTTTTTAAGAAAACAGGAATTTTGACTTTCTCTAGAAAAATCGATCTGGCATCACTGGAACCTAAACTAGAGGATCCACAATTCCACGTGGCTCTGGGAATCTCAACATTTCTTCCTCCTGCTCAAAGTAAAATTGTTTAAGGGGACCTTTCACAGCTGGTGGGCTGGTCTCCTTTCTAGAAAGTTGCCTCTGTAAAGAAAATGCATCTTTCTTCCCTTTTACCTAGTTGGGGGTGGTGAGGGTAGCAGGAGCTATTGGGTTAAGAAAAAACAGTCCAGGTAGCTTCAGTCTGCCCTGCCAGGGCTTTAGAGGCCAAGCCTTTTTTGCTCCAGCTGACTGACCTGCTGTTTCCAGGGCAGCCCCACCATCTGTTCCAAGATGCAGTGGGGGGGGCGACTTTCCTTCATCACACCTGCCCCAAACTCAGGCCCAGAACTACTGTCTAAACACAGAACAACTTTTGTCTGTGGCCAAATGTGGGACCCCAAATTTCTTCCCTCTTTCCCGATACTCCTTCAGTGACTTGATGACCTGGGCCAGGCTGAGATGAATTAGCTTGCTCCACACAGCTGGCTGCTGGGTTCCAGTCAACTCCCAGAGGCCACTGGCTGTGCCCATCAGTAGAAGTGGGAGTTGAGAACCCTCAGCTCTTGGCTGAGCCGCTCTGTCAGTCTGTAGCTATTGACTGTAGCTGCTTCTGACAGCCAGTCTAGCTGGTGCTTTAAGTCATTTCAGTCGCTCCACCTCAGCTGTGATTAGTCTAGTCTCTGTAGCCTCAGAGGGAGGGGAAAACAAAACACCTCAATGACTGAATCAGAGTGGGTTATCCTCTTTTAAAAGGCAGAAAGTCTGAATTGGAGGATATTTTGGGGGGGGGGGGGTCTCTTTTATGCATTTCACATTTATGAAATAAGAACTAACAGTATTTGTTCCAGTAAGTGGATGAGAACCACCTAAGGGCCCATTCCTCCCACCAGGCCACGCCTCACTAAGAATAGAGGTCCATCACTTGTCTGGCATTTTGTGGTACTGTGGTGACTTTTGTTTTGTGAGATACTGGGAGCTATGTGATTGGCATTTCATATACCAGCAGGGTCACCCAAAGAGCTTCCAGACAAAGAACAGACAATGAAGAAGGAATTGGCTGCCTGCATGGGACATTGGAAGTCATTAAAAATGAAATGGAATACATAAAGATTGATATTGTAAGCATTAGTTAGCTGAAATGGACTGATATTGACCATTTTGAAACAGAAAATCTTATGGTTTACTCTGCTGGAAATGACACAATCAAGAGAAACAACATTGCATTCATCATCAAAAGGACATTTTAAGATCTATTTTAATGTACAATGCTATCTTTGATAGGATGCTATCTATGCCCCTTCAAGGAGAACCAATCAATACAACTATTGTTCAAATTTATGCACCAACCACCCAAAGCTGGTGATGCAGAAATTGAATAATTCTACCACCATATTCAGTCCCAAATTTGTCAGACTTGCTATCAAAATGCTATTGGAATGCAAAAGTTGAAAACAAAGAGGAAGGATCAGTAGTTGAAAAATATGGTCTTGGTGATAGAAACCAAGCTGGAGATCGCATGACAGAGTAAAAACACCCTACTGGATCAGGTGCGTGGACCACAGAAAACAGATAGGCCTGCCAAGCTCCATCTGGAATCAATATTCAACCCCCTAGAGGCTGTGACCTATACAAAAAGGTCCTCACCCCAAGTTTTCTCTTTGTTTTTCCTTCACTTCCTTTTATTTATTTTAATCACTTCTGCACTCTGCTTTCTTCTTTATTTCTGCTTCTACTTCTATTCTTTCCATTTTAATTTACTTTTCCAGTTCCCTTCCTTTCCTTTTTTATGTTTTGATTAGCTTCTCTTTTATTTTTCTCTACCTTGGTTTTTGACACACACACACACACACACACACACACACTTCTAGTTATTAAATTCCTTTCACTTGCTCTTGTTTGTCCGCTGTCTCTTGCTGGTTTCTTTTTCAAAAATTATTTCTTCGTTGGCAATTTTTTTTGTCCCTTCCTGTTCTACCTGACAGTGGACAGCAATCGCAGGCCTAGCCACCTCTATGCCTGTAGTCATACCTATACAGTGACAGACACTACATACTCCTGTACCACCTGATCATCTTTACGTAAGTGAGACCACCAAACAAACCATTGCTAACTGTGCTATAATAACAACAAACAGTACCACACACATTCTCAGATTATCCTTTACAACAACCAGTAGATAGGTGGAGTGTCTGCAGTCTCAAGATACTAAGATCAATTAAACACAAAAACACTAATACTACAACATCTCAGTGGCAAAGGCAATTTAAGTTTATATGAAGAAACAAGACAGAACAGCTGAAGCACATGACCAATAAAGAGCTAGAAGACCTTTTTTCAGGAAGAAAAGGCATTGAAATTACCTGATAAACTATTAAAAATTATACTTTTATACTATCAATGAACCGGGAGAAAGGAAAGATTGCGAAGCTAAAGAAAAACTGAACACACACACACACACACACTTTAGAGTAATTCAGGAAAGCACTAAAATAACACATCAATTGAAACTAGAAACCGTACACCACAGCAAAGAGAAATTCAGAAGATTAATACTAAGATGAGAGAAACAGATAACGCATTAGAAGAGCAAAGGACTTTGCGAGTAGAAGGAGGCAGGGGAAGGGAGTGGTAAGCAAACAATGCCAAAGACAGGGGAATAACTAAGGAATTAAAATCAACAATGAGGAGGACATAGAGATCCTGGTGGTGTTGGGGTAACAGCAATTTAGCTGAGAAGAACTACTAAGGTGGAAGAAGGGTGAGTGTGATGGTGAGGTAGAAGAAAGGTAAAAAGAAACAGGAAAGATCTAGGAAGCAAAGCTATAGATAGAGGTATAAGCATAAGTGTGTACCTATGTAAATACATTAATTCATAAAAATAGAGGTATTGGTCTATGTACATCATATATGGCAAGACATTGATGTAGTAGATGGACTTTAGGTCTCTGCTCAGGGCCTGCCTTCAATACAAGAATACTTTGTTCTAAGAACCTGGCATGTTGTGATGCTCACCCTCCTGGCATGATTGGTGAAGACAAAATGGGTGCACAAGCAAATGTGGTAAAGAAAGCTGATGGATTGCCTGCAACAATGATGCAAAAATAGAGCGATACTGGGGATGGTTCAGGACTGGATGGGGTGTGCTCTCTTGTCTAGAGGGTCACTGTGAGGTGGAGCTGGTTCGACAGCACCCGACCACAACAACAACAGAAAACTAAGACTGGCTCTGACAAGTGTCAGATGCTGCTCACCCAGGCTTGGACATTAACTTTCCATCGCATTAAATGTAATCGCTTGGTGTCAGAGTTGGAGAAGCTGCTATTCATACTCTAGTGATCAAGTGTTATGTGAGAAAATTACTTGTACATTTACTAGTTTGCTATTCATACCTTATTTCAGTTTAGCTTAATAACCCATTCCCTTGTTTTCTTTATCTCTGGGGAAAATAAGCATCACTAATTGGAGCAGGATATGTGAAAGTACTGCAAAAATAAAACACACCATGCTAATATTAAAAAAAAAAAAAAGAAAGCTGATGGTACCTCTTCTATCAAAAGATATAGCATCTGGGATCTGAAAGGCTTGAGGTTAAACAAGCAGCTGTCTAGCTGATAAACAAACCCACATGGAAGAAGCACACCAGCCTGTGTGATCATGAGATGGGATCAGGTAACAGGCATCAGAAGACCCAAAACACACACACACACACACACACCCCACACACACACCCCAAATCCATCTGTAGATAATGGAACATCTCCTTGCAAAAGGGTCACAAGGGATGAGTCAACTAGGATGCAGTATAACACCAATGAAATATACAATATTCCTCTGGTTCCTTGAGGTTCCTCACGCCCCACTACCATGACTCCAGTCCTGCCTTTCACTGCGGGCTAGACCAGAACATGTACACAGATACAGATAAGAGCTCCAGACACACACTGAATCAAGGAATAACAATGGAAGTAGTGATACCAGGAGGGCAGGAGAAAGGTGACTCCAATGATTGACACATAACCACACCCCCACCCCAGGGGGACGATCAACAGAAACCAAGGGTGACGGGAGAGAGTGGTTGGTTAAGTTATGAAAATAATAATAATTTATAATTTATCAAGGGGTCAAGGTGGGGTGGGGAGGGAGGGGAAAAAGAGGGACTGATATTTTGACCCTGGCCTCTAAACCCCTGATAAGGCCTGACCGTGGCAGCCTGCTCTCTGCTGGCTCCTCTAAGCCCCATGTCCATCACATGGCTGGTTCATTTTCTGTCAGCGCCCACGTAACTGACATATCTCCCCCACTTGCCTGAAAAGACAGCCAGGAGATCACCTCGCTAGGGTTTGGGATCAACGGTGGCCCTCTCTCCTTTGGGGACTGCCTACACCAGCGGAGCTCTTAACACTGGTCTCACTTCATGCCCTGCCTTGCCCTAGGGGCTAACTGACCTTGGGGCACAGCAAGGCCAGTATCATCACAAGGGCATACGGACTGCACCGCTTGGCCTCCTAGTACAATCCTGCCCCTTGAGAGTCCCTGGGGTCTAATAGTAAGGGCTCAAATAGAAAGTAAATGTTTAGAAAATAATCTTGGCAACATATGTACAAATATGCTTGATACAATTGATGTATTGATTGTTATAAGAGCTCTAAGAGCCCCTTTATTAGTCTAGGTACTTTGGAGAAATAAATCTACAGCAACTTGTGTATAAGAGAGAGTTGTATGTAAAGGTTAAGTGCGCATCAAGAAAATATCCCAACCCAGTGCTGCCCAAGCCCACAAGTCCAACATTAACCCATTAGGCCAATAACAGTCCACAAAGTCCTGCTCCATCTCACAAAACAGACACAATGATATCGACTGCAGAGGAAAGCTGAGTCAATGAATATGTAAGCATCTCAGCGCTGGCAGGGGTCTCCACGTGGGTGCTCCAGCACCCAGGGCTGCATCGGGGTACGTTCATGTGGCTTCTCCCTGGGGATGTCTTGCAGGAAGTCTGTCTTGCAAGTTGAAGCAGGGAACTGCGAAAGCAGTTGCACCCTGGTGTGACCACAAAGCAAGAGACCCGAGAACTAGAAAGGTGAGGCTCACTGAGCCATTTATCCCTCTGCCCTTCAATTAACCCCACATGTGCTTATCGGCCAGGTTGGCACAATAAACTAACTGAGTCCCCAGTAGTATGATCTTTTAATTTTAAAAAAGAGCAAATGGACTAGAATTGAATCAGACAGAGTTCATCAGTGAGATTAAAGAAAATCTCTCAACCTAATTTGGTAAAGGAATAATTTTTAAAATAGATAAGAAAATCTAGAGAAAATCACAGAATTCTGTGGGACAACATCAAGTACATTATGTGTGATTGGACAAAAAAACAGGAAGAAACAAACAAAACAATCAAAAGAGCAGAGAGAAGGAAACTTCCTTAATATATCATGACATGGTAAAAAATGTACTCATGAAGCTAAACAAACCAAAAGCAGGGCTGACTGAAATAAAATAATCATGACATATCATGATGAAAGTTACAAATGACAGGAATCCTGACAGCAATTGAGGAAAAATAAGTTACTTAAAAAGAGGAACTGAAAACAAAAATTGTCTTAGAAAAAGTGCATCCAGAAGGCTCTGTAGCAGAAAATGACGAGACTTGGTTTAATGTACTTTGGACATGTTGTCCAGGGAGACAGACCTTGGAGACGTGTCCCACGCATGATAAAAGTACCGGGTTTTAGAACCGAGGAAAACCTTCAACAAGATGGATTGACACAGTAGCTGCATCACTGGGCTCAAAGATAAGAACAATAGTGAGGACTGCACAGTATGGGGCAGGGTTTTGCTCTATTGTCCATAGGAACACTGAGTTGGAATAACTCCACAGCACCTTCCAATAACAGCAACAACACCACCATCTATCATACACGAACACACTGAAGCAGGAAAAGTAAACATACATATTGAAAAGAAAAGAGAAACGAGTCATGCAATTAAAAACTCCCAATACATTCAAAGAAGAGTTGACACCAATTTTATTCAAACCATTGTAGGACATAATAAAAATGGAAAGTCCCCAAATTCATTTTATGAAACTTGTAAAATCATTATACCCAAATCAGACAGAAACATAGCCAGGAAAGAAAATAATACAGCAATATCCCTTATGAACATAAATGTAAAAATATCTCAACAAAACCCTACCTAATAAAGCCAACAATAAATATCTCAGTAAAGTAAATCATCATGACCAACATGAATTCATAACAAGGGTGCAATGATGGTTACATATTAGAAAAACAATCAATGTTATCCACTATATAAACAAAACAACAGGAAAGAACTTTACAACCATATTAGAAAAATTCAAATCCTACAATCCTGAGAAGAAAATGGGACCAACGGTTCCAGGGGATAAGAGAAAGGGAGAGCTAGGGAAGGGGGAGGGGAGCCAACAGACCCACGGACAGGGAACAACAAGAGATCTAAAATTGATGGAGAGGAAGGTGTAGAATGCCTGGTGGGGTTAGATCAAGTGCAATGTAGCTGAAAGAGGAATTACTGAGAGCCAAATGAAGGTCAAACATGATAGTGGGGCAGGAGGAAAGTAAAGGGAAATAGAGGAGGAAAGGAGGCAAAAGACATTTTTTTTTACATTTTATTAGGGGCTCATACAACTCTTATCACAATCCATACAAATACATACATAAATTGTATAAAGCACACCCCTACATTCTTTGCCCTAATCATTTTCAAAGCATTTGCTCTCCACTTAAGCCCTTTGCATCAGGTCCTCTTTTTTTCCCCCTCCCTCCCCGACCCCCTCCCTCATGAGCCTTTGATAATTTATAGATTGTTATTTTGTCATATCTTTCCCTATCCGGAGTCTCCCTTCCTCCCTTTCTCTGCCGTCCATCTCCCAGGGAGGAGGTCACATGTGGATCCTTGTAATCGGTTCCCCCTTTCCAACCCACTCACCCTCACTCTCCCAGTATCACCCCTCAGACCCCTGGTCCTGAAGGTATCATCCACCCTGGATTCCCTGTGTCTCCAGCTCCCATATGCACCAGTGTACATACAACCTCTGCCCTATCCAGTCCTGCAAGGTAGAATTCGGATCATGGTAGTTGGGGGAAGGAAGTATCCAGGATCTGGGGGAAAGCTGTGTTCTTCATCGGTACTACATCGCACCCTGACTGACCCATCTCCTCTCCTAAACCCCTCTATGAGGGGATCTCCAGTGGTTGACAAATGGGCTTTGGGTCTCCACTCTGCACTTCCCCCTTCATTCACTATGGTATATATATATATATTTCGTATGATGCCTTTGGCACCTCGTAATTGCACAGGCTGGTGTGCTTCTTCCATGTGGGCTTTATTGCTTCTGAGCTAGATGGCCGCTTGTTCACCTTCAAGCCTTTAAGACCCCAGACACTATCTCGTTTGATAGCCGGGCACCATCAGCTTTCTTCACTACATTTACTTGTTCACCCACTTTGGCTTCAGCAGTTGTGTAGGGAGAGTGAGCATCGTAGAGTGCCAACTTAATAAAAGAAAGTATTCATGCATTGAGGGAGTGCTTGAGTAGAGGTCCAAGGTCCTTCTGCCACCTTAAAACTAAACCTATAAATATAGACACATAGATTTATTTCCCCATCCATCTATATATATATATATATATATATATATATATATATATATATATATATATATATATATATATATATATATATATATATTTGCATGCACATGTCTTTGTCTAGACCTCTATAAATGCCCTTTGACTCCTAGCTCTTTCCTCCATCTCCCTTGACTTTCCTCCTGCCCTACTACCAAGCTCCATCCCCACCTGAGTTACAGCTATACCTCTTCTTTATGTAACCTTACCCTTGATCATTCCCTACCAGGCCTGCCACTCCCTCCTCACTACCATTTTGGGTCCCATGTTGTTCCCTTGTCCCTGGGTTTGTTAACACCACTTCCTTACCCCCCCCACTTCCCCTATCCCAAGCCCCCCCGGAACTGTCGGTCCATTGTTTTTCCTCCAGATAGTTCATCCAGCCTGTCTTATTTAGACAGACCTGTGGAGACAATAACATGCACGAAAATAAGACAGAGGAAAACAAAGCAACAGTATACAACCAGACAACAAAACAACAACAAATCACTGACAAAGAACAAAACAAAACACATCAAGAAAGAAAACTTGTAGTTAGTTCAAGGATCGTTTGTTGGAGGCAAAAGACATTTATAGAGGTATAAATATACACACATATATAAAAATATACTTATATAATGATAGGGATATGGGTCTATGTTCATATATTTATGTTTAATATCAAGGTTGCAGATGAATATTGGTTCTCTATTCAAGTCCTCCCGCAACGCAAGAACACTTCCTTCTAATAACCTGGCATTCTGTGATGCTCACCTTCCTGACATGATAGCTAAAGTCAAATGGGTGCATTAGCAAATGTGGTGAAGAAAGCTGATGGTGCCTAGCTATGAAAAGATACAGTGTTTGGGGTCTTAAAGGCTTGAAGTTAAACAAGCGGCCATCTAGCAGGGAAGCAATAAAACCCACATGAAAGAAGCACACAGCCTGTGTGATCACAAGGTGTCAACAGGATCAGGTATCAGATGACCCAAAACAAACCATCATATAGATATGAATTGGGGGGGGGGGTTTGGAGTGGAGACCCAAGGCCCATTTGTAAACAATTGGACATCTCCTCACAGAAGGGTCAAGTCAGTCAGGGTGAAGTTTAGCACCAACAAAATACACACTACTCTAGCTCTTTAATTGACCTTGGCACCCCACTATCCTGACCCCAGTTCTAGCTTACAAATCTGGCTTGACAGGAACATGTACCCTAGTACATATCAGAGCTCTTGGTACACGGAATCCAGGACAGATAAATCCCTCAGGAACAGTAATGGGAGTAGCAATACCATGAGGGGAAGGGGAAGATGGGAGAGGAAGGGGAGAAAAGGAAAACCAGTCACAATGATCGACATATAAGCCACTCCCCACCTGCAGGGGACAAGCAACAGAGTAAAGGGAGACTGCAGACAGTGTAAAATATGAAAATAATAATAATTTATAATTTAACAAGGAGTCATGAGGGTGAGGGAGGGAAATAAAACAGGAGCTGATACCAAGGCCTCAATTAGAAAATGTTTTGAAAATAATGGTGACAACATATGTACAAATGTGCTTGATACAATTGATATATGGATTGCTATAAGAGGTGTAAGAGCCCCTAATAAAATGATATTAAAAAATACATCTACCTCTCCGTCTCTCTGCCACCCCGAGTGTGGTGGTGCTCCGACTTCACCATGTCATCTCATAAGACTTTCAGGATCAAGAGATTCCTGGCCAAGAAACAGAAGCAGAATCTGCCCATTCCCCAATGGATTCGAATGAAAACTGGTAATAAAATCAGGTACAACTCCAAGAGAAGACATTGGAGAAGAACCAAGCTGGGTCTGTAAGGAGCCCCCTGAAGGATGGCACGCATGGCCGCATTTTCCCAGGCTCAAATCATGAATTAAGATTTTTGTCCCCATGTGATGAATTGAACTTCAATCGGCAAATAATCTGGTTTATTCCTTGTTTTTTTGCTTCCTAATCATGTTTAACAATAAATAATGTAAGGTTGTTGTTGTGAGAAAAAAATACATCTATACTACTATAATACCTCAAGTAGAAAAAGACAGAAAATGGGGTAAGATGGCCACCATATAACAAGCCCGGGAGGATGTGCTCAGCAACTACCAAAGAGTTTCCACTATGAGAGAGATTCTGCACTTCCTGGTAGCAAGAAATTCAACTTAAAAGCCAAGTTGACCCAAGTTTCTCAAAGTGGAAAGCAGCAAGGCCTGCTGACAGACTCCCCTTTACGGATGAGCAGCAACATGAGTTGCTTCTACAAGCATCGTGATTCTTCGTGGCCCCTGAGAAAAGACAGTCAGCCAGCCAACCCTCTACCTCCCTGGCCTCTAGGGACACAGATAGCTAGCAGATCACTTGGGCAGCTTGGTACACACATACTCAGTACCCAAGGTACGCTTTGTACCATTTCCCCATCTTCCTCCTCTTTTCCTGCTTTGTTCTACAAGGCATTCCATCCCGTGTGCCAGCGTCGTGATACCGCATACATGTACACACAGACTACTAAAAGAGCAGGAATCCCCACCCACAAGGTAGCTTTATTATATATATTTTTGGATTTTGTACTTTTGTTCTATTTTAATACTCTCTCTCTCTCTTTTTTGATCTCCTACTTCCTCTTCTGGAGTGACTCCACCCTCCTGAGAATCCACATTCCTCCCAGGAAGAGACAGGTCTGTGTATCCCAGCATACCCACTCTAGCATGGGCTTTCCAGGACCTCCTAAGTGCACAGATATGCTCACATTCATTCACATTGCCACAATAGCAGAATCTGGTACCCACAACCATACCCAAGTCTTTTTTTTTGATCCTTGTACTTCTATCAATTATCTTTCTATTTTCTTGCTGTTCTCTCATTAAATATCTTTCCATGAAACCTATTAATTGAGATTAACTCTCTGCCCGCAAGTGTCAACTCACAGTGATCCTATAGGACAGGGTAAAACTGTCCGGTGAGTTTCTGAGACTGTAACTGTTTATGGGAATAGAAAGTCTCCTTTTTTTGGCGGAGCAGCTGGTGGTTTTAAAATGTTGACCTTTCGGATTACAACTCAATACATAACCATTATATGACCAGAGCTCCTTATTGTGATTACCCCTCTGAAAATATTTTCCCATTATTTTTGCAAGTCTGTTGGCTTATTCACAGTCACTTATTACTATCATTACTTTATTGTTATCATTACTTTTATTTTATTCTATTTTTCCCAGCCACTATCCCCACTTAGGCACCTTGCCCCTTCTTTTCATTTCACCACTGTATGTTTTCCAGCTCCTATTAGAACTCACCTGTGTCACTAGACAAACTCTACCTCTGTATGACCAGCAGCTCACACACCACAATGCTGAAGAAACAGCAGTCAAGCACAGAAAGCTTCCAAATTCAAGAAAAACAAACATGAACAACCAAGTAGCACTCAAACCAATGGAATAGTCTGAAGATGTGATTGTGAACCACCAGTAACAGAATTCAGAAGAATGATGCTTAGGTCATGAGATCTGGGGAATGTTCATGAGAAAAACAGAAGAAATTGAGAAACTAAAATCCTTAAAGCAAAGGATTCTAGAAGACAAGCAATGAGATAACTGAATTAGGCAACATAGTAAAAGGCTAGAGGAATAAAATGGAAAAGGAAAATAAAATAAATGAGCTTGAAGACAATTACCCTCACGACAGTAGACAAGAGAAGCAATCAACAAAAAATCCCGGAAGCATCCAAATAAATCCTGTAGGACACTATCATAAGAACCCATCTAAGAAAAGAAAAAAGAAAAGAAATGCTGGGAAAAGAACACCACCAAAAAAAAAAATCTACAGAGAATAGTACAAGAAACCATGGAAGAAAATTTCAACACACTATTCAACAAGCTGAGAAGAATGGACAACCAAAGAGAAAACATCAAGACATAAAGAAAAGGAGAGAATCTGAGGGCAGCTAGAGAAAAAGGAAAAGTCATCTACAAAGGAAAGTTGATAAGGATAAATTCAGACTTCTCAGCAAAAGACCTGCAGGCAAGAAGACAATGGAATGACATATATACCATTGTGACGGGTGGAAGGGGGGGTGGGGCGGAAGGAAGCCAGCCAAGAATATTATACTGAACAAAAATATCCCTCAAATACAAGGGAGAAATAAAGGTTATTTCCTGAGGAGGAAAAAATAAAGGAATTTTGAATTCAACAATTCATTTTCTCAGATCACAATGTTATAAAACTGGAAATCTACAACAGAAAGAAAAGGAACAAAAAGACAAACACATGGAGACTGAACAACATACCATTTCAAAATGACTGGACACTAGAGTAAACGAAAACGAGAAATTAAGAAACTCCTTAAAACAAGCAAACCTATAACACATCATACCAAAAACTCGGATACAACCAATGCAGTTATCTGAAGTCAATTTATAGCAATCAATACACACACGAAATATGAGAGAAATCCAAAACCAATACTAATAAAACACTTCCAACAAGTAGAAAGAGGGAAACCACATAAGTCCTTCAACAATAAAGGGAAAGAACTAATAAAAATTGAAGCAGAAATAAATGAACTGAAAAATGGGGGGGAAATCAACAAGACAAAAAGTTGGTTATGAAAAGATTAACAAAATCGACAAACTGATAGAAAACTTAACAAAGGAAAAGAAAGATGCAAATATCTAGAATTTGAGATGAAAAGGGTGCCATCACAAAAGATCCAAATGAAATAAAAAGATACATGTAGAGCAAAAGAAGAATTAGAGGTCACCAAGAGACTTCCAACCAAGAAAGGTTCTAAAGAAGTATGTATGTTGGCTTCACAGGAGAATGCTAGCAAGTATTCAGGGAAGAGCCATAACTAATTCTGTGCAGACTATTCCAAAATATAGAAACTGACAGCAAACTCCCACACGCATTCTATGAAATGAGCATAATCCTCAAACCCTGATCACGATCATTTAGAAAAAATGAAAACAGGAAGTAGATAAGAGTGTCCCTCATCAATATTCTTATTCAACATTGTACTACAATAAACATCTTAGCCAGACAGACAGCAAAAATATTTTAAAATAAAAGGAATATAATTGGGCAAAAAATAGGTCAAGCTGTCACTATTTGCAGATAGTATGATTTTACATAGTGAGAGCCCCAAGGACTCCACAGAAAGATTGTTGGAAAGTACTAACGAATCTGTTAAAGTAATGGCATACAAGATTAATAAGCAGAAATCAATTTTAATATGCTATTGAAGAGCTCCAAAATAAAAACATCAAGAAAAAAAATAAAAAAAGAGAAAACAATATCATTTATAATATCCATACAAAAGATGAATACCTGGGAATAAACTTAACCAAAGAAACAAAAGACCTGTACAAAGGAAACTACAGAAAAATCAAAATGTGAATATTACTGAAAGCAATAAATCTATAGATAGAACACAATTCTGATCAAAATCATTTTCTTGGGGGCTCATACAGCTCTTATCACAATCTATGCATCCATCCATTGTGTCTAGCACATTTGTTCATTGTTGCCATCATCATTTTCAAAACAATTTCATTCTACTTGAGCCCTTGGCATGGGCTCCTCATTTTTCCCTCTTCCCTTCTTCACGAACTCTTAATAATTCATAAATTGTTATTAATTTTTCATGTCTTACACTGTCCGAGGTCTCTCTTTACCCTCTTTTCTACTGCCCATGCCCAAGGAGGGGTTACATTGTGATCAGTGCCCCCTCTTGGTACCACTACTCTCACAGCTGTCTACAAATGGGTTTGGGGTCTCCAGTCCACCCTCCCCCTCAATCACATCAATAAGGCTTTTTGTTCTGGGTCTTTGATGCCAGATACCTGATCCCTTCGACACCTCTTTATCACACAAGCTGGTGTGCTTCTTCCATGTGGGCTTTGTTGCTTCTTAGAGAGAGTCACTTGTTCATCTTCAAGCCTGTAAGACCCCAGATGCTATATCTTTGCATTGCTGGACACCATCACCTTTCTTCATTACATTTGCTTATGCACCCATTTGTCTTCAGCAATTCTGGCGGGAAGGTTATCACAGAATGCCAGGTGACTAGAACAAAGTGTTCTTGCGTTGAGGGAGTACTTGAGTAGAGGCCCACTTAATTGGACCTTTTGGACCTACTTTCTATCCAGCTCTTGGTAATCCAGGGTGTGTGCTACAGACTAGTGGACTTAATATTGTTCTTTTGAGGCACACAATATCTTTCATAGGCCACACCAGAAAGAATCCATGTGGAAGCTACATTCACTGGAGTTTGTAAACTGGGCTTTCATTCAAACTCATCAGGAGCCCTTTGATTTAAGACTGAAATTCATCAGTGTGAGAAGATGATGACTGCTATCCCAAGTTATGGAATTGGCAGTTATTGGACTTTGGTTTGACTCTCTGGCCTTCAGGGTGCCTAATGAATGGTGATCCAGGAATACCAAATATTCACTACTTTAATGCTCTTCTTATTTTGTTATGACATGTATTAGTCAGGTATGCATGTTGCTACCTTTTGGAATGAATTTTGTTGAAAGTTTTGTTCCAACATCAACCCTAATTATTTGTGTAAATAGTGTCCAGCCCAGCCTGTGTGATCACGAGGTGTCAATGGGATCAGGTATCAGGCATCAAGAAACAAAAAGTCCTATCACTGTGATGAGTGGGAGTGCGAAATGGGGACACAAAACCCATCTATAGGCAACTGGACATACCCTTACAGAAGGGCCTTGGGAGGAGACAAACCAGTCAGGGTATAGTATAGTAAAGATAAAACATACAGCTTTCCTCTAGTTCTTTAATGCTTCCTCCCTCCCACTATCATGATCCCAATTCTACCTTACAAATACGGCTAGACCAGAGGATGTACACTGGTACAGACAGGAACTAGAAACAGAGGCAATCCAGGACAGATGACCCTCTGAGGACTACTAGTGAGAGTGGCGATACCGGGAGGGTGGAGGGAAGGTAGGGTAGAAAGGGGCAAGGGATTATAAAGATCTACATATAAACTCCTCCATGGGGGACAGACAACAGAAAAGTGGGTGAAGGGAGACGTTGGACAGTGTGAGATATGCCAAAATAATAATAATTTATAAATAATCAAGGGTTCATGAGGGAGGGTGGGGGAAGGAGGGTGAAAATGAGGAGCTGATACCAAGGGCTCAAGTAGAAAGAAAATGTTTTGAAAATTATATGGCAACAAATGTACAAATGTGCTTGACACAATGTATGTATGGATGAATTGTAATAAGAGCTGTATGAGTACCCCCAGAAAAGATTTTTTAATAAATTGTTCAGAAACTTGAATTTAATCTATATAAGTCAACAATTCAAGCATGAATTGATGTCTGAAACCAGCCTATACTTCTATATGCTTTTCTCAACCGTGTTTTAAATTCTGTATCATAAGCTAAATGAATAACACTATCGTTACCTTATGCCCCAGGAAGATGGTTTGAAAAGTTTTCGTTATCATAAAATGATAATGTTGTTTCTAAAGTGAACCAGAGACATATATAAACCACAGATATGTGAATGGATTTTGTGCTCCCATTTAAATCTAGCCCCAATCTAAGAACTATGAGTTCTTAGGATGTGGCCCTCTTTAATGCTTAAAGAAGTCACTAAAGATATAGGTGCTATAGAAAAAAACAAAACAAAGGAGAATGAAAAAACAACAAACAAAGCCCAAGAAATATACTCATAAAAATTATATCTGTTTGTAATTAATAGATAAAAATTTTACTAGTACATTGCTTAGAACACATGGTAGATAAATGGAATCACAGAATGGAATTTTCCCACTTTTTGCAGTCCATTGTATATTCAATATTTGTAAGTCTTAACATTTACAAAAAGTACAAAACAAGGTGATCTATATTAAACATAATGCCTGTGCTATAAATTGTCATCACAAGGTAATTATTTTACTATTGATTCGAACATTTTCTTCATTCAATACTTTTATTGAAGTTCAAAGTATACATTCTTAAGACAATAAATACCTGGCTGTTTTTTCTTAGTATCACAGAGGTACCATCATCAACTTCAAATTCTCCATAGTCTCTTAGACACCGTACCTGAAAAGAAAATCAGATATTTTATCCAAATTACCTTTTAAAATATGCAGTGATCATAACATGAAGTGGGATTATATAAATGCCCGAACAGTAAAAGTACTGTATTTTATGTGTCTGTTTCCTCCTCTGTGTACTTAGGACCCTTACTATTCCCAGATATTTACTGTGGTCCTAAACCTAAAGATCTCAATTTCCTACGTCACCGGGAAGGGAAAAATAAGCTTTGCAAATGTATACATGGATGGTATTACCAATAAGGAAACCAGGGATTTAGATAAAAGGAGACTACATAGTTGGACGTTTTCCTCTCAAACAATGCACTATATTAATCAGAAGGAATAAAAATGAGGGACATAACAGTGGCAAACAAGAAAGAAAAGAGCATTTTACCTCAACAAGATTGACCAGATCCTTCCCATAATCCATCAGGATAAAAGAACATAAATCTAAAAACAAACTGTTTTTCTTTTTAACAATTTATTGGGGCTCATACAATTCTTATCACAGTTCATACATATACATACATCAATTGTATAAAGCACATCTGTACAGTCTTTGCCCTAATCATATTTTTCTCGTTTCCTTTTTTACATTTTATTAGGGACTCATACAACTCTTATCACAATCCATACATATACATACATCAATTGTATAAAGCACATCCATACATTGCCTGCCCCAATCATTCTCAAGGCATTTGCTCTCCACTTAAGCCCCTTGCATCAGGTCCTCTTTTTCATTTTTTCCCCTCCCTCCCCTTTCCCCCCTCCCTCGTGTGCACTTGGTAATTTATACATCGTTATTTTGTCATATCTTGCCCTATCCGGAGTCTCCCTTACCCCCCTTCTCTGCTGTCCCTCTCCCAGGGAAGAGGTCACATGTGGATCCTTGTATTCAGTACCCCCTTTCCAACCCACTCACCCTCCACTCTCCCAGCATCGTCCCTCACACCCTTGGTCCTGAAGGTATCATCCACCTTGGATTCCCTGTACCTCCAGCCCTCATATGTACCAGTGTACAGCCTCTGCCCTATCCAGCCCTGCAAGGTAGAATTCGGATCATGGTAGTTGGGGGGAGGAAACATCCAGGATCTGGAGGAAAGTTGTGTTCTTCATCGGTACTACCTCGCACCCTAATTAACCCATCTCCTCTCCTAAACCCCTCTATGAGGGGATCTCCATTGGCCGACACTTGCGCCTTGGGTCTCCACTCTGCACTTCCCCCTTCATTTAATATGGTATATATATATATACATATACATATATACATATACACACATGTACACATACATACACACATGCCTTTTTTTTTTTGCATGATGCCTTATACCTGGTCCCTTGGCACCTCGTGATCACACTGGCCGGTGTGCTTCTTCCATGTGGGCTTTTTTGCTTCTGAGCTAGATGGCCGCTTTTTCACCTTCAAGCCTTTAAGACCCCAGACACTATCTCTTTTGATAGCCAGGCACCATCAGCTTTCTTCACCACATTTGCTTATGCACCCATTTGTCTTCAGCAATCCTATCATGGAGGTGTGCACTCAATGATATGATTTTTTGTTCTTTGATGCCTGGTAACTGATCCCTTCGGGACCACTCGATCACACAGGCTGGTGTGTTCTTCCATGTGGACTTTGTTGCTTCTGAGCTAGATGGCCGCTTGTTTATCTTCAAGCCTTTAAGACCCCAGTCACTATCTCTTTTGATAGCCGGGCACCATCGGCTTTCTTCACCACATTTACTTGTTCACCCACTTTGGCTCCAGCCGTTGTGTCGGGAGAGTGAGCATCATAGAGTTCCAATTTAATAAAAGGAGATATTCATACATTGAGGGAGTGAACAAACTGTTTTTCAAAGGAAATCAAGTCTTCCAATCTCTTGTTTCTCAGGAATACTTAAAAATACATTTAAAAGATTCACTTTCATGCTCTTTCATTTTGCTTACACAGTAACTTAGCAATCAATTAATTTTCATTTAGTATTTTAAAAATAAAACAAAATTTATGGAAGATGGAATGTTAGATTACATTAAGATCCTTGAAATTAAAGTGCCAACATCCAATCATTTTTGACCTATAAAATGTA
This sequence comes from Tenrec ecaudatus, assembly GCF_050624435.1. Taxonomy (NCBI): domain Eukaryota; kingdom Metazoa; phylum Chordata; class Mammalia; order Afrosoricida; family Tenrecidae; genus Tenrec; species Tenrec ecaudatus. The sequence goes on along the minus strand of NW_027459387.1, from coordinate 266,182 downwards.
AGCTTAATATAGTTCAGCTCACACATCACTATTACCTTAAAACTGTGAATCAAAGTTTGTTGCAGAGAGGGCACTATAAGCATTTCCATACTCCTGTCCCTCTATAGCAGTGTTTCCCAAAGTGGGGATACTGCAATGATCCAGGAGGAGTACAAAGCAGATAGTTACACTTTATCCTGGAGTATAGGCTATTGTATAAAAGTTTTTAATTTTACACACACACACACACACACACACACACACACACATAGTGAATGAAGGGGTAAGTGCAGCGTGGAGACTCAAAGCCCATTTGTCGGCCACTGGAGATCCCCTCATAGAGGGGTTTAGGAGAGGAGATGGGTCAGTCAGGGTGCGATGCAGTACCGATGAAGAACACAGCTTTCTCCCAGATCCTGGATGCTTCCTCCCCCAACTACCATGATCCGAATTCTACCTTGCAGGACTGGATAGGGCAGAGGTTGTACACTGGTGCATATGGGAGCTGAAAGCACAGGGAATCCAGGGTGGATGATAACTTCAGGACCAATGGTATGAGGGGCAATGCTGGGAGTGGAGGGTGAGTGGGTTGGAAAGGGGGAACTGATTACAAGGATCCACATGTGACCTCCTCTCTGGGAGACGGACGGCAGAGAAGGGTGGGGAGGGGTAAGGGAGACTCCGGATAGGGAAAGATATGACAAAATAACAATCTATAAATTATCAAGGGCTCATGAGGGAGGGGGGGCAAGCGAGGGAGGGGGAAAAAAAGAGGACCTAATGCAAAGGGCTTAAGTGGAGAGCAAATGCTTTCAAAATGATTAGGGCAAAGAATGTAGGAATGTGCTTTACACAATTGATGTATGTATATGTGTGGATTGTGATAAGAATTGTATGAGCCCCTAATAAAATGTAAAAAAAATGATTAGGGCAAAGAATGTACAGATGTGCTTTATACAATTGATGTATGTATATATATGGATTGTGATAAGAGTTCTATGAGCCCCTATTAAAACAATTAGGAAAAAAAACAGGCCCAAAGAACAAAAGAAAACTGGGTTAGCAATATATATACATAAATTAAAATATCTATAAAGAGATTCTATCACCGCCCTCTAGTTGATTCTAACTCACAATGACCCTATATTGGTTTTCCAAGGCTGTAAATCCTTACAGAAACTAATAGTCTCATCTTTCTCCTGAGCAACAGTTGGTAAATTTGAACCTTAAGAACCTCAGAACCCTGGTGGTACAGCAGTTAATCACTGGGTTGCAATCTGCATGGTCGACAGTTCAAAACTACCAGTACCAGTAGGAGAAAGCCTGGGCTTTCTACTCAGAAACCCATAGGGGATCCCTAGGAATCAGCATTGACTCAATACCAGAGAGTTTGGTTCTGGAACCTTATGGTTAGCAGTGCAATCAATGCCTATCCTACAATGCCAGCAGGGATCCTAAGAAAGAGATGAAGAGATGTAGTCAATGAATAAGGCCCATCTAGCCATAATCTCTTATGCATCGTATTATCAATTCTAGCCTATATGGCTATGGTTAAAATCCCATTTTGGAGGGATGGTTATGTGGAAAAGCCATCTCAGAAGCAGGAACACAGAGAAATGCTGGACCATCAAGGTGTAAGAGGCCCTAGTGGGACATACTTGAGATCTTTGTCTGAAGTGGTAGAGACTGAGATGGAGGCATCAAAGGCTGCAGCACAGAGACCATGGGACAGAACAGAGGAACTAGGCCAAGACCAGAGGCTGAGGCAAGGCGTCCATGACATAAAACAGAGGAGCAATACTGAGACTATGATACTTTGAGGCAGAGCAGTGGGCTGCCTTTCTGGCCCAAAGAGGCAAAGGGACTATGTGACTGAGAGGCTAAGGACTAAAGACTGACATGACTGCTGGATGACAGGAGAGGTACACTTACTGTTTCCTGATGCTGACTTGTGGTAACTAGTTACCTTCCTTAATAAGCCCACTAAATTGTGAATATTGTCTGTGAGTTCTGTGAGGCCAACTGGGACCGATAATTGAACCCGACAGAAAGGCAGTGTGTGAGGGAGGAGTGGGTGGTGTCAGAATAGATATTGAAGGATGAAGGATGGAGGCATGTCTGAACTCTGCCTCATGGAAACAGTGAAGCCAGAGAAAGTCAAATACGGCCCTCTGATATGTCTTCCTACATTTAAAGAAGCCAATCCAATTACTAGCACTAACAAATAAGAGAAACAACGTTACTGGATAACTCAACAGGATATTTGAGTTGGCAGAAGAACAGAACAGCTTATTGAGTCTGAGGAACAAAAGTAAAGAAACATGATCCCAAGGAACACCATCAAGCAAATCAATGCAAATATTATGGAAGTCCCAGAAGAGGGCAAAGGGTAACTAAATAAAACTTAATAGACAACAGCAGAACATTACCAAAACTTGACAAAGGACAAGAATGTACATATCAATGACACTTAAGAATTTCCAAATCAGAAGAAAGCCTGAGAGATCCACACCAAAATATCTTATCATCAAACTCTTTAAAAAAAAGATAAAATCTTGACAATATCAAATAAAATGAAGTACCAATTTACATATATAGAAACCCTGGAAACCAGGAGGTAATAGAGTCACCTATTTAAAATAATGAAAGAAATGAACAGCCATCCAAGATTCCTATAGCCAGCAAAACTTTCCTTTATAAATGAGGATAAAATTCAAGAAAACAAATAAAACCTGAGGGAATGTTGAGACATTCCTTTAGATTGAAATACAAGGATAGTAGATTGCAAGATGAAGCAATATAGAGAAAAAGGTGTTAGGTTCCTGGATTCAGGTACCTGAAAGAATTCACACAGCAGAAGCAGGTTTGTAATCCAAGTGATTTTATGGGGAAAAGGGAAGTTTCAGGTATTACAGCCTCAAAAAATACACATTGTTTTAAGAAAGCATACAAGGATCCGCAGAACTGCACATGGGTTCACTGCTGAATGGGGAAAAAACACATAGAAAGAACAGGAACACATAACCCAGCACGTGGAACCAGGAAATCCCAGGGGCCAAAAGGGCTCCCACCCCCGACTTGTGGAGAATGCTGGAATGGAAGGAAGTCAAGGCAGGGTCTTTATTCCCTCCTCTCCACAACGGCTGGGGGAAGCATGGTTGAAGGTATTGGTTGGTTCCACTGGCTTGAGTTTAGGCCCACCTGTGTGAGGTAATGTAACTGAGCCTAATCTGTGTGCCCTGGTGGACCTCCCCTCGGGGCGGAGGGAGCTCTTGCCTGAGCATGCTCAGTTTGATTGTTCTAAAATTTAATGGATGCCTGATTTCTTCCAATCCTTTTGCTTTAGCCTTATGCAGTTACTGCGGAGACAACCCCCTTGTGGTGCTTATGTAATCTGATGTCAATTTGGGACTTGAGAGGATTAAGAGTGAAGTGGTGGAGTCTAGTTGGTCAATCAGGATAGCCAGTGAGGCCTCTGTGTGGGCATTGCCTTCGCCTGAGAATTCTGGGAACTCCAGTATTTCCTCCTTAAACAGGAGACGCTTCTCTCTCTCAGCTCACTTCCTTGGAGATGCTCTACTGGCAAGACACATGGCACTACGTCCTGGTAGCTGGGAAAGCCACACGGACCTACCCTGATGCAACAGACCTCTGGAGCCAGAGAAGCTACATAGAGAACCCTGCCAGCGCTGAGATGTTTACAATGCTACTGGATCCAAAAAGTTTCTACTCGCTGGTTCAAGATCGTCCTGCAATCGGAGTCATTGCATGTTTCGTGAGTCTGACGAGGCCTTTACAGATTGGTATCAGACATATGGGCTAATATTGGGCTCACGGACTTGACCTGGACTGGGCTGGGACGTTTTCGCAATATTCAGTTGTTCTTCTATATAAGCCTCTTTCTTATAAACATGAGTTTCTATGAATTTGTTTCTCTTGTCTACCCAGACTAACACTCCCCCTTTATGGCCCCTATTCTGGCTACCTAACATATTTAGCCAACACCCATGAATCTCAGAAACATCGTGACAGTGAAGGAAAACCAGTGAGAGCAGATGTACTTCCAATAATCCAACACTTAAATTAGACCTCATACCTAAATCCTATCCTAAAAACAACCCTAATCCTAACCCTAAACAAGGTGAAAAGCTAACCCTAGGTGTAAACCTAAACAGAGATGTACCCTAAGCCTAGGTCTAACTGTATTCTCCTAACCTTAAAATTAACCCTAACCTAAGGCTCACCCTAAAGCAAGCCCTAACCATAACCGTATGTCTACCCTAAGGCTAACCCTAATCCTAACCCCAAATCTGATGTGAACATGCAGCTCCCCCTACAACTAACCTTACTCCTAACCGTCATCCTTCGCCTGAACCTAACTTAACTCTATCCCTCACCTTCAATCGAAGCCTCCATAGCACCGTTAATGTAATCCAATCCCTTAAACTAGACAGAGAGCTAAACTTAACCATAACCAAAACGGACGTAACACACAAACCGTAAGCCTGAACCCAACTCTTAACCTCGCACACTGTCTAACCCTCACACAAATATTAACCCCAACCCATATCTAAACAGTCAAGTTTACCATAGGCCTAAATGAGACAATAGGTTCGCTCATCCTTAAGCACTAAACCCTACTCTTACCTTCCACCTCACACTGCCCCTACATTTGATCCTCAGACTTACCATAACCCGAATCCTCACACAGCCGTAACTCTAACGTGAACTCTAACTCTGTCCCTAAACATGCCCAAATGCCTGTACCTATGCCCGTCTAAAGTTAAACCTAAACCGAAATCTTCTGTGCCACAATTTTGCAGCAGTTTAAAGTACACTGGGAAAGATTTTTCTGCAAGAAAGAAACTGCAGGCGGCGTGCCTGAACTGAGAATATCATGCTGCACGAGCTCTTTGGCCTCAGATGCTAGAAGTGCCATGAGTGGGCACTATAAAGAAACGGGACTTTACTTTCTCCGTGATCATCAACCTTTGTGGATTCTCTTTGTTCTAGACGCCTGAAATAAAGACAGTTGTCCTGAGTCACCTAAACCTCCACCGAGTGGTCTTAGTGAGGCGCGGGAACTTGCCGGTATCAGAATTCCGAAGAAGGCTGAACGTCCACAATTAAATGGTCATTGCCCAGAAATGAAGCGCCAGCCGGATCAGCCTGGGAAACAAGCTTCCATTAGACAATGAAGATGTGAGAATCTGGTACGGCCACACTTCATGGTTTCCATAGATCCATGCAATTCCGTGTTGAATTTCAGTCCGAAAATGAAACCGCTGGAGCCTCTGTTCAGCAGGCCCTGGTGTAGCTCCCAGAGGCACAATGGTGCTCCTCTAGATTTTGGACGAAAAACGTTTTCACGGGAATAAGCAACCTTGATCAAGCCAGGTGGGTCTTGGAAAAACGAAATTGCTGCGTGTGCCTGGAATACTGACAAGCACTCACCTGTGTCACTCTATGGCGCATTCAGCACAGGAATCTGCATCGATTGAGCCAAGACAAAGGAAAGTTCAGGGAGGCAGCACCCGTGTAGAAAAGCATTTGTTCTTCAAAGAGGAGGCCAATATTGTGAAACGACATACCCATGGCAAATAGTTTTCATCGGCAGTTTCATGGAGCAATATTGCGGGGAGAGAAAAGGCACCACCTGAGGGAGGCACGCTCAAAAAAATTACGTAGGGCAGGAGACGGGTCGCCCCCAGGCACTAGGGGTGTCGGGCCTCAACATTGTTAGCAGAGTTCACTGAAGTCCCTGAGTGAAGTTTTCTCCGGTGTCCTTCGTCTACGTTCCTAAAATTTACTCTGCGGTTTCTGATGACTGGGTTACGAACGGCCACCATTCACCGTTTTCCTTACACTCGTGCGTCTCCATCGACCTTAAAGGAAAGGGAGAACACGCAGATGCTGGCAGCTAAATTCAGCAGAGTTTGTCTCAACACAAAAGAGACAGCTCTGTGGGGACCCGTCTTCCATGGTAAAACATTTCCTAACGAATAAGAAATCTTCCCATCGCAATGACAGTAGAATTGCCACCGGTGGATTTGCCGATGTGCCTATAAACATCTTCTTCAGGCCATGAAGTAGTGAAGCACGGGAACCCAGGCGCTTCACCCTTTTCCCTAGACCAGTGAAACTTAAAGAGCCACTATTGACCTGTGAGACATGACGTTGCTGGAAGCATCAGTGTACAGAGGCATGGGAACCTCAAAGGAGTTTCTTCCGTGTGAAAATAACAACCAGGCTGAACTTCATGGCAGGGTTCCAGATTCCCAGGAATTCCACGGGCTGTATTGCTCAGAGATAGAACCTACTGCTTGGGGCACACTTAATCTGAAAAACTTGCTGGACTCACGGCTTTCCCAAAGACCCAAGATTCTCAAAGAGCGAGCGTAAGTTTGACGGAAAAACAAACTGCCGGTAGCGCCTTTTGACCTTGAAACCGGCAAGAAGGAAGATTTCCCTTAAACCATGAATCTCAGAAACATCGTGACAGTGAAGGAAAACCAGTGAGAGCAGATGTACTTCCAATAATCCAACACTTAAATTAGACCTCATACCTAAATCCTATCCTAAAAACAACCCTAATCCTAACCCTAAACAAGGTGAAAAGCTAACCCTAGGTGTAAACCTAAACAGAGATGTACCCTAAGCCTAGGTCTAACTGTATTCTCCTAACCTTAAAATTAACCCTAACCTAAGGCTCACCCTAAAGCAAGCCCTAACCATAACCGTATGTCTACCCTAAGGCTAACCCTAATCCTAACCCCAAATCTGATGTGAACATGCAGCTCCCCCTACAACTAACCTTACTCCTAACCGTCATCCTTCGCCTGAACCTAACTTAACTCTATCCCTCACCTTCAATCGAAGCCTCCATAGCACCGTTAATGTAATCCAATCCCTTAAACTAGACAGAGAGCTAAACTTAACCATAACCAAAACGGACGTAACACACAAACCGTAAGCCTGAACCCAACTCTTAACCTCGCACACTGTCTAACCCTCACACAAATATTAACCCCAACCCATATCTAAACAGTCAAGTTTACCATAGGCCTAAATGAGACAATAGGTTCGCTCATCCTTCAGCACTAAAGCCTACTCTTACCTTCCACCTCACACTGCCCCTACATTTGATCCTCAGACTTACCATAACCCGAATCCTCACACAGCCGTAACTCTAACGTGAACTCTAACTCTGTCCCTAAACATGCCCAAATGCCTGTACCTATGCCCGTCTAAAGTTAAACCTAAACCGAAATCTTCTGTGCCACCATTTTGCAGCAGTTTAAAGAAGTACACTGGGAAAGATTTTTCTGCAAGAAAGAAACTGCAGGCGGCGTGCCTGAACTGAGAATATCATGCTGCACGAGCTCTTTGGCCTCAGATGCTAGAAGTGCCATGAGTGGGCACTATAAAGAAACGGGACTTTACTTTCTCCGTGATCATCAACCTTTGTGGATTCTCTTTGTTCTAGACGCCTGAAATAAAGACAGTTGTCCTGAGTCACCTAAACCTCCACCGAGTGGTCTTAGTGAGGCGCGGGATCTTGCCGGTATCAGAATTCCAAAGAAGGCTGAACGTCCACAATTAAATGGTCATTGCCCAGAAATGAAGCGCCAGCCGGATCAGCCTGGGAAACAAGCTTCCATTAGACAATGAAGATGTGAGAATCTGGTACGGCCACACTTCATGGTTTCCATAGATCCATGCAATTCCGTGTTGAATTTCAGTCCGAAAATGAAACCGCTGGAGCCTCTGTTCAGCAGGCCCTGGTGTAGCTCCCAGAGGCACAATGGTGCTCCTCTAGATTTTGGACGAAAAACGTTTTCACGGGAATAAGCAACCTTGATCAAGCCAGGTGGGTCTTGGAAAAACGAAATTGCTGCGTGTGCCTGGAATACTGACAAGCACTCACCTGTGTCACTCTATGGCGCATTCAGCACAGGAATCTGCATCGATTGAGCCAAGACAAAGGAAAGTTCAGGGAGGCAGCACCCGTGTAGAAAAGCATTTGTTCTTCAAAGAGGAGGCCAATATTGTGAAACGACATACCCATGGCAAATAGTTTTCATCGGCAGTTTCATGGAGCAATATTGCGGGGAGAGAAAAGGCACCACCTGAGGGAGGCACGCTCAAAAAAATTACGTAGGGCAGGAGACGGGTCGCCCCCAGGCACTAGGGGTGTCGGGCCTCAACATTGTTAGCAGAGTTCACTGAAGTCCCTGAGTGAAGTTTTCTCCGGTGTCCTTCGTCTACGTTCCTAAAATTTACTCTGCGGTTTCTGATGACTGGGTTACGAACGGCCACCATTCACCGTTTTCCTTACACTCGTGCGTCTCCATCGACCTTAAAGGAAAGGGAGAACACGCAGATGCTGGCAGCTAAATTCAGCAGAGTTTGTCTCAACACAAAAGAGACAGCTCTGTGGGGACCCGTCTTCCATGGTAAAACATTCCTAACGAATAAGAAATCTTCCCATCGCAATGACCATATGAGAGAAGGGCCACCGGTGGATTTGCCGATGTGCCTATAAACATCTTCTTCAGGCCATGAAGTAGTGAAGCACGGGAACCCAGGCGCTTCACCCTTTTCCCTAGACCAGTGAAACTTAAAGAGCCACTATTGACCTGTGAGACATGACGTTGCTGGAAGCATCAGTGTACAGAGGCATGGGAACCTCAAAGGAGTTTCTTCCGTGTGAAAATAACAACCAGGCTGAACTTCATGGCAGGGTTCCAGATTCCCAGGAATTCCACGGGCTGTATTGCTCAGAGATAGAACCTACTGCTTGGGGCACACTTAATCTGAAAAACTTGCTGGACTCACGGCTTTCCCAAAGACCCAAGATTCTCAAAGAGCGAGCGTAAGTTTGACGGAAAAACAAACTGCCGGTAGCGCCTTTTGACCTTGAAACCGGCAAGAAGGAAGATTTCCTTTAAACCATGAATCTCAGAAACATCGTGACAGTGAAGGAAAACCAGTGAGAGCAGATGTACTTCCAATAATCCAACACTTAAATTAGACCTCATACCTAAATCCTATCCTAAAAACAACCCTAATCCTAACCCTAAACAAGGTGAAAAGCTAACCCTAGGTGTAAACCTAAACAGAGATGTACCCTAAGCCTAGGTCTAACTGTATTCTCCTAACCTTAAAATTAACCCTAACCTAAGGCTCACCCTAAAGCAAGCCCTAACCATAACCGTATGTCTACCCTAAGGCTAACCCTAATCCTAACCCCAAATCTGATGTGAACATGCAGCTCCCCCTACAACTAACCTTACTCCTAACCGTCATCCTTCGCCTGAACCTAACTTAACTCTATCCCTCACCTTCAATCGAAGCCTCCATAGCACCGTTAATGTAATCCAATCCCTTAAACTAGACAGAGAGCTAAACTTAACCATAACCAAAACGGACGTAACACACAAACCGTAAGCCTGAACCCAACTCTTAACCTCGCACACTGTCTAACCCTCACACAAATATTAACCCCAACCCATATCTAAACAGTCAAGTTTACCATAGGCCTAAATGAGACAATAGGTTCGCTCATCCTTAAGCACTAAAGCCTACTCTTACCTTCCACCTCACACTGCCCCTACATTTGATCCTCAGACTTACCATAACCCGAATCCTCACACAGCCGTAACTCTAACGTGAACTCTAACTCTGTCCCTAAACATGCCCAAATGCCTGTACCTATGCCCGTCTAAAGTTAAACCTAACCTAGATCGTCAAAGGGCCCGCTAGTTAACCTACATAGTCCAAGTGCCCGCTAGTTAACCTACATAGTCCAAGTACCTGATGGGGAACCTACATAGTCCAAGTATCCGCTAGGTAACCTACATAGTCCAAATGCCCGCTAGTAACGTACATAGTCCAAGTGCCCGTTAGGTAACCTATTTAGTCCAAGTGCCCGCTAGGGAACACACATAGTCCAAGTGCCCGTTAGAGAACTTACATAGTCAAAGCCCTGCTAGGGAACCTACATAGTCCAAGTGCCTGCTAGGGAACCTAGATAGTCCAAGTACCCGTTAGCTAACCTAGATAGTCCAAGTGCCCGCTAGGTAACCTCCATAGTCCAAGTGCCCGCTAGGTAACCTCCATAGTCCAAGTGCCCGTTCGTTAACCTAGATAGTCTAAGTTCCTGTTAGCTAAACTACATTGTCCAAGTGCCCGTTCGTTAACCTAGATAGTTCAAGTGCCCTCTAGGGAACCTAGATAGTCCAAGTGCCTGCTAGGTAACATACATAGTCCAAGTGCCCGCTCGGGAACCTACATAGTCCAAGTGCCCGCTAGGGAACCTACATAGTCCAAGTGCCCGTTAGTTAACCTAGATACTCAAAGTGCCTGCTAGGTATCCTAGATAGTCCAAATGCCCGCTAGGGTACCCACATAGTCCAACTGCCCGATAGGGAACCAACATAGTCCAAGTGCCCGCTAAGGGACCTACATAGTCCAAGTGCCCGCTAGGTAACCTACATAGTCCAAATGCCCGCTAGGGTACCCACAGAGTCCAACTGCCCGGTAGGGAACCAACATAATCCAAGTGCCCGCTAAGTGACCTACATAGTCCAAGTGCCCGTTAGGGAACCTACATAGTCCAAGTGCGCTCTAGGGAACCTGCATTGTCCAAGTGCCCGCTAGTTAACCTAGATCATCCATGTGTCCGCTAGTAAACCTACATAGTCCAAGTTCCCGTTAGGTAACCTAGATAGGCCAAGTGCCCGCTAGTTAACCTACATAGTACAATGGCCCGCTAGTTGACCTAGATAGTCCAAGTGCCCTCTAGTTAACCTACATAGTCAAAGGGCCCGCTAGTTAACCTAAGTATTACAAATGTCCGATAGGGATCCTACATAGTCCAAGTGCCCGCTAGGTAACCTAGATATTCCAAGTTCCGGTTTGCTAACCTAGATAGTCCAAGTGCCCGCTAGGTAACCTACGTAGTTCAAGTGCCCATTCGTTAACTTAGCTTGTCCAAGTCGCGGTAGGTAACCAACATAGTCCAAGGGCTGCTAGGTAACCTATATAGTCCAAGTGCCCGCTAATTAACCTATAGTCCAAGTGCCCTCTAGGTAACCTACATATTCCAAGTTCCCGCTAGGTAACCTAGATAGTCCAAGTGCCCGTTACGTTAACTACATAGTCCACGTGCCCGTTCGTTAACCTAGATCGTCCAATTGCCCGCTAGGTAACCTACATAGTACAAGGGCCGGCTAGGTAACCTTTAGAATCCAAGTGCACGCTAGGTAATCTAGATAGTCCAGCTGCCCGTTAGGTAACCTAGATAGTCCAAGTGCCCGCTAGTTAACCTACATAGTCCAAGTGCCCCCTGGTTAACTTAAACAGTCCAAGTGCCCGCTAGGTTACCTGCATAGTCCAAGTGCCCGTTAGGTAACCCAGATAGTCCAAGTGCCCGCTAGGTAACCTACATAGTCCAAGTGCCCGCTAGGTAACCTACATAGTCCAAGTACCCGTTAGCTAACCTAGATAGTCCAAGTGCCCGCTAGGTAACCTCCATAGTCCAAATGCCCGCTAGGTAACCTCCATAGTCCAAGTGCCCGTTCGTTAACCTAGATAGTCCAAGTTCCTGTTAGCTAACCTACATAGTCCAAGTGCCCGTTCGTTAACCTAGATAGTTCAAGTGCCCGCTAGGTAACCTAGACAGTCCAAGTGCCTGCTAGGTAACCTACATAGTCCAAGTGCCCGTTTGCTAACCTAGATCGTCAAAGGGCCCGCTAGTTAACCTACATAGTCCAAGGGCCCTCTAGTTAACCTAGATAGTCCAAGTGCCCGCTAGTTAACCTACATTGTCCAAGTCCCTGATGGGGAACCTACATAGTCCAAGTATCCGCTAGGTAACCTACATAGTCCAAATGCCCGCTAGTAACGTACATAGTCCAAGTGCCCGTTAGGTAACCTAGATAGTCCAAATGCCCGCTAGGGAACACACATAGTCCAAGTGCCCGTTAGAGAACTTACATAGTCAAAGCCCTGCTAGGGAACCTACATAGTCCAAGTGCCCGCTAGGGAACCTAGATAGTCCAAGTACCCGTTAGGTAACCTACGTAGTTCAAGTGCCCATTCGTTAACTTAGATAGTCCAAGTCGCGGTAGGTAACCAACATAGTCCAAGGGCCGCTACGTAACCTATATAGTCCAAGTGCCCTCTAATTAACCTATAGTCCAAGTGCCCTCTAGGTAACCTACATATTCCAAGTTCCCGCTAGGTAACCTAGATAGTCCAAGTGCCCGTTACCTAACCTACATAGTCCAAGTGCCCGTTAGGTTAACTACATAGTCCACGTGCCCGTTCGTTAACCTAGATCGTCCAATTGCCCGCTAGGTAACCTACATAGTACAAGGGCCGGCTAGGTAACCTTTAGAATCCAAGTGCCCGCTAGGTAATCTAGATAGTCCAGGTGCCCGTTAGGTAACCTAGATAGTCCAAGTGCCCGCTAGTTAACCTACATAGTCCAAGTGCCCCCTGGTTAACTTAAACAGTCCAAGTGCCCGCTAGGTTACCTGCATAGTCCAAGTGCCCGTTAGGTAACCTAGATAGTCCAAGTGCCCGCTACGTAACCTACATAGTCCAAGTGCCCGCTAGGTAACCTAGATAGTCCAAGTACCCGTTAGCTAACCTAGATAGTCCAAGTGCCCGCTAGGTAACCTCCATAGTCCAAGTGCCCGCTAGGTAACATCCATAGTCCAAGTGCCCGTTCGTTAACCTAGATAGTCCAAGTTCCTGTTAGCTAACCTACATAGTCCAAGTGCCCGTTCGTTAACCTAGATAGTTCAAGTGCCCGCTAGGTAACCTAGACAGTCCAAGTGCCTGCTAGGTAACCTACATAGTCCAAGTGCCCGTTTGCCAACCTAGATCGTCAAAGGGCCCGCTAGTTAACCTACATAGTCCAAGGGCCCTCTAGTTAACCTAGATAGTCCAAGTGCCCGCTAGTTAACCTACATTGTCCAAGTCCCTGATGGGGAACCTACATAGTCCAAGTATCCGCTAAGTAACCTACATAGTCCAAATGCCCGCTAGTAACGTACATAGTCCAAGTGCCCGTTAGGTAACCTAGATAGTCCAAATGCCCGCTAGGGAACACACATAGTCCAAGTGCCCGTTAGAGAACTTACATATTCAAAGCACTGCTAGGGAACCTACATAGTCCAAGTGCCCGCTAGGGAACCTAGATAGTCCAAGTACCCGTTAGCTAACCTAGATAGTCTAAGTGCCCGCTAGGTAACCTCCATAGTCCATGTGCCCGCTAGGTAACCTCCATAGTCCAAGTGCCCGTTCTTTAACCTATATAGTCCAAGTTCCTGTTAGCTAACCTACATAGTCCAAGTGCCCGTTCGTTAACCTAGATAGTTCAAGTGCCCGCTAGGTAACCTAGACAGTCCAAGTGCCTGCTAGGTAACCTACATAGTCCAAGTGCCCAATGAGGAACCTACATAGTCCACGTGCCCGATAGGGAAACTTCATATACCAAGTGCCCGTTAGGGAACCCAGATAGTCCAAGTGCCCATAGGGAACCTATATGGTCCAAGTGCCCTCTAGGGAAGCTACATATTCATAGTGCCCGCTAGGGAACCTGCATTGTCCAAGTGCCCGCTAGTTAACCAAGATTGTCCAAGTGTCCGCTAGTAAACCTACATAGTCCAAGTTCCCGTTAGGTAACCTAGATAGGCCAAGTGCCCGCAAGGTAACCTACATAGTCCAAGTGCCCGCTAGGTAACCTAGATATTCCAGGTTCCGGTTTACTAACCTAGATAGTCCAAGTGCCCGGTAGGTAACCTACATAGTCCAAGTGCCCATTCGTTAACCTAGATAGTCCAAGTGCCCGCTAGGTAACCTATACTGTCCCAGTGCCCGCTAGGATACCTACATAGTCCAAGTGCACGTTCGTTAACTTAGATAGTCCAAGTCGCGCTAGGTAACCTATATAGTCCAAGGGCCCGCTAGGTAACCTATATAGTCAAAGTGCCCGCTAGTTAAACTATAGTCCAAGTGCCCGCTAGGTAACCTACATATTCCAAGTTCCCGCTAGGTAACCTAGATAGTCCAAGTGCCCGTTACATAACCTACATAGTCCAAGTGCCCGTTAGGTTACCTACATAGTCCACGTGCCGGTTCGTTAACCTAGATAGTCCAAGTGCCCGCTAGGTAACCTACATAGTCCAAGTGCCCGCTAATTAACCTACATAGTCCAAGTGCCCGTTAGGTAACCTAGACAGTCCAAGTGCCCGCTAGGTAACCTCCATAGTCCAAGTGCCTGCTAATTAACCTATATAGTCCAAGTGCCCGCTAGGGAACCTGCATCGTCCAAGTGCCCGCTAGTTAATCTAGATAGTCCAAGGGTCCGCTAGTAAACCTACATAGTCCAAGTTCCCGTTAGGTAACCTAGATAGGCCAAGTGCCCGCTAGTTAACCTCCATAGTCCAAGTGCCCGCTAGGTAACCTCCATAGTCCAAGTGCCCGCTAATTAACCTATATAGTCCAAGTGCCCGATAGGGAATCTTCATATTCCAAGTGCCCGTTAGGGAACCCAGATTGTCCAAGTGCCCATAGGGAACCTATATAGTCCAAGTTCCCTCTAGGGAAGCTACATATTCATAGTGCCCGCTAGGGAACCTGCATTGTCCAAGTGCCCGCTAGTTAACCTAGATCGTCCAAGTGTCCGCTAGTAAACCTACATAGTCCAAGTTCCAGTTAGGTAACCTAGATAGGCCAAGTGCCCGCTAGTTAACCTACATAGTACAATGGCCCGCTAGTTGACCTAGATAGTCCAAGTGCCCGCTAGTTAACCTAGATAGTCAAAGTGCCCGCTAGTTAACCTAAGGAGTACAAATGTCCGATAGGGATCCTACATAGTCCAAGTGCCCGCTAGGTAACCTAGATATTCCAAGTTCCGGTTTGCTAACCTAGATAGTCCAAGTGCCCGCTAGGTAACCTACGTAGTTCAAGTGCCCATTCGTTAACTTAGCTTGTCCAAGTCGCGGTAGGTAACCAACATAGTCCAAGGGCTGCTAGGTAACCTATATAGTCCAAGTGCCCGCTAATTAACCTATAGTCCAAGTGCCCTCTAGGTAACCTACATATTCCAAGTTCCCGCTAGGTAACCTAGATAGTCCAAGTGCCCGTTACGTTAACTACATAGTCCACGTGCCCGTTCGTTAACCTAGATCGTCCAATTGCCCGCTAGGTAACCTACATAGTACAAGGGCCGGCTAGGTAACCTTTAGAATCCAAGTGCACGCTAGGTAATCTAGATAGTCCAGCTGCCCGTTAGGTAACCTAGATAGTCCAAGTGCCCGCTAGTTAACCTACATAGTCCAAGTGCCCCCTGGTTAACTTAAACAGTCCAAGTGCCCGCTAGGTTACCTGCATAGTCCAAGTGCCCGTTAGGTAACCCAGATAGTCCAAGTGCCCGCTAGGTAACCTACATAGTCCAAGTGCCCGCTAGGTAACCTACATAGTCCAAGTACCCGTTAGCTAACCTAGATAGTCCAAGTGCCCGCTAGGTAACCTCCATAGTCCAAATGCCCGCTAGGTAACCTCCATAGTCCAAGTGCCCGTTCGTTAACCTAGATAGTCCAAGTTCCTGTTAGCTAACCTACATAGTCCAAGTGCCCGTTCGTTAACCTAGATAGTTCAAGTGCCCGCTAGGTAACCTAGACAGTCCAAGTGCCTGCTAGGTAACCTACATAGTCCAAGTGCCCGTTTGCTAACCTAGATCGTCAAAGGGCCCGCTAGTTAACCTACATAGTCCAAGGGCCCTCTAGTTAACCTAGATAGTCCAAGTGCCCGCTAGTTAACCTACATTGTCCAAGTCCCTGATGGGGAACCTACATAGTCCAAGTATCCGCTAGGTAACCTACATAGTCCAAATGCCCGCTAGTAACGTACATAGTCCAAGTGCCCGTTAGGTAACCTAGATAGTCCAAATGCCCGCTAGGGAACACACATAGTCCAAGTGCCCGTTAGAGAACTTACATAGTCAAAGCCCTGCTAGGGAACCTACATAGTCCAAGTGCCCGCTAGGGAACCTAGATAGTCCAAGTACCCGTTAGGTAACCTACGTAGTTCAAGTGCCCATTCGTTAACTTAGATAGTCCAAGTCGCGGTAGGTAACCAACATAGTCCAAGGGCCGCTACGTAACCTATATAGTCCAAGTGCCCGCTAATTAACCTATAGTCCAAGTGCCCTCTAGGTAACCTACATATTCCAAGTTCCCGCTAGGTAACCTAGATAGTCCAAGTGCCCGTTACCTAACCTACATAGTCCAAGTGCCCGTTAGGTTAACTACATAGTCCACGTGCCCGTTCGTTAACCTAGATCGTCCAATTGCCCGCTAGGTAACCTACATAGTACAAGGGCCGGCTAGGTAACCTTTAGAATCCAAGTGCCCGCTAGGTAATCTAGATAGTCCAGGTGCCCGTTAGGTAACCTAGATAGTCCAAGTGCCCGCTAGTTAACCTACATAGTCCAAGTGCCCCCTGGTTAACTTAAACAGTCCAAGTGCCCGCTAGGTTACCTGCATAGTCCAAGTGCCCGTTAGGTAACCTAGATAGTCCAAGTGCCCGCTACGTAACCTACATAGTCCAAGTGCCCGCTAGGTAACCTAGATAGTCCAAGTACCCGTTAGCTAACCTAGATAGTCCAAGTGCCCGCTAGGTAACCTCCATAGTCCAAGTGCCCGCTAGGTAACATCCATAGTCCAAGTGCCCGTTCGTTAACCTAGATAGTCCAAGTTCCTGTTAGCTAACCTACATAGTCCAAGTGCCCGTTCGTTAACCTAGATAGTTCAAGTGCCCGCTAGGTAACCTAGACAGTCCAAGTGCCTGCTAGGTAACCTACATAGTCCAAGTGCCCGTTTGCCAACCTAGATCGTCAAAGGGCCCGCTAGTTAACCTACATAGTCCAAGGGCCCTCTAGTTAACCTAGATAGTCCAAGTGCCCGCTAGTTAACCTACATTGTCCAAGTCCCTGATGGGGAACCTACATAGTCCAAGTATCCGCTAAGTAACCTACATAGTCCAAATGCCCGCTAGTAACGTACATAGTCCAAGTGCCCGTTAGGTAACCTAGATAGTCCAAATGCCCGCTAGGGAACACACATAGTCCAAGTGCCCGTTAGAGAACTTACATATTCAAAGCACTGCTAGGGAACCTACATAGTCCAAGTGCCCGCTAGGGAACCTAGATAGTCCAAGTACCCGTTAGCTAACCTAGATAGTCTAAGTGCCCGCTAGGTAACCTCCATAGTCCATGTGCCCGCTAGGTAACCTCCATAGTCCAAGTGCCCGTTCTTTAACCTATATAGTCCAAGTTCCTGTTAGCTAACCTACATAGTCCAAGTGCCCGTTCGTTAACCTAGATAGTTCAAGTGCCCGCTAGGTAACCTAGACAGTCCAAGTGCCTGCTAGGTAACCTACATAGTCCAAGTGCCCAATGAGGAACCTACATAGTCCACGTGCCCGATAGGGAAACTTCATATACCAAGTGCCCGTTAGGGAACCCAGATAGTCCAAGTGCCCATAGGGAACCTATATGGTCCAAGTGCCCTCTAGGGAAGCTACATATTCATAGTGCCCGCTAGGGAACCTGCATTGTCCAAGTGCCCGCTAGTTAACCAAGATTGTCCAAGTGTCCGCTAGTAAACCTACATAGTCCAAGTTCCCGTTAGGTAACCTAGATAGGCCAAGTGCCCGCAAGGTAACCTACATAGTCCAAGTGCCCGCTAGGTAACCTAGATATTCCAGGTTCCGGTTTACTAACCTAGATAGTCCAAGTGCCCGGTAGGTAACCTACATAGTCCAAGTGCCCATTCGTTAACCTAGATAGTCCAAGTGCCCGCTAGGTAACCTATACTGTCCCAGTGCCCGCTAGGATACCTACATAGTCCAAGTGCACGTTCGTTAACTTAGATAGTCCAAGTCGCGCTAGGTAACCTATATAGTCCAAGGGCCCGCTAGGTAACCTATATAGTCAAAGTGCCCGCTAGTTAAACTATAGTCCAAGTGCCCGCTAGGTAACCTACATATTCCAAGTTCCCGCTAGGTAACCTAGATAGTCCAAGTGCCCGTTACATAACCTACATAGTCCAAGTGCCCGTTAGGTTACCTACATAGTCCACGTGCCGGTTCGTTAACCTAGATAGTCCAAGTGCCCGCTAGGTAACCTACATAGTCCAAGTGCCCGCTAATTAACCTACATAGTCCAAGTGCCCGTTAGGTAACCTAGACAGTCCAAGTGCCCGCTAGGTAACCTCCATAGTCCAAGTGCCTGCTAATTAACCTATATAGTCCAAGTGCCCGCTAGGGAACCTGCATCGTCCAAGTGCCCGCTAGTTAATCTAGATAGTCCAAGGGTCCGCTAGTAAACCTACATAGTCCAAGTTCCCGTTAGGTAACCTAGATAGGCCAAGTGCCCGCTAGTTAACCTCCATAGTCCAAGTGCCCGCTAGGTAACCTACATAGTCCAAGTGCCCGCTAATTAACCTATATAGTCCAAGTGCCCGATAGGGAATCTTCATATTCCAAGTGCCCGTTAGGGAACCCAGATTGTCCAAGTGCCCATAGGGAACCTATATAGTCCAAGTTCCCTCTAGGGAAGCTACATATTCATAGTGCCCGCTAGGGAACCTGCATTGTCCAAGTGCCCGCTAGTTAACCTAGATCGTCCAAGTGTCCGCTAGTAAACCTACATAGTCCAAGTTCCAGTTAGGTAACCTAGATAGGCCAAGTGCCCGCTAGTTAACCTAGATAGTCAAAGTGCCCGCTAGTTAACCTAAGGAGTACAAATGTCCGATAGGGATCCTACATAGTCCAAGTGCCCGCTAGGTAACCTAGATATTCCAAGTTCTGGTTTGCTAACCTAGATAGTCCAAGTGCCCGCTAGGTAACCTACGTAGTCCAAGTGCCCATTCGTTAACCTAGATAGTCCAAGTGCCTGCTAGGTAACCTATACTGTCCAAGTGCCCGCTAGATTACTTACATAGTCCAAGTGCACTTTCGTTAACTTAGATAGTCCAAGTCACGGTAGGTAACCAACATAGTCCAAGGGCCGGTAGGTAACCTATAAGTCCAAGTGCCCGCTAGTTAGCCTATAGTCCAAGTGCCCTCTAGGTAACCTACATATTCCAAGTTTCCGCTAGGTAACCTAGATAGTCCAAGTGCCCGTTACCTAACCTAGATAGTCCAAGTGCCCGTTAGGTTACCTACATAGTCCACGTGCCCATTAGTTAACCTAGATAGTCCAATTGCCCGCTAGGTAACCTACATAGTCCAAGGGCCGGCTAGGTAACCTTTAGAATCCAAGTGCCCACTAGGTAATCTAGATAGTCCAGGTGCCCGTTAGGTAACCTAGATAGTCCAAGTGCCCGCTAGTTAACCTACATAGTCCAAGTGCCCGCTAGGTTACCTGCATAGTCCAAGTGCCCGTTAGGTAACCTAGATAGTACAAGTGCCCGCTAGGTAACCTCCATAGTCCAAGTGCCCGTTCATTAACCTAGATAGTCCAAGTTCCTGTTAGCTAACCTACATAGTCCAAGTGCCCGTTCGTTAACCTAGATAGTTCAAGTGCCCTCTAGGTAACCTAGACAGTCCAAGTGCCTGCTAGGTAACCTACAATATCCAAGTGCCCGTTTGCTAACCTAGATCGTCAAAGGGCCCGCTAGTTAACCTACATAGTCCAAGGGCCCGCTAGTTAACCTAGATAGTCCAAGTGCCCGCTAGTTAACCTACATTGTCCAAGTCCCTGATGGGGAACCTACATAGTCCAAGTATCCTCTAGGTAACCTACATAGTCCAAATGCCCGCTAGTAACGTACATAGTCCAAGTGCCCGTTAGGTAACCTAGATAGTCCAAATGCCCGCTAGGGAACCCACATAGCCCAAGTGCCCATTAGAGAACTTACATAATCAAAGCCCTGCTAGGGAACCTCCATAGTCCAAGTGCCCGCTAGGGAACCTAGATAGTCCAAGTACCCGTTAGCTAACCTAGATAGTCCAAGTGCCCGCTAGGTAACCTCCATAGTCCAAGTGCCCGTTCGTTAACCTATATAGTCCAAGTTCCTGTTAGCTAACCTACATAGTCCAAGTGTCCGTTCGTTAACCTAGATAGTTCAAGTGCCCGCTAGGTAACCTAGACAGTCCAAGTGCCTGCTAGGTAACCTACATAGTCTAAGTGCCCGCTAGGGACCTACATAGTCCAAGTGCCCGCTAGGTAACCTACATAGTCCAAGTGCCCGTTAGTTAACCTAGATAGTCAAAGTGCCTGGTAGGTAACCTAGATAGTCCAAATGCCTGCTAGGGTACCCACATAGTCCAACTGCCCGATAGGGAACCAACATAGTCCAAGTGCCCGCTAAGGGACCGACATAGTCCAAGTGACCGCTAGGGAACCTACATAGTCCAAATGCCCGTTAGGGTACCCACAGAGTCCAACTGCCCGATAGGGAACCTACATAGTCCAAGTGCCCGCTAGGTAACCTAGATAGTCCAAGTACCCGTTAGCTAACCAAGATAGTCCAAGTGCCCGCTAGGTAACCTCCATAGTCCAAGTGCCCGCTAGGTAACCTCCATAGTCCAAGTGCCCGTTCATTAACCTAGATAGTCCAAGTTCCTGTTAGCTAACCTACATAGTCCAAGTGCCCGTTTGTTAACCTAGATAGTTCAAGTGCCCTCTAGGTAACCTAGACAGTCCAAGTGCCTGCTAGGTAACCTACATAGTCCAAGTGCCCGTTTGCTAACCTAGATCGTCAAAGGGCCCGCTAGTTAACCTACATAGTCCAAGGGCCCGCTAGTTAACCTACATAGTCCAAGGGCCCGCTAGTTAACCTAGATAGTCCAAGTGCCCGCTAGTTAACCTACATTGTCCAAGTCCCTGATGGGGAACCTACATAGTCCAAGTATCCGCTAGGTAACCTACATAGTCCAAATGCCCGCTAGTAACGTACATAGTCCAAGTGCCCGTTAGGTAACCTAGATAGTCCAAATGCCCGCTAGGGAACCCACATAGCCCAAGTGCCCATTAGAGAACTTACATAATCAAAGCCCTTCTAGGGAACCTACATAGTCCAAGTGCCCGCTAGGGAACCTAGATAGTCCAAGTACCCATTAGCTAACCTAGATAGTCCAAGTGCCGGCTAGGTAACCTCCATAGTCCAAGTGCCCGCTAGGTAACCTCCATAGTCCAAGTGCCCGTTCGTTAACCTATATAGTCCAAGTTCCTGTTAGCTAACCTACATAGTCCAAGTGTCCGTTCGTTAACCTAGATAGTTCAAGTGCCCGCTAGGTAACCTAGACAGTCCAAGTGCCTGCTAGGTAACCTACATAGTCTAAGTGCCCGCTAGGGACCTACATAGTCCAAGTGCCCGCTAGGTAACCTACATAGTCCAAGTGCCCGTTAGTTAACCTAGATAGTCAAAGTGCCTGCTAGGTAACCTAGATAGTCCAAATGCCTGCTAGGGTACCCACATAGTCCAACTGCCCGATAGGGAACTAACATAGTCCAAGTGCCCGCTAAGGGACCGACATAGTCCAAGTGACCGCTAGGGAACCTACATAGTCCAAATGCCCGTTAGGGTACCCACAGAGTCCAACTGCCCGATAGGGAACCAACATAGTCCAAGTGCCCGCTAAGGGACCTACATAGTCCAAGTGCCCGTTAGGGAACCTACATAGTCCAAGTGCCCTCTAGGGAACCTGCATCGTCCAAGTGCCTGCCAGTTAACATAGAGAGTCTAAGTTCCCGCTAGTTAACCTAGATAGTCCAAGTGCCTGCTAGTTAACCTAGATCGTCCAAGTGCCCGCTAGTTAACCTACATAGTCCAAGGTCCGTTAGTTAACCTAGATAGTCCAAGAGCCCTCTAGACAACCTAGATCGTCCAAGTGACCGCTAGTTAACCTACATAGTCCAAGTGCCTGCTAGGGGACGTACATAGTCCAAGTGCCCGCTGGACAACCTAGATAGTCCAAGTGCCCGCTAGTTAACCTACATAGTCCAAGTGCCCGCTCAGGAACCTACATAGTCCAAGTGTGCGAAAGGGAACCTACGTATTCCAAGTGCCCGTTAGGGCACCTAGATAATCCAAGTAACCATAGGGAACCTATATAGTCCAAGTGCCCTCTATGGAACCTTCATAGTCAAAGTGCCCGCTAGGGAACCTGCATTGTACAAGTGCCCGCTAGTTAACCTAGATAGTCCAAGTGCCCGCTAGGTAACCTAGATAGTCGAAGGGCCCGCTAGTTAACTTACATAGTCCAAGTGCCCGATAGGGAACCTACATAGTCCAAGTGCCCAATGAGGAACCTACATAGTCCAAGTGCCCGATAGGGAATCTTCATATTCCAAGTGCCCGTTAGGGAACCCAGATAGTCCAAGTGCCCATAGGGAACTTATATGGTCCAAGTGCCCTCTAGGGAAGCTACATATTCATAGTGCCCGCTAGGGAACCTGCATTGTCCAAGTGCCCGCTAGTTAACCAAGATTGTCCAAGTGTCCGCTAGTAAACCTACATAGTCCAAGTTCCCGTTAGGTAACCTAGATAGGCCAAGTGCCCGCAAAGTAACCTACATAGTCCAAGTGCCCGCTAGGTAACCTAGATATTCCAAGTTCCGGTTTACTAACCTAGATAGTCCAAGTGCCCGCTAGGTAACCTACATAGTCCAAGTGCCCATTCGTTAAACTAGATAGTCCAAGTGCCCGGTAGGTAACCTATACTGTCCAAGTGCCCGCGAGGTTACCTACATAGTCCAAGTGCACGTTCGTTAACTTACATAGTCCAAGTTGCGCTAGGTAACATACATAGACCAAGGGCCCGCTAGGTAACCTATATAGTCCAAGTGCCCGCTAGTTAAACTATAGTCCAAGTGCCCGCTAGGTAACCTACATATTCCAAGTTCCCGCTAGGTAACCTAGATAGTCCAAGTGCCCGTTACCTAACCTAGATATTCCAAGTGCCCATTAGGTTACCTACATAGTCCACGTCCCTGTTCGTTAACCTAGATAGTCCAAGTGCCCGCTAAGTAACCTACATAGTCCAAGTGCCCGCTAATTAACCTATATAGTACAAGTGCCCGTTAGGTAACCTAGACAGTCCAAGTGCCCGCTAGGTAACCTCCATAGTCGAAGTGCCTGCTAATTAACCTATATAGTCCAAGTGCCCGCTAGGGAACCTGCATCGTCCAAGTGCCCGCTAGTTAATCTAGATAGTCCAAGGGTCCGCTAGTAAACCTACATAGTCCAAGTTCCCGTTAGGTAACCTAGATAGGCCAAGTGCCCGCTAGTTAACCTACATAGTACAATGGCCCGCTAGTTGACCTAGATAGTCCAAGTGCCCGCTAGTTAACCTAGATAGTCAAAGTGCCCGCTAGTTAACCTAAGTAGTACAAATGTCCAATAGGGATCCTACATAATCCAAGTGCCCGCTTGGTAACCTAGATATTCCAAGTTCCGGTTTGCTAACCTAGATAGTCCAAGTGCCCGCTAGGTAACCTATACTGTCCAAGTGCCCGCTAGGTTACTTACATAGTCCAAGTGCACGTTCGTTAACTTAGACAGTCCAAGTTGCGGTAGGTAACCAACATAGTCTAAGGGCCGCTAGGTAACCTATATAGTCCAAGTGCCCGCTAGTTAACCTATAGTCCATGTGCCCTCTAGGTAACTTAAACAGTCCAAGTGCCCGCTAGGTTACCTGCATAGTCCAAGTGCCCGTTAGGTAACCTAGATAGTCCAAGTGCCCGCTGGGTAACCTCCATAGTCCAAGTGCCCGCTAGGTAACATCGATAGTCCAAGTGCCCGTTCGTTAACCTAGATAGTCCAAGTTCCTGTTAGCTAACCTACATAGTCCAAGTGCACGTTCATTAACCTAGATAGTTCAAGTGCCCGCTAGGTAACCTAGACAGTCCAAGTGCCTGATAGTTAACCTACATAGTCCAAGTGCCCGTTTGCTAACCTAGATCGTCAAAGGGCCCGCTAGTTAACCTAGATAGTCCAAGTGCCCGCTAGTTAACCTACATTGTCCAAGTCCCTGATGGGGAACCTACATAGTCCAAGTATCCGCTAGGTAACCTACATAGTCCAAATGCCCACTAGTAACGTACGTAGTCCAAATGCCCGTTAGGTAACCTAGATAGTCCAAATGCCCGCTAGGGAACCTACATAGCCCAAGTGCCCGCTAGGTAACCTACATAGTCCAAATGCCCGCTAGAAACCTACATAGTCCAAGTGCAAGAAGGGAACCTACATAATCCAAGTGCCCGCTAGGGAACCTACTTAGTCCAAATGCCCGTTAGGTTACCTAGATAGTCCAAATGCCCGCTAGGGTACCCAAATAGTCTAAGTGCCCGCGAGGTAACCTACATAGTCCAAGTGCCGATTCATTAACCTAGATTTTCCAAGTGCCCTCTAGGTAACCTAGACTGTCCAAGTGCCCGCTTGGTTACCTACATAGTCCACGTGCCCGTTCGTTAACCTAGATAGTACAAGAGCCCGCTAGTTAACCTACATAGTGCAAGGGCCCGCTAGTTAACCTAGATAGTCCAAGTGCCCGCTAGTTAACCTACAATGTCCAAGTCCCTGATGGGGAACCTACATAGTCCAAGTATCCGCTAGGTAACCTACATAGTCCAAATGCCCGCTAGTAACGTACATAGTCCAAGTGCCCGTTAGGTAACCTAGATAGTCCAAATGCCCGCTAGGGAACCCACATAGTCCAAGTGCCCGTTAGAGAACTTACATAGTCAAAGCCCTGCTTGGGAACCTACATAGTCCAAGTGCCCGCTAGGTAACCTAGATAGTCCAAGTAGCCGTTAGCTAACCTAGATAGTCCAAGTGCCTGCTAGGTAACCTACATAGTCCAAGTGCCCACTAGGTAACCTCCATAGTCCAAGTGCCCGTTCGTTAACCTAGATAGTCCAAGTTCCTGTTAGCTAACCTACATAGTCCAAGTGCCCGTTCGTTAACCTAGATAGTTCAAGTGCCCGCTAGGTAACCCAGACAGTCCAAGTGCCTGCTAGGTAACCTACATAGTCCAAGTGCCCGCTAGGGAACCTACATAGTCCAAGTGCCCGTTAGTTAACCTAGATAGTCAAAGTGCCTGCTAGGTAACCTAGATAGTCCAAATGCCCGCTAGGATACCCACATAGTCCAACTGCCCGATAGGGAACCAACATAGTCCAAGTGCCCGCTAAGGGACCTACATAGTCCAAGTGCCCGTTAGGGAACCTACATAGTCCAAGCGCCCTCTAGGGAACCTGCATCGTCCAAGTGCCCGCCAGTTAACATAGATAGTCCAAGTTCCCGCTAGTTAACATAGATAGTCCAAGTGCCCGCTAGTTAACATAGATCGTCCAAGTGCCCGCTAGTTAACCTACATAGTCCAAGGTCCGTTAGTTAACCTAGATAGTCCAAGTGCCCTCTAGTTAACCTACATAGTACAAGGGCCCTCTAGTTAACCTAGATAGTCCAAGTGCCCGCTAGGGGACGTACGTAGTCCAAGTGCCCGCTGGGCAACCTAGATAGTCCAAGTGCCCGCTAGATAACCTACATAGTCCAAGTGCCCGCTGAGGAACCTACATAGTCCAAGTGTCCGAAAGGGAACCTACGTATTCCAAGTGCCCGTTAGGGCACCTAGATAGTCCAAGTAACCATAGGGAACCTATATAGTCCAAGTGCCCTCTAGGGAAGCTACATAGTCAAAGTGCCCGCTAGGGAACCTGCATTGTACAAGTGCCCGCTAGTTAACCTAGATAGTCCAAGTGCCCGCTAGGTAACCTAGATAGTCGAAAGGCCCGCTAGTTAACCTACATAGTCCAAGTGCCCGATAGGGAACCTACATAGTCCAAGTGCCCAATGAGGAACCTACATAGTCCAAGTGCCCGATAGGGAATCTTCATATTCCAAGTGCCCGTTAGGGAACCCAGATAGTCCAAGTGCCCATAGGGAACCTATATGGTCCAAGTGCCCTCTAGGGAAGCTATATATTCATAGTGCCCGCTAGGGAACCTGCATTGTCCAAGTGCCCGCTAGTTAACCAAGATCGTCCAAGTGTCTGCTAGTAAACCTACATAGTCCAAGTTCCCGTTAGGTAACCTAGATAGGCCAAGTGCCCGCAAGGTAACCTACATAGTCCAAGTGCCCGCTAGGTAACCTAGATATTCCAAGGTCCGGTTTACTAATCTAGATAGTCCAAGTGCCCGCTAGGTAACCTACATAGTCCAAGTGCCCATTCGTTAACCTAGATAGTCCAAGTGCCCGCTAGGTAACCTATACTGTCCAAGTGCCCGCTAGGTTACCTACATAGTCCAAGTGCACGTTCGTTAAATTAGATAGTCCAAGTCGCGCTAGGTAACCTAGATAGTCCAAGGGCCTGCTAGTTAACCTACATAGTCCAACGGCCCTCTAGTTAACCTAGATAGTCCAAGTGCCCGCTGGAGGACGTACACAGTCCAAGTGCCCGCTAGGTAACCTAGATAGTCTACGGGCCGCTAGTTAACCTACATAGTCCAACTGCCCGATAGGGAACCTACATAGTCCAAGTGCCCGCTAAGGGACGAACATAGTCCATGTGCCCGCTAGGGAACCTGCATAGTCAAAATGCCCGATAGGTAACCTAGATAGTCTAAGTGCCCGCTAGTAAACCTACATAGTCCAAGTGCCCACTGAGGAACCTGCATAGTCCAAGTGTCCGAAAGGGAACCTACGTAGTCAAAGTGCCCGTTAGGGAACCTGCATTGTACAAGTGCCCTCTAGTTAACCTAGATAGTCCAAGTGCCCGCTAGGTAACCTAGATAGTCCAAGGGCCCGCTAGTTAACCTACAAAGTCCAAGTGCCCGATAGGGAACCTACATAGTCCAAGTGCCCAATGAGGAACCTATATAGTCCAAGTGCCAGATAGGGAATCTTCATATTCCAAGTGCCCGTTAGGGAACCCAGATAGTCCAAGTGCCCATAGGGAACCTACATAGTCCAAGTGCCCTCTAGGGAAGCTACCTATTCATAGTGCCCGCTAGGGAACCTGCATTGTCCAAGTGCCCGCTAGTTAACCTAGATCGTCCAAGTGTCCGCTAGTAAACCTACATAGTCCAAGTTCCCGTTAGGTAACCTAGATAGGCCAAGTGCCCGCTAGTTAACCTACATAGTACAATGGCCCGCTAGTTGACATAGATAGTCCAAGTGCCCGCTAGTTAACCTAGATAGTCAAAGTGCCCGCTAGTTAACCTAAGTAGTACAAATGTCCGATAGGGATCCTACACAGTCCAAGTGCCCACTAGGTAACCTAGATATTCCAAGTTCCGGTTTGCTAACCTAGATAGTCCAAGTGCCCGCTAGGTAACCTACATAGTCCAAGTGCCCATTCGTTAACCTAGATAGTCCAAATGCCCGCTAGGTAACCTATACTGTCCAAGTGCCTGCTAGGTTACCTACATAGTCCAAGTGCACGTTCGTTAACTTAGATAGTCCAAGTCGCGCTAGGTAACCTACATAGTCCAAGGGCCACTAGGTAACCTATAGTCCAAGTGCCCTCTTGGTAACCTACATATTCCAAGTTCCCGCTAGGTAATCTAGATAGTCAAAGTGCCCGTTACCTGACCTAGATAGTCCAAGTGTCCGTTAGGTTACCTACATAGTCCACGTGCCCGTTCGTTAACCTAGATAGTCCAATTGCCCGCTAGGTAACCTACATAGTCCAAGAGCCGGCAGGTAACTTAGACAGTTCAAGTGCCCGCTAGGTTACCTGCATAGTCCAAGTGCCCGTTAGGTAACCTAGATAGTCCAAGTGCCCGCTAGGTAACCTACATAATCCAAGTGCCCGCTAGGTAACCTAGATAGTCAAAGTACCAGTTAGCTAACCTAGATAGTCCTAGTGCCCGCTAGGTAACCTCCGTAGTCCAATTGCCCTCTAGGTAACCTCCATAGTCCAAGTGCCCACTAATTTACCTATATAGTCCAAGTGCCCGCTAGGGAAACTGCATCGTTCAAGTGCCCGCTAGTTAATCTAGATAGTCCATGTGCCCGCTAGTTAACCTAGATAGTCCAAGTGCCCGCTACTTAACCTAGATCGTCCAAGTGCCCGCTAGTTAACCTACATAGTCCAAGGTCCGCTAGTTAACCTAGATATTCCAAGTGCCCCTTAGTTAACCTACATAGTCAAAGGGCCCTCTAGTTAACCTAGATAGTCCAAGTGCCCACTAGGGGACATACATAGTCCAAGTGCCCGCTATGTAACCTAGATAGTCTAAGGGCCTGCTGGATAACCTACATAGTCCAATTGCCCGATAGGGAACCTACATAGTCCAAGTGCCCGCTAAGGGACGAACATAGTCCAAGTGCCCGCTAGGGAACCTACATAGTCCAAGTGCCCGCTAGGTAACCTAGATAGTCCAAGTGCCCGCTAGTTAACCTACATAGTCCAAGTACCCGCTGAGGAACCTACATAGTCCAAGTGTCCGAAAGGGAACCTACGTATTCCAAGTGCCCATTAGGGCACCTAGATAGTCCAAGTGCCCATAGGGAACCTATATCATCCAAGTGCCCTCTAGTTAACCTAGATAGTCCAAGTGCCCGCTAGGTAACCTAGATAGTCCAAGGGCCCGCTAGTTAACCTACAAAGTCCAAGTGCCCGATAGGGAACCTACATAGTCCAAGTGCCCAATGAGGAACCTACATAGTCCAAGTGCCCGATAGGGAATCTTCATATTCCAAGTGCCCGTTAGGGAACCAAATAGTCCAAGTGCCCATAGGGAACCTACATAGTCCAAGTGCCCTCTAGGGAAGCTACATATTCATACTGCCCGCTAGGGAACCTGCATTGTCCAAGTGCCCGCTAGTTAACCTAGATCGTCCAAGTGTCCGCTAGTAAACCTACATATTCCAAGTTCCCGTTAGGTAACCTAGATAGGCCAAGTGCCCGTTACCTAACCTAGATAGTCAAAGTGCCCGCTAGTTAACCTAAGTAGTACAAATGTCCAATAGGGATCCTACATAGTCCAAGTTCCCGCTAGGTAACCTAGATATTCCAAGTTCCGGTTTGCTAACCTAGATAGTCCAAGTGCCCGCTAGGTAACCTACATAGTCCAAGTGCCCATTCGTTAACCTAGATAGTCCAAGTGCCCGCTAGGTAACCTATACTGTCCAAGTGCCCGCTAGGTTACTTACATAGACCAAGTGCACGTTCGTTAACTTAGATAGTCCAAGTCGTGGTAGGTAACCAACATAGTCCAAGGGCCGCTAGGTAACCTATATAGTCCAAGTGCCCGCTAGTTAACCTATAGTCGAAGTGCCCTCTAGGTAACCTACATATTCCAAGTTCCCGCTAGGTAACCTATAGTCCAAGTGCCCGTTACCTAACCTAGATAGTCCAAGTGCCCGTTAGGTTACCTATATTGTCCAAGTGCCCGCTAGTTAACCTACATAGTCCAAGGTCCGCTAGTTAACCTAGATATTCCAAGTGCCCGCTAGTTAACCTACATAGTCCAAGGGCCCTCTAGTTAACCTAGATAGTCCAAGTGACCGCTAGAAGACGTACATAGTCCAAGTGCCCGCTAGGTAACCTAGATAGTCTAAGGGCCCGCTAGTTAACCTACATAGTCCAACTGCCCCATAGGGAACCTCCATAGTCCAAGTGCCCGCTAAGGGACGAAAATAGTCCAAGTGCCCGCTAGGGAACCTGCATAGTCCAAGTGCCCGCTAGGTAACCTAGATAGTCCAAGTGCCCGCTAGTTAACCTACATAGTCCAAGTGCCCGCTGAGGAACCTACATAGTCCAAGTGTCCGAAAGGGAACCTATGTATTCCAAGTGCCCATTAGGGCACCTAGATAGTCCAAGTGCCCATAGGGAACCTATATCGTCCAAGTGCCCTCTAGGGAACCTATATAGTCAAAGTGCCCGCTAGGGAACCTGCATTGCGCAAGTGCCCTCTAGTTAACCTAGATAGTCCAAGTGCCCGCTAGGTAACCTAGATAGTCCAAGGGCCCGCTAGTTAACCTACATAGTCCAAGTGCCCAATGAGGAACCTACATAGTCCAAGTGCCCGATAGGGAATCTTCATATTCCAAGTGCCCGTTAGGGAACCCAGATAGTCCAAGTGCCCGCTAGGTAACCTCCATAGTCCAAGTGCCCGCTAGGTAACCTCCATAGTCCAAGTGCCCGTTCGTAAACCTAGATAGTCCAATTTCCTGTTAGCTAACCTACATAGTCCAAGTGCCCGTTCGTTAACCTAGATAGTTCAAGTGCCCTCTAGGTAACCTAGACAGTCCAAGTGCCTGCTAGGTAACCTACATAGTCCAAGTGCCCGTTTGCTAACCTAGATCGTCAAAGGGCCCGCTAGTTAACCTACATAGTCCAAGGGCCCGCTAGTTAACCTATATAGTCCAAGTGCCCGCTAGTTAACCTTCATTGTCCAAGTCCCTGATGGGGAACCTACATAGTCCAAGTATCCGCTAGGTAACCTACATAGTCCAAATGCCCGCTAGTAACGTACATAGTCCAAGTGCCCGTTAGGTAACCTAGATAGTCCAAATGCCCGCTAGGGAACCCACATAGCCCAAGTGCCCATTAGAGAACTTACATAATCAAAGCCCTGCTAGGGAACCTACATAGTCCAAGTGCCCGCTAGGGAACCTAGATAGTCCAAGTACCCGTTAGCTAACCTAGATAGTCCAAGTGCCCGCTAGGTAACCTCCATAGTCCAAGTGCCCGCTAGGTAACCTCCATAGTCCAAGTGCCCGTTCGTTAACCTAGATAGTCTAAGTTCCTGTTAGCTAACCTACATAATCCAAGTGTCCGTTCGTTAACCTAGATAGTTCAAGTGCCCGCTAGGTAACCTAGACAGTCCAAGTGCCTGCTAGGTAACCTACATAGTCTAAGTGCCCGCTAGGGACCTACATAGTCCAAGTGCCCGCTAGGTAACCTACATAGTCCAAGTGCCCGTTAGTTAACCTAGATAGTCAAAGTGCCTGCTAGGTAAACTAGATAGTCCAAATGCCTGCTAGGGTACCCACATAGTCCAACTGCCCGATAGGGAACCAACATAGTCCAAGTGCCCGCTAAGGGACCGACATAGTCCAAGTGACCGCTAGGGAACCTACATAGTCCAAATGCCCGTTAGGGTACCCACAGAGTCCAACTGCCCGAAAGGGAACCAACATAGTCCAAGTGCCCGCTAAGGGACCTACATAGTCCAATGCCCGTTAGGGAACCTACATAGTCCAAGTGCCCTCTAGGGAACCTGCATTGTCCAAGTGCCCGCCAGTTAAGATAGAGACTCTAAGTTCCCGCTAGTTAACCTAGATAGTCCAAGTGTCCGCTAGTTAACCTAGATCATCCTAGTGCCCGCTAGTTAACCTACATAGTGCAAGTTCCGTTTGTTAACCTAGAGAGTCCAAGTGCCCTCTAGATAACCTACATAGTCCAAGGGCCCTCTAGTTAACCTCGATAGTCCAAGTGCCCGCTAGGGGACGTACATAGTCCAAGTGCTGCTGGACAACCTAGATAGTCCAAGTGCCCGCTAGTTGACCTACATAGTCCAAGTGCCCGCTTGTTAACCTACATAGTCCAAGTGTCCGAAAGGGAACCTACGTATTCCAAGTGCCCGTTAGGGCACCTAGATAGTCTAAGTAACCATAGTGAACCTATATAGTCCAAGTGTCCTCTAGGGAAGCTACATAGTCAAAGTGCCCGCTAGGGAACCTGCATTGTACAAGTGCCCGCTAGTTAACCTAGATAGTCCAAGTGCCCGCTAGGTAACCTAGATAGTCGAAGGGCCCCCTAGTTAACCTACATAGTCCAAGTGCCCGATAGGGAACCTACATAGTCCAAGTGCCCAACAGGAACGTACATAGTCCAAGTGCCCGATAGGGAATCTTCATATTCCAAGTGCCCGTTAGGGAACCCAGATAGTCCAAGTGCCCATAGGGAACCTATATGGTCCAAGTGCCCTCTAGGGAAGCTATATATTCATAGTGCCTGCTAGGGAACCTGCATTTTCCAAGTGCCCGCTAGTTAACCAAGATTGTCCAAGTGTCCGCTAGTAAACCTACATAGTCCAAGTCCCCGTTAGGTAACCTAGTTAGGCCAAGTTCCCGCAAGATAACCTCCATAGTCCAAGTGCCCGCTAGGTAACCTAGATATTCCAAGTTCCGGTTTACTAACCTAGATAGTCCAAGTGCCCGCTAGGTAACCTACATAGTCCAAGTGCCCATTCGTTAACCTAGATAGTCCAAGTGCCCGCTAGGTAACCTATACTGTCCAAGTGCCCACTAGGTTACCTACATAGTCCAAGTGCACGTTCGTTAACTTAGATAGTCCAAGTTGCGCTAGGTAACATACATAGTCCAAGGGCCCGCTAGGTAAACTATATAGTCCAAGTGCCCGCTAGTTAAACTATAGTCCAAGTGCCCGCTAGGTAACCTACATATTCCAAGTTCCCGCTAGGTAACCTAGATAGTCCAAGTGCCCGTTACCTAACCTAGATATTCCAAGTGCCCATTAGGTTACCTACATAGTCCACGTGCCGGTTCGTTAACCTAGATAGTCCAAGTGCCCGCTAGGTAACCTACATAGTCCAAGTGCCCGCTAATTAACCTACATAGTCCAAGTGCCCGTTAGGTAACCTAGACAGTCCAAGTGCCCGCTAGGTAACCTCCATAGTCCAAGTGCCCGCTAATTAACCTATATAGTCCAAGTGCCCGCTAGGGAACCTGCATCGGCCAAGTGCCCGCTAGTTAATCTAGATAGTCCAAGTGCCCGCTAGTTAACCTAAATAGTCCAAGGGCCCTCTATTTAAACTAGATAGTCCAAGTGCCCGCTAGGGGACGTACATAGTCCAAGTGCCCGCTAGGTAACCTAGATAGTCTAAGGGCCCGCTAGTTAACCTACATAGTCCAACTGCCCGATATGGAACTTACATAGTCCAAGATCCCGCTAAGGGACGAACATAGTCCAAGTGCCCGCTAGGGAACCTACATAGTCCAAGTGCCCGCTAGGTAACCTAGATCGTCCAAGTGCCCGCTAGTTAACCTACATAGTCCAAGTGCCCGCTGAGGAACCTACATAGTCCAAGTGTCCGAAAGGGAACCTACATATTCCAAGTGCCCATTAGGGCACCTAGACAGTCCAAGTGCCCATAGGGAACCTATATAGTCCAAGTGCCCACTAGGGAACTTACATAGTCAAAGTGCCCGCTAGGTAACCTGCATTGTACAAGTGCCCTCTAGTTAACCTAGATCTTCCAAGTGCCCGCTAGGTAACCTAGGTAGTCCAAGGGCCCGCTAGTTAACCTACATAGTCCAAGTGCCCGATAGGGAACCTACATAGTCCAAGTGCCCAATGCGGAACCTACATAGTCCAAGTGCCCGATAGGGAATCTTCATATTCCAAGTGCCCGTTAGGGAACCCAGATTGTCCAAGTGCCCATAGGGAACCTATATAGTCCAAGTTCCCTCTAGGGAAGCTACATATTCATAGTGCCCGCTAGGGAACCTGCATTGTCCAAGTGCCCGCTAGGTAACCTAGATCGTCAAAGTGTCCGCTAGTAAACCTACATAGTCCAAGTTCCCGTTAGGTAACCTAGATAGGCCAAGTGCCCGCTAGTTAACCTACATAGTACAATGGCCCGCTAGTTGACCTAGATAGTCCAAGTGCCCGCTAGTTAACCTAGATAGTCAAAGTGCCCGCTAGTTAACCTCAGTAGTACAAATGTCCAATAGGGATCCTACATAATCCAAGTGCCCGCTAGGTAACCTAGATATTCCATGTTCCGGTTTGCTAACCTAGATAGTCCAAGTGCCCGCTATGTAACCTGTACTGTCCAAGTGCCCGCTAGGTTACTTACATAGTCCAAGTGCACGTTCGTTAACTTAGATAGTCCAAGTCGCGGTAGGTAACCAACATAGTCTAAGGGCCGCTAGGTAACCTATATAGTCCAAGTGCCCGCTAGTTAACCTATAGTCCAAGTGCCCTCTAGGTAACTTAAACAGTCCAAGTGCCCGCTAGGTTACCTGCACAGTCCAAGTGCCCGTTAGGTAACCTAGATAGTCCAAGTGCCCGCTAGGTAATCTAGATAGTCCAAGTGCCCGCTAGGTAACATCCATAGTCCAAGTGCCCGTTCGTTAACCTAGAGAGTCCAAGTTCCTGTTAGCTAACCTACATAGTCCAAGTGCCCGTTCGTTAACCTAGATAGTTCAAGGGCCCGCTAGGTAACCTAGACAGTCCAAGTGCCTGCTAGGTAACCTACATAGTCCAAGTGCCCGTTTGCTAACCTAGATCGTCAAAGGGCCCGCTAGTTAACCTACATAGTCCAAGGGCCCTCTAGTTAACCTAGATAGTCCAAGTGCCCGATAGTTAACCTACATTGTCCAAGTCCCTGATGGGGAACCTACATAGTCCAAGTATCCGCTAGGTAACCTACATAGTCCAAATGCCCACTAGTAACGTACGTAGTCCAAATGCCCATTAGGTAACCTAGATAGTCCAAATGCCCGCTAGGGAACCTACATAGCCCAAGTGCCCGCTAGGTAACCTACATAGTCCAAATGCCCGCTAGAAACCTACATAGTCCAAGTGCAAGAAGGGAACCTACATAATCCAATTGCCCGCTAGGGAACCTACATAGTCCAAATGCCCGATAGGTAACTTAGATAGTCCAAGTGACCGCTAGTTAACCTACATAGTCCAAGTGCCCGCTGGTTAACTTAAACAGTCCAAGTGCCCGCTAGGTTACCTGCATAGTCCAAGTGCCCGTTAGGTAACCTAGATAGTCCAAGTGCCCGCTAGGTAACCTACATAGTCCAAGTGCCCGCTAGGTAACCTAGATAGTCCAAGTACCCGTTAGCTAACCTAGATAGTCCAAGTGCCCGCTAGGTAACCTCCATAGTCCAAGTGCCCGCTAGGTAACCGCCATAGTCCAAGTGCCCTTTCGTTAACCTAGATAGTCCAAGTTCTTGTTAGCTAACCTACATAGTCCAAGTGCCCGTTCGTTAACCTAGATTGTTCAAGT
The DNA here is from genome assembly GCF_050624435.1 of Tenrec ecaudatus. Taxonomy (NCBI): domain Eukaryota; kingdom Metazoa; phylum Chordata; class Mammalia; order Afrosoricida; family Tenrecidae; genus Tenrec; species Tenrec ecaudatus. The sequence goes on along the minus strand of NW_027459387.1, from coordinate 231,178 downwards.
GCCCGCCAGGTAACCTAGACAGTCCAAGTGCCTGCTAGGTAACCTACATAGTCCAAGTGCCCGTTTGCTAACCTAGATCGTCAAAGGGCCCGCTAGTTAACCTACATAGTCCAATTGCCCGCTAGTTAACCTACATTGTGCAAGTACCTGATGGGGAACCTACATAGTCCAAGTATCCGCTAGGTAACCTACATAGTCCAAATGCCCGCTAGTAACGTACATAGTCCAAATGCCCGCTAGGGAACACACATAGTCCAAGTGCCCGTTAGAGAACTTACATAGTCAAAGCCGTGCTAGGGAACCTACATAGTCCAAGTGCCCGCTAGGGAACCTAGATAGTCCAAGAACCCGTTAGCTAACCTAGATAGTCCAAGTGCCCGCTAGGTAACCTCCATAGTCCAAGTGCCCGCTAGGTAACCTCCATAGTCCAAGTGCCCGTTCGTTAACCTAGATAGTCTAAGTTCCTGTTAGCTAAACTACATAGTCCAAGTGCCCGTTCCTTAACCTAGATAGTTCAAGTGCCCGCTAGGTAACCTAGAAAGTCCAAGTGCCTGCTAGGCAACCTACATAGTCCAAGTGCCCGCTAGGGAACCTACATAGTCCAAGTGCCCGCTAGGTAACCTACATAGTCCAAGTGCCCGTTAGTTAACCTAGATAGTCAAAGTGCCTGCTAGGTAACCTAGATAGTCCAAATGCCTGCTAGGGTACCCACATAGTCCAACTGCCCGATAGGGAACCAACATAGTCCAAGTGCCCAATGAGGAACCTACATAGTCCAAGTGCCCGATAGGGAATCTTCATATTCCAAGTGCCCGTTAGGGAACCCAGATTGTCCAAGTGCCCATAGGGAACCTATATAGTCCAAGTTCCCTCTAGGGAAGCTACATATTCATAGTGCCCGCTAGGGAACCTGCATTGTCCAAGTGCCCGCTAGTTAACCTAGATCGTCCAAGTGTCCGCTAGTAAACCTACATAGTCCAAGTTCCCGTTAGGTAACCTAGATAGGCCAAGTGCCCGCTAGTTAACCTACATAGTACAATGGCCCGCTAGTTGACCTAGATAGTCCAAGTGCCCGCTAGTTAACCTAGATAGTCAAAGTGCCCGCTAGTTAACCTAAGTAGTACAAATGTCCAATAGGGATCCTACATAATCCAAGTGCCCGCTAGGTAACCTAGATATTCCAAGTTCCGGTTTGCTAACCTAGATAGTCCATGTGCCCGCTATGTAACCTATACTGTCCAAGTGCGCGCTAGGTTACTTACATAGTCCAAGTGCACGTTCGTTAACTTAGATAGTCCAAGTCGCGGTAGGTAACCAACATAGTCTAAGGGCCGCTAGGTAACCTATATAGTCCAAGTGCCCGCTAGTTAACCTATAGTCCAAGTGCCCTCTAGGTACCTTAAACAGTCCAAGTGCCCGCTAGGTTACCTGCATAGTCCAAGTGCCCGTTAGGTAACCTAGATAGTCCAAGTGCCCGCTAGGTAACCTCCATAGTCCAAGTGCCCGCTAGGTAACATCCATAGTCCAAGTGCCCGTTCGTTAACCTAGAGGGTCCAAGTTCCTGTTAGCTAACCTACATAGTCCAAGTGCCCGTTCGTTAACCTAGATAGTTCAAGTGCCCGCTAGGTAACCTAGACAGTCCAAGTGCCTGCTAGGTAACCTACATAGTCCAAGTGCCCGTTTGCTAACCTAGATCGTCAAAGGGCCCGCTAGTTAACCTACATAGTCCAAGTGCCCGATAGTTAACCTACATTGTCCAAGTCCCTGATGGGGAACCTACATAGTCCAAGTATCCACTAGGTAACCTACATAGTCCAAATGCCCACTAGTAATGTACGTAGTCCAAATGCCCGTTAGGTAACCTAGATAGTCCAAATGCCCGCTAGGGAACCTACATAGCCCAAGTGCCCGCTAGGTAACCTATATAGTCCAAATGCCCGCTAGAAACCTACATAGTCCAAGTGCAAGAAGGGAACCTACATAATCCAATTGCCCGCTAGGGAACCTACATAGTCCAAATGCCCGTTAGGTAACCTAGATAGTCCAAGTGCCCGCTAGGTAACCTACATAGTCCAAGTGCCCGCTAGGTAACCTAGATAGTCCAAGTACCCGTTAGCTAACCTAGATAGTCCAAGTGCCCGCTAGGTAACCTCCATAGTCCAAGTGCCCGCTGGGTAACCGCCATAGTCCAAGTGCCCTTTCGTTAACCTAGATAGTCCAAGTTCTTGTTAGCTAACCTACATAGTCCAAGTGCCCGTTCGTTAACCTAGATTGTTCAAGTGCCCGCCAGGTAACCTAGACAGTCCAAGTGCCTGCTAGGTAACCTACATAGTCCAAGTGCCCGTTTGCTAACCTAGATCGTCAAAGGGCGCGCTAGTTAACCTACATAGTCCAAGTGCCCGCTGGTTAACTTAAACAGTCCAAGTGCCCGCTAGGTTACCTGCATAGTCCAAGTGCCCGTTAGGTAACCTAGATAGTCCAAGTGCCCGCTAGGTAACCTACATAGTCCAAGTGCCCGCTAGGTAACCTAGATAGTCCAAGTACCCGTTAGCTAACCTAGATAGTCCAAGTGCCCGCTAGGTAACCTCCATAGTCCAAGTGCCCGCTAGGTAACCGCCATAGTCCAAGTGCCCTTTCGTTAACCTAGATAGTCCAAGTTCTTGTTAGCTAACCTACATAGTCCAAGTGCCCGTTCGTTAACCTAGATTGTTCAAGTGCCCGCCAGGTAACCTAGACAGTCCAAGTGCCTGCTAGGTAACCTACATAGTCCAAGTGCCCGTTTGCTAACCTAGATCGTCAAAGGGCCCGCTAGTTAACCTACATAGTCCAAGTGCCCGCTAGTTAACCTACATTGTGCAAGTACCTGATGGGGAACCTACATAGTCCAAATATCCGCTAGGTAACCTACATAGTCCAAGTGCCCGCTAGGTAACCTAGATAGTCCAAGTACCCGTTAGCTAACCTAGATAGTCCAAATGCCCGCTAGGTAACCTCTATAGTCCAAGTGCCCGCTAGGTAACCGCCATAGTCCAAGTGCCCTTTCGTTAACCTAGATAGTCCAAGTTCTTGTTAGCTAACCTACATAGTCCAAGTGCCCGTTCGTTAACCTAGATTGTTCAAGTGCCCGCCAGGTAACCTAGACAGTCCAAGTGCCTGCTAGGTAACCTACATAATCCAAGTGCCCGTTTGCTAACCTAGATCGTCAAAGGGCCCGCTAGTTAACCTACATAGTCCAAGTGCCCGCTAGTTAACCTATATTGTGCAAGTACCTGATGGGGAACCTACATAGTCCACGTATCCGCTAGGTAACCTACATAGTCCAAATGACCGCTAGTAACGTACATAGTCCAAATGCCCGCTAGGGAACACACATAGTCCAAGTGCCCGTTAGAGAACTTACATAGTCAAAGCCGTGCTAGGGAACCTACATAGTCCAAGTGCCCGCTAGGGAACCTAGATAGTCCAAGAACCCGTTAGCTAACCTAGATAGTCCAAGTGCCCGCTAGGTAACCTCCATAGTCCAAGTGCCCGCTAGGTAACCTCCATAGTCCAAGTGCCCGTTCGTTAACCTAGATAGTCTAAGTTCCTGTTAGCTAAACTACATAGTCCAAGTGCCCGTTCGTTAACCTAGATAGTTCAAGTGCCCGCTAGGTAACCTAGAAAGTCCAAGTGCCTGCTAGGTAACCTACATAGTCCAAGTGCCCGCTAGGGAACCTACATAGTCCAAGTGCCCGCTAGGTAACCTACATAGTCCAAGTGCCCGTTAGTTAACCTAGATAGTCAAAGTGCCTGCTAGGTAACCTAGATAGTCCAAATGCCTGCTAGGGTACCCACATAGTCCAACTGCCCGATAGGGAACCAACATAGTCCAAGTGCCCAATGAGGAACCTACATAGTCCAAGTGCCCGATAGGGAATCTTCATATTCCAAGTGCCCGTTAGGGAACCCAGATTGTCCAAGTGCCCATAGGGAACCTATATAGTCCAAGTTCCCTCTAGGGAAGCTACATATTCATAGTGCCCGCTAGGGAACCTGCATTGTCCAAGTGCCCGCTAGTTAACCTAGATCGTCCAAGTGTCCGCTAGTAAACCTACATAGTCCAAGTTCCCGTTAGGTAACCTAGATAGGCCAAGTGCCCGCTAGTTAACCTACATAGTACAATGGCCCGCTAGTTGACCTAGATAGTCCAAGTGCCCGCTAGTTAACCTAGATAGTCAAAGTGCCCGCTAGTTAACCTAAGTAGTACAAATGTCCAATAGGGATCCTACATAATCCAAGTGCCCGCTAGGTAACCTAGATATTCCAAGTTCCGGTTTGCTAACCTAGATAGTCCATGTGCCCGCTATGTAACCTATACTGTCCAAGTGCGCGCTAGGTTACTTACATAGTCCAAGTGTACGTTCGTTAACTTAGATAGTCCAAGTCGCGGTAGGTAACCAACATAGTCTAAGGGCCGCTAGGTAACCTATATAGTCCAAGTGCCCGCTAGTTAACCTATAGTCCAAGTGCCCTCTAGGTAACTTAAACAGTCCAAGTGCCCGCTAGGTTACCTGCATAGTCCAAGTGCCCGTTAGGTAACCTAGATAGTCCAAGTGCCCGCTAGGTAACCTCCATAGTCCAAGTGCCCGCTAGGTAACATCCATAGTCCAAGTGCCCGTTCGTTAACCTAGAGAGTCCAAGTTCCTGTTAGCTAACCTACATAGTCCAAGTGCCCGTTCGTTAACCTAGATAGTTCAAGTGCCCGCTAGGTAACCTAGACAGTCCAAGTGCCTGCTAGGTAACCTACATAGTCCAAGTGCCCGTTTGCTAACCTAGATCGTCAAAGGGCCCGCTAGTTAACCTACATAGTCCAAGGGCCCTCTAGTTAACCTAGATAGTCCAAGTGCCCGATAGTTAACCTACATTGTCCAAGTCCCTGATGGGGAACCTACATAGTCCAAGTATCCGCTAGGTAACCTACATAGTCCAAATGCCCACTAGTAACGTACATAGTCCAAATGCCCGTTAGGTAACCTAGATAGTCCAAATGCCCGCTAAGGAACCTACATAGCCCAAGTGCCCGCTAGGTAAACTACATCGTCCAAATGCCAGCTAGAACCCTACATAGTCCAAGTGCAAGAAGGGAACCTACATAATCCAAGTGCCCGCTAGGGAACCTACATAGTCCAAGTGCCCGTTTGCTAACCTAGATCGTCAAAGGGCCCGCTAGTTAACCTACATAGTCCAAGTGCCCGCTGATTAACTTAAACAGTCCAAGTGCCCGCTAGGTTACCTGCATAGTCCAAGTGCCCGTTAGGTAACCTAGATAGTCCAAGTGCCCGCTAGGTAACCTACATAGTCCAAGTGCCCGCTAGGTAACCTAGATAGTCCAAGTACCCGTTAGCTAACCTAGATAGTCCAAGTGCCCGCTAGGTAACCTCCATAGTTCAAGTGCCCGCTAGGTAACCGCCATAGTCCAAGTGCCCGTTCGTTAACCTAGATAGTCCAACTTCCTGTTAGCTAACCTACATAGTCCAAGTGCCCGTTCGTTAACCTAGATAGTTCAATTGCCCGCCAGGTAACCTAGACAGTCCAAGTGCCTGCTAGGTAACCTACATAGTCCAAGTGCCCGTTTGCTAACCTAGATCGTCAAAGGGCCCGCTAGTTAACCTACATAGTCCAAGTGCCCGCTAGTTAACCTACATTGTGCAAGTACCTGATGGGGAACCTACATAGTCCAAGTATCCGCTAGGTAACCTACATAGTCCAAATGCCCTCTAGTAACGTACATAGTCCAAGTGCCCGTTAGGTAACCTAGATAGTCCAAATGCCCGCTAGGGAACACACATAGTGCAAGTGCCCGTTGGAGAACTTACATAGTCAAAGCCCTGCTAGGGAACCTACATAGTCCAAGTGCCCGCTAGGGAACCTAGATAGTCCAAGAACCCGTTAGCTAACCTAGATAGTCCAAGTGCCCGCTAGGTAACCTCCATAGTCCAAGTGCCCGCTAGGTAACCTCCATAGTCCAAGTGCCCGTTCGTTAACCTAGATAGTCTAAGTTCCTGTTAGCTAAACTACATAGTCCAAGTGCCCATTCGTTAACCTAGATAGTTCAAGGGCCCGCTAGGTAACCTAGACAGTCCAAGTGCCTGCTAGGTAACCTACATAGTCCAAGTGCCCGCTAGGGAACCTACATAGTCCAAGTGCCCGCTAGGTAACCTACATAGTCCAAGTGCCCGTTAGTTAACCTAGATAGTCAAAGTGCCTGCTAGGTAACCTAGATAGTCCAAATGCCCGCTAGGGTACCCACATAGTCCAACTGCCCGATAGGGAACCAACATAGTCCAAGTGCCCGCTAAGGGACCTACATAGTCCAAGTGCCCGCTAGGTAACCTACATAGTCCAAATGCCCGCTAGGGTACCCACAGAGTCCAACTGCCCGGTAGGGAACCAACATAATCCAAGTGCCCGCTAAGGGACCTACATAGTCCATGTGCCCGTTAGGGAACCTACATAGTCCAAGTGCGCTCTAGGGAACCTGCATCGTCCAAGTGCCCGCCAGTTAACATAGATAGTCTAAGTTCCCGCTAGTTAACCTAGATAGTCCAAGTGCCCGCTAGTTAACCTAGATAGTCCAAGTGCCCGCTAGGTAACCTAGATAGTCGAAGGGCCCGCTAGTTAACCTACATAGTCCAAGTGCCCGATAGGGAACCTACATAGTCCAAGTGCCCAATGAGGAACCTACATAGTCCAAGTGCCCGATAGGGAATCTTCATATTCCAAGTGCCCGTTAGGGTACCCAGATAGTCCAAGTGCCCATAGGGAACCTATATGGTCCAAGTGCCCTCTAGGGAAGCTTCATATTCATAGTGCCCGCTAGGGAACCTGCATTGTCCAAGTGCCCGCTAGTTAACCAAGATTGTCCAAGTGTCCGCTAGTAAACCTACATAGTTCAAGTTCCCGTTAGGTAACCTAGATAGGCCAAGTGCCCGTTACCTAACCTAGATAGTCCAAGTGCCCGTTAGGTTACCTACATAGTCCACGTGCCGGTTCGTTAACCTAGATAGTCCAAGTGCCCGCTAGGCAACCTACATAGTCCAAGTGCCCGCTAATTAACCTACATAGTCCAAGTGCCCGTTAGGTAACCTAGACAGTCCATGTGCCCGCTAGGTAACCTCCATAGTCCAAGTGCCCGCTAATAAACCTATATAGTCCAAGTGCCCGCTAGGGAACCTGCATCGTCCAAGTGCCCGCTAGTTAATCTAGATAGTCCAAGTGCCGGCTAGTTAAGCTAGATAGTACAAGTGGCCGCTAGTTAACCTAGATCGTCCAAGTGCCCGCTAGTTAACCTACATAGTCCAAGGTCCGCTAGTTAACCTAGATATTCCAAGTGCCCGCTAGTTAACCTACATAGTCCAAGGGCCCTCTATTTAACCTAGATAGTCCAAGTGCCCGCTAGGGGACGTACATAGTCCAAGTGCCCGCTAGGTAACCTAGATAGTCTAAGGGCCCGCTAGTTAACCTACATAGTCCAACTGCCTGATAGGGAACCTACATAGTCCAAGTGCCCGCTAAGGTACGAACATAGTCCAAGGGCCCGCTAGGGAACCTACATAGTCCAAGTGCCTGCTAGGTAACCTAGATAGTCCAAGTGCCCGCTAGGGAACCTAGACAGTCCAAGTGCCTGCTAGGTAACCTACATAGTCCAAGTGCCCGTTTGCTAACCTAGATCGTCAAAGGGCCCGCTAGTTAACCTACATAGTCCAAGGGCCCTCTAGTTAACCTAGATAGTCCAAGTGCCCGCTAGTTAACCTACATTGTCCAAGTCCCTGATGGGGAACCTACATAGTCCAAGTATCCGCTAGGTAACCTACATAGTCCAAATGCCCACTAGTAACGTACGTAGTCCAAATGCCCGTTAGGTAACCTAGATAGTCCAAATGCCCGCTAGGGAACCTACATAGCCCAAGTGCCCGCTAGGTAACCTACATAGTCCAAATGCCCGCTAGAAACCTACATAGTCCAAGTGCAAGAAGGGAACCTACATAATCCAATTGCCCGCTAGGGAACCTACATAGTCCAAATGCCCGTTAGGTAACCTAGATAGTCCAAGTGCCCGCTAGTTAACCTACATAGTCCAAGTGCCCGCTGGTTAACTTAAACAGTCCAAGTGCCCGCTAGGTTACCTGCATAGTCCAAGTGCCCGTTAGGTAACCTAGATAGTCCAAGTGCCCGCTAGGTAACCTACATAGTCCAAGTGCCCGCTAGGTAACCTAGATAGTCCAAGTACCCGTTAGCTAACCTAGATAGTCCAAGTGCCCGCTAGGTAACCTCCATAGTCCAAGTGCCCGCTAGGTTACCTGCATAGTCCAAGTGCCCGTTAGGTAACCTAGATAGTCCAAGTGCCCGCTAGGTAACCTACATAGTCCAAGTGCCCGCTAGGTAACCTAGATAGTCCAAGTACCCGTTAGCTAACCTAGATAGTCCAAGTGCCCGCTAGGTAACCTCCATAGTCCAAGTGCCCGCTAGGTAACCGCCATAGTCCAAGTGCCCTTTCGTTAACCTAGATAGTCCAAGTTCTTGTTAGCTAACCTACATAGTCCAAGTGCCCGTTCGTTAACCTAGATAGTTCAAGTGCCCGCTAGGTAACCTAGAAAGTCCAAGTGCCTGCTAGGTAACCTACATAGTGCAAGTGCCCGCCAGGGAACCTACATAGTCCAAGTGCCCGCTAGGTAACCTACATAGTCCAAGTGCCCGTTAGTTAACCTAGATAGTCAAAGTGCCTGCTAGGTAACCTACATAGTCCAAATGCCTGCTAGGGTACCCACATAGTCCAACTGCCCGATAGGGAACCAACATAGTCCAAGTGCCCAATGAGGAACCTACATAGTCCAAGTGCCCGATAGGGAATCTTCATATTCCAAGTGCCCGTTAGGGAACCCAGATTGTCCAAGTGCCCATAGGGAACCTATATAGTCCAAGTTCCCTCTAGGGAAGCTACATATTCATAGTGCCCGCTAGGGAACCTGCATTGTCCAAGTGCCCGCTAGTTAACCTAGATCGTCCAAGTGTCCGCTAGTAAACCTACATAGTCCAAGTTCCCGTTAGGTAACCTAGATAGGCCAAGTGCCCGCTAGTTAACCTACATAGTACAATGGCCCGCTAGTTGACCTAGATAGTCCAAGTGCCCGCTAGTTAACCTAGATAGTCAAAGTGCCCGCTAGTTAACCTAAGTAGTACAAATGTCCAATAGGGATCCTACATAATCCAAGTGCCCGCTAGGTAACCTAGATATTCCAAGTTCCGGTTTGCTAACCTAGATAGTCCATGTGCCCGCTATGTAACCTATACTGTCCAAGTGCGCGCTAGGTTACTTACATAGTCCAAGTGCACGTTCGTTAACTTAGATAGTCCAAGTCGCGGTAGGTAACCAACATAGTCTAAGGGCCGCTAGGTAACCTATATAGTCCAAGTGCCCGCTAGTTAACCTATAGTCCAAGTGCCCTCTAGGTAACTTAAACAGTCCAAGTGCCCGCTAGGTTACCTGCATAGTCCAAGTGCCCGTTAGGTAACCTAGATAGTCCAAGTGCCCGCTAGGTAACCTCCATAGTCCAAGTGCCCGCTAGGTAACATCCATAGTCCAAGTGCCCGTTCGTTAACCTAGAGAGTCCAAGTTCCTGTTAGCTAACCTACATAGTCCAAGTGCCCGTTCGTTAACCTAGATAGTTCAAGTGCCCGCTAGGTAACCTAGACAGTCCAAGTGCCTGCTAGGTAACCTACATAGTCCAAGTGCCCGTTTGCTAACCTAGATCGTCAAAGGGCCCGCTAGTTAACCTACATAGTCCAAGGGCCCTCTAGTTAACCTAGATAGTCCAAGTGCCCGATAGTTAACCTACATTGTCCAAGTCCCTGATGGGGAACCTACATAATCCAAGTATCCGCTAGGTAACCTACATAGTCCAAATGCCCACTAGTAACGTACATAGTCCAAATGCCCGTTAGGTAACCTAGATAGTCCATATGCCCGCTAGGGAACCTACATAGTCCAAGGGCCCTCTAGTTAACCTAGATAGTCCAAGTGCCCGCTAGTTAACCTACATTGTCCAAGTCCCTGATGGGGAACCTACATAGTCCAAGTATCCGCTAGGTAACCTACATAGTCCAAATGCCCACTAGTAACGTACGTAGTCCAAATGCCCGTTAGGTAACCTAGATAGTCCAAATGCCCGCTAGGGAACCTACATAGCCCAAGTGCCCGCTAGGTAACCTACATAGTCCAAATGCCCGCTAGAAACCTACATAGTCCAAGTGCAAGAAGGGAACCTACATAATCCAATTGCCCGCTAGGGAACCTACATAGTCCAAATGCCCGTTAGGTAACCTAGATAGTCCAAGTGCCCGCTAGTTAACCTACATAGTCCAAGTGCCCGCTGGTTAACTTAAACAGTCCAAGTGCCCGCTAGGTTACCTGCATAGTCCAAGTGCCCGTTAGGTAACCTAGATAGTCCAAGTGCCCGCTACGTAACCTACATAGTCCAAGTGCCCGCTAGGTAACCTAGATAGTCCAAGTACCCGTTAGCTAACCTAGATAGTCCAAGTGCCCGCTAGGTAACCTCCATAGTCCAAGTGCCCGCTAGGTAACCGCCATAGTCCAAGTGCCCTTTCGTTAACCTAGATAGTCCAAGTTCTTGTTAGCTAACCTACATAGTCCAAGTGCCCGTTCGTTAACCTAGATTGTTCAAGTGCCCGCCAGGTAACCTCGACAGTCCAAGTGCCTGCTAGGTAACCTCCATAGTCCAAGTGCCTGTTTGCTAACCTAGATCGTCAAAGGGCCCGCTAGTTAACCTACATAGTCCAAGTGCCCGCTAGTTAACCTACATTGTGCAAGTACCTGATGGGGAACCTACATAGTCCAAGTATCCGCTAGGTAACCTACATAGTCCAAATGCCCGCTAGTAACGTACATAGTCCAAATGCCCGCTAGGGAACACACATAGTCCAAGTGCCCGTTAGAGAACTTACATAGTCAAAGCCCTGCTAGGGAACCTACATAGTCCAAGTGCCCGCTAGGGAACCTAGATAGTCCAAGAACCCGTTAGCTAACCTAGATAGTCCAAGTGCCCGCTAGGTAACCTCCATAGTCCAAGTGCCCGCTAGGTAACCTCCATAGTCCAAGTGCCCGTTCGTTAACCTAGATAGTCTAAGTTCCTGTTAGCTAAACTACATAGTCCAAGTGCCCGTTCGTTAACCTAGATAGTTCAAGTGCCCGCTAGGTAACCTAGAAAGTCCAAGTGCCTGCTAGGTAACCTACATAGTGCAAGTGCCCGCCAGGGAACCTACATAGTCCAAGTGCCCGCTAGGTAACCTACATAGTCCAAGTGCCCGTTAGTTAACCTAGATAGTCAAAGTGCCTGCTAGGTAACCTAGATAGTCCAAATGCCTGCTAGGGTACCCACATAGTCCAACTGCCCGATAGGGAACCAACATAGTCCAAGTGCCCAATGAGGAACCTACATAGTCCAAGTGCCCGATAGGGAATCTTCATATTCCAAGTGCCCGTTAGGGAACCCAGATTGTCCAAGTGCCCATAGGGAACCTATATAGTCCAAGTTCCCTCTAGGGAAGCTACATATTCATAGTGCCCGCTAGGGAACCTGCATTGTCCAAGTGCCCGCTAGTTAACCTAGATCGTCCAAGTGTCCGCTAGTAAACCTACATAGTCCAAGTTCCCGTTAGGTAACCTAGATAGGCCAAGTGCCCGCTAGTTAACCTACATAGTACAATGGCCCGCTAGTTGACCTAGATAGTCCAAGTGCCCGCTAGTTAACCTAGATAGTCAAAGTGCCCGCTAGTTAACCTAAGTAGTACAAATGTCCAATAGGGATCCTACATAATCCAAGTGCCCGCTAGGTAACCTAGATATTCCAAGTTCCGGTTTGCTAACCTAGATAGTCCATGTGCCCGCTATGTAACCTATACTGTCCAAGTGCGCGCTAGGTTACTTACATAGTCCAAGTGCACGTTCGTTAACTTAGATAGTCCAAGTCGCGGTAGGTAACCAACATAGTCTAAGGGCCGCTAGGTAACCTATATAGTCCAAGTGCCCGCTAGTTAACCTATAGTCCAAGTGCCCTCTAGGTAACTTAAACAGTCCAAGTGCCCGCTAGGTTACCTGCATAGTCCAAGTGCCCGTTAGGTAACCTAGATAGTCCAAGTGCCCGCTAGGTAACCTCCATAGTCCAAGTGCCCGCTAGGTAACATCCATAGTCCAAGTGCCCGTTCGTTAACCTAGAGAGTCCAAGTTCCTGTTAGCTAACCTACATAGTCCAAGTGCCCGTTCGTTAACCTAGATAGTTCAAGTGCCCGCTAGGTAACCTAGACAGTCCAAGTGCCTGCTAGGTAACCTACATAGTCCAAGTGCCCGTTTGCTAACCTAGATCGTCAAAGGGCCCGCTAGTTAACCTACATAGTCCAAGGGCCCTCTAGTTAACCTAGATAGTCCAAGTGCCCGATAGTTAACCTACATTGTCCAAGTCCCTGATGGGGAACCTACATAATCCAAGTATCCGCTAGGTAACCTACATAGTCCAAATGCCCACTAGTAACGTACATAGTCCAAATGCCCGTTAGGTAACCTAGATAGTCCAAATGCCCGCTAGGGAACCTACATAGCCCAAGTGCCCGCTAGGTAAACTACATCGTCCAAATGCCCGCTAGAACCCTACATAGTCCAAGTGCAAGAAGGGAACCTACATAATCCAAGTGCCCGCTAGGGAACCTACATAGTCCAAGTGCCCGTTTGCTAACCTAGATCGTCAAAGGGCCCGCTAGTTAACCTACATAGTCCAAGTGCCCGCTGATTAACTTAAACAGTCCAAGTGCCCGCTAGGTTACCTGCATAGTCCAAGTGCCCGTTAGGTAACCTAGATAGTCCAAGTGCCCGCTAGGTAACCTACATAGTCCAAGTGCCCGCTAGGTAACCTAGATAGTCCAAGTACCCGTTAGCTAACCTAGATAGTCCAAGTGCCCGCTAGGTAACCTCCATAGTTCAAGTGCCCGCTAGGTAACCGCCATAGTCCAAGTGCCTGTTCGTTAACCTAGATAGTCCAAGTTCCTGTTAGCTAACCTACATAGTCCAAGTGCCCGTTCGTTAACCTAGATAGTTCAGTTGCCCGCCAGGTAACCTAGACAGTCCAAGTGCCTGCTAGGTAACCTACATAGTCCAAGTGCCCGTTTGCTAACCTAGATCGTCAAAGGGCCCGCTAGTTAACCTACATAGTCCAAGTGCCCGCTAGTTAACCTACATTGTGCAAGTACCTGATGGGGAACCTACATAGTCCAAGTATCCGCTAGGTAACCTACATAGTCCAAATGCCCTCTAGTAACGTACATAGTCCAAGTGCCCGTTAGGTAACCTAGATAGTCCAAATGCCCGCTAGGGAACACACATAGTGCAAGTGCCCGTTAGAGAACTTACATAATCAAAGCCCTGCTAGGGAACCTACATAGTCCAAGTGCCCGCTAGGGAACCTAGATAGTCCAAGAACCCGTTAGCTAACCTAGATAGTCCAAGTGCCCGCTAGGTAACCTCCATAGTCCAAGTGCCCGCTAGGTAACCTCCATAGTCCAAGTGCCCGTTCGTTAACCTAGATAGTCTAAGTTCCTGTTAGCTAAACTACATAGTCCAAGTGCCCATTCGTTAACCTAGATAGTTCAAGGGCCCGCTAGGTAACCTAGACAGTCCAAGTGCCTGCTAGGTAACCTACATAGTCCAAGTGCCCGCTAGGGAACCTACATAGTCCAAGTGCCCGCTAGGTAACCTACATAGTCCAAGTGCCCGTTAGTTAACCTAGATAGTCAAAGTGCCTGCTAGGTAACCTAGATAGTCCAAATGCCCGCTAGGGTACCCACATAGTCCAACTGCCCGATAGGGAACCAACATAGTCCAAGTGCCCGCTAAGGGACCTACATAGTCCAAGTGCCCGCTAGGTAACCTACATAGTCCAAATGCCCGCTAGGGTACCCACAGAGTCCAACTGCCCGGTAGGGAACCAACATAATCCAAGTGCCCGCTAAGGGACCTACATAGTCCATGTGCCCGTTAGGGAACCTACATAGTCCAAGTGCGCTCTAGGGAACCTGCATCGTCCAAGTGCCCGCCAGTTAACATAGATAGTCTAAGTTCCCGCTAGTTAACCTAGATAGTCCAAGTGCCCGCTAGTTAACCTAGATAGTCCAAGTGCCCGCTAGGTAACCTAGATAGTCGAAGGGCCCGCTAGTTAACCTACATAGTCCAAGTGCCCGATAGGGAACCTACATAGTCCAAGTGCCCAATGAGGAACCTACATTGTCCAAGTGCCCGATAGGGAATCTTCATATTCCAAGTGCCCGTTAGGGTACCCAGATAGTCCAAGTGCCCATAGGGAACCTATATGGTCCAAGTGCCCTCTAGGGAAGCTTCATATTCATAGTGCCCGCTAGGGAACCTGCATTGTCCAAGTGCCCGCTAGTTAACCAAGATTGTCCAAGTGTCCGCTAGTAAACCTACATAGTTCAAGTTCCCGTTAGGTAACCTAGATAGGCCAAGTGCCCGTTACCTAACCTAGATAGTCCAAGTGCCCGTTAGGTTACCTACATAGTCCACGTGCCGGTTCGTTAACCTAGATAGTCCAAGTGCCCGCTAGGCAACCTACATAGTCCAAGTGCCCGCTAATTAACCTACATAGTCCAAGTGCCCGTTAGGTAACCTAGACAGTCCATGTGCCCGCTAGGTAACCTCCATAGTCCAAGTGCCCGCTAATAAACCTATATAGTCCAAGTGCCCGCTAGGGAACCTGCATCGTCCAAGTGCCCGCTAGTTAATCTAGATAGTCCAAGTGCCGGCTAGTTAAGCTAGATAGTACAAGTGGCCGCTAGTTAACCTAGATCGTCCAAGTGCCCGCTAGTTAACCTACATAGTCCAAGGTCCGCTAGTTAACCTAGATATTCCAAGTGCCCGCTAGTTAACCTACATAGTCCAAGGGCCCTCTATTTAACCTAGATAGTCCAAGTGCCCGCTAGGGGACGTACATAGTCCAAGTGCCCGCTAGGTAACCTAGATAGTCTAAGGGCCCGCTAGTTAACCTACATAGTCCAACTGCCTGATAGGGAACCTACATAGTCCAAGTGCCCGCTAAGGTACGAACATAGTCCAAGGGCCCGCTAGGGAACCTACATAGTCCAAGTGCCTGCTAGGTAACCTAGATAGTCCAAGTGCCCGCTAGGGAACCTAGACAGTCCAAGTGCCTGCTAGGTAACCTACATAGTCCAAGTGCCCGTTTGCTAACCTAGATCGTCAAAGGGCCCGCTAGTTAACCTACATAGTCCAAGGGCCCTCTAGTTAACCTAGATAGTCCAAGTGCCCGCTAGTTAACCTACATTGTCCAAGTCCCTGATGGGGAACCTACATAGTCCAAGTATCCGCTAGGTAACCTACATAGTCCAAATGCCCACTAGTAACGTACGTAGTCCAAATGCCCGTTAGGTAACCTAGATAGTCCAAATGCCCGCTAGGGAACCTACATAGCCCAAGTGCCCGCTAGGTAACCTACATAGTCCAAATGCCCGCTAGAAACCTACATAGTCCAAGTGCAAGAAGGGAACCTACATAATCCAATTGCCCGCTAGGGAACCTACATAGTCCAAATGCCCGTTAGGTAACCTAGATAGTCCAAGTGCCCGCTAGTTAACCTACATAGTCCAAGTGCCCGCTGGTTAACTTAAACAGTCCAAGTGCCCGCTAGGTTACCTGCATAGTCCAAGTGCCCGTTAGGTAACCTAGATAGTCCAAGTGCCCGCTAGGTAACCTACATAGTCCAAGTGCCCGCTAGGTAACCTAGATAGTCCAAGTACCCGTTAGCTAACCTAGATAGTCCAAGTGCCCGCTAGGTAACCTCCATAGTCCAAGTGCCCGCTAGGTAACCGCCATAGTCCAAGTGCCCTTTCGTTAACCTAGATAGTCCAAGTTCTTGTTAGCTAACCTACATAGTCCAAGTGCCCGTTCGTTAACCTAGATTGTTCAAGTGCCCGCCAGGTAACCTCGACAGTCCAAGTGCCTGCTAGGTAACCTCCATAGTCCAAGTGCCTGTTTGCTAACCTAGATCGTCAAAGGGCCCGCTAGTTAACCTACATAGTCCAAGTGCCCGCTAGTTAACCTACATTGTGCAAGTACCTGATGGGGAACCTACATAGTCCAAGTATCCGCTAGGTAACCTACATAGTCCAAATGCCCGCTAGTAACGTACATAGTCCAAATGCCCGCTAGGGAACACACATAGTCCAAGTGCCCGTTAGAGAACTTACATAGTCAAAGCCCTGCTAGGGAACCTACATAGTCCAAGTGCCCGCTAGGGAACCTAGATAGTCCAAGAACCCGTTAGCTAACCTAGATAGTCCAAGTGCCCGCTAGGTAACCTCCATAGTCCAAGTGCCCGCTAGGTAACCTCCATAGTCCAAGTGCCCGTTCGTTAACCTAGATAGTCTAAGTTCCTGTTAGCTAAACTACATAGTCCAAGTGCCCATTCGTTAACCTAGATAGTTCAAGTGCCCGCTAGGTAACCTAGAAAGTCCAAGTGCCTGCTAGGTAACCTACATAGTGCAAGTGCCCGCTAGGGAACCTACATAGTCCAAGTGCCCGCTAGGTAACCTACATAGTCCAAGTGCCCGTTAGTTAACCTAGATAGTCAAAGTGCCTGCTAGGTAACCTAGATAGTCCAAATGCCTGCTAGGGTACCCACATAGTCCAACTGCCCGATAGGGAACCAACATAGTCCAAGTGCCCAATGAGGAACCTACATAGTCCAAGTGCCCGATAGGGAATCTTCATATTCCAAGTGCCCGTTAGGGAACCCAGATTGTCCAAGTGCCCATAGGGAACCTATATAGTCCAAGTTCCCTCTAGGGAAGCTACATATTCATAGTGCCCGCTAGGGAACCTGCATTGTCCAAGTGCCCGCTAGTTAACCTAGATCGTCCAAGTGTCCGCTAGTAAACCTACATAGTCCAAGTTCCCGTTAGGTAACCTAGATAGGCCAAGTGCCCGCTAGTTAACCTACATAGTACAATGGCCCGCTAGTTGACCTAGATAGTCCAAGTGCCCGCTAGTTAACCTAGATAGTCAAAGTGCCCGCTAGTTAACCTAAGTAGTACAAATGTCCAATAGGGATCCTACATAATCCAAGTGCCCGCTAGGTAACCTAGATATTCCAAGTTCCGGTTTGCTAACCTAGATAGTCCATGTGCCCGCTATGTAACCTATACTGTCCAAGTGCGCGCTAGGTTACTTACATAGTCCAAGTGCACGTTCGTTAACTTAGATAGTCCAAGTCGCGGTAGGTAACCAACATAGTCTAAGGGCCGCTAGGTAACCTATATAGTCCAAGTGCCCGCTAGTTAACCTATAGTCCAAGTGCCCTCTAGGTAACTTAAACAGTCCAAGTGCCCGCTAGGTTACCTGCATAGTCCAAGTGCCCGTTAGGTAACCTAGATAGTCCAAGTGCCCGCTAGGTAACCTCCATAGTCCAAGTGCCCGCTAGGTAACATCCATAGTCCAAGTGCCCGTTCGTTAACCTAGAGAGTCCAAGTTCCTGTTAGCTAACCTACATAGTCCAAGTGCCCGTTCGTTAACCTAGATAGTTCAAGTGCCCGCTAGGTAACCTAGACAGTCCAAGTGCCTGCTAGGTAACCTACATAGTCCAAGTGCCCGTTTGCTAACCTAGATCGTCAAAGGGCCCGCTAGTTAACCTACATAGTCCAAGGGCCCTCTAGTTAACCTAGATAGTCCAAGTGCCCGATAGTTAACCTACATTGTCCAAGTCCCTGATGGGGAACCTACATAATCCAAGTATCCGCTAGGTAACCTACATAGTCCAAATGCCCACTAGTAACGTACATAGTCCAAATGCCCGTTAGGTAACCTAGATAGTCCAAATGCCCGCTAGGGAACCTACATAGCCCAAGTGCCCGCTAGGTAAACTACATCGTCCAAATGCCCGCTAGAACCCTACATAGTCCAAGTGCAAGAAGGGAACCTACATAATCCAAGTGCCCGCTAGGGAACCTACATAGTCCAAGTGCCCGTTTGCTAACCTAGATCGTCAAAGGGCCCGCTAGTTAACCTACATAGTCCAAGTGCCCGCTGATTAACTTAAACAGTCCAAGTGCCCGCTAGGTTACCTGCATAGTCCAAGTGCCCGTTAGGTAACCTAGATAGTCCAAGTGCCCGCTAGGTAACCTACATAGTCCAAGTGCCCGCTAGGTAACCTAGATAGTCCAAGTACCCGTTAGCTAACCTAGATAGTCCAAGTGCCCGCTAGGTAACCTCCATAGTTCAAGTGCCCGCTAGGTAACCGCCATAGTCCAAGTGCCTGTTCGTTAACCTAGATAGTCCAAGTTCCTGTTAGCTAACCTACATAGTCCAAGTGCCCGTTCGTTAACCTAGATAGTTCAGTTGCCCGCCAGGTAACCTAGACAGTCCAAGTGCCTGCTAGGTAACCTACATAGTCCAAGTGCCCGTTTGCTAACCTAGATCGTCAAAGGGCCCGCTAGTTAACCTACATAGTCCAAGTGCCCGCTAGTTAACCTACATTGTGCAAGTACCTGATGGGGAACCTACATAGTCCAAGTATCCGCTAGGTAACCTACATAGTCCAAATGCCCTCTAGTAACGTACATAGTCCAAGTGCCCGTTAGGTAACCTAGATAGTCCAAATGCCCGCTAGGGAACACACATAGTGCAAGTGCCCGTTAGAGAACTTACATAATCAAAGCCCTGCTAGGGAACCTACATAGTCCAAGTGCCCGCTAGGGAACCTAGATAGTCCAAGAACCCGTTAGCTAACCTAGATAGTCCAAGTGCCCGCTAGGTAACCTCCATAGTCCAAGTGCCCGCTAGGTAACCTCCATAGTCCAAGTGCCCGTTCGTTAACCTAGATAGTCTAAGTTCCTGTTAGCTAAACTACATAGTCCAAGTGCCCATTCGTTAACCTAGATAGTTCAAGGGCCCGCTAGGTAACCTAGACAGTCCAAGTGCCTGCTAGGTAACCTACATAGTCCAAGTGCCCGCTAGGGAACCTACATAGTCCAAGTGCCCGCTAGGTAACCTACATAGTCCAAGTGCCCGTTAGTTAACCTAGATAGTCAAAGTGCCTGCTAGGTAACCTAGATAGTCCAAATGCCCGCTAGGGTACCCACATAGTCCAACTGCCCGATAGGGAACCAACATAGTCCAAGTGCCCGCTAAGGGACCTACATAGTCCAAGTGCCCGCTAGGTAACCTACATAGTCCAAATGCCCGCTAGGGTACCCACAGAGTCCAACTGCCCGGTAGGGAACCAACATAATCCAAGTGCCCGCTAAGGGACCTACATAGTCCATGTGCCCGTTAGGGAACCTACATAGTCCAAGTGCGCTCTAGGGAACCTGCATCGTCCAAGTGCCCGCCAGTTAACATAGATAGTCTAAGTTCCCGCTAGTTAACCTAGATAGTCCAAGTGCCCGCTAGTTAACCTAGATAGTCCAAGTGCCCGCTAGGTAACCTAGATAGTCGAAGGGCCCGCTAGTTAACCTACATAGTCCAAGTGCCCGATAGGGAACCTACATAGTCCAAGTGCCCAATGAGGAACCTACATAGTCCAACTGCCCGATAGGGAATCTTCATATTCCAAGTGCCCGTTAGGGTACCCAGATAGTCCAAGTGCCCATAGGGAACCTATATGGTCCAAGTGTCCTCTAGGGAAGCTTCATATTCATAGTGCCCGCTAGGGAACCTGCATTGTCCAAGTGCCCGCTAGTTAACCAAGATTGTCCAAGTGTCCGCTAGTAAACCTACATAGTTCAAGTTCCCGTTAGGTAACCTAGATAGGCCAAGTGCCCGTTACCTAACCTAGATAGTCCAAGTGCCCGTTAGGTTACCTACATAGTCCACGTGCCGGTTCGTTAACCTAGATAGTCCAAGTGCACGCTAGGCAACCTACATAGTCCAAGTGCCCGCTAATTAACCTACATAGTCCAAGTGCCCGTTAGGTAACCTAGACAGTCCATGTGCCCGCTAGGTAACCTCCATAGTCCAAGTGCCCGCTAATAAACCTATATAGTCCAAGTGCCCGCTAGGGAACCTGCATCGTCCAAGTGCCCGCTAGTTAATCTAGATAGTCCAAGTGCCGGCTAGTTAAGCTAGATAGTACAAGTGGCCGCTAGTTAACTTAGATCGTCCAAGTGCCCGCTAGTTAACCTACATAGTCCAAGGTCCGCTAGTTAACCTAGATATTCCAAGTGCCCGCTAGTTAACCTACATAGTCCAAGGGCCCTCTATTTAACCTAGATAGTCCAAGTGCCCGCTAGGGGACGTACATAGTCCAAGTGCCCGCTAGGTAACCTAGATAGTCTAAGGGCCCGCTAGTTAACCTACATAGTCCAACTGCCTGATAGGGAACCTACATAGTCCAAGTGCCCGCTAAGGTACGAACATAGTCCAAGGGCCCGCTAGGGAACCTACATAGTCCAAGTGCCTGCTAGGTAACCTAGATAGTCCAAGTGCCCGCTAGGGAACCTAGACAGTCCAAGTGCCTGCTAGGTAACCTACATAGTCCAAGTGCCCGTTTGCTAACCTAGATCGTCAAAGGGCCCGCTAGTTAACCTACATAGTCCAAGGGCCCTCTAGTTAACCTAGATAGTCCAAGTGCCCGCTAGTTAACCTACATTGTCCAAGTCCCTGATGGGGAACCTACATAGTCCAAGTATCCGCTAGGTAACCTACATAGTCCAAATGCCCACTAGTAACGTACGTAGTCCAAATGCCCGTTAGGTAACCTAGGTAGTCCAAATGCCCGCTAGGGAACCTACATAGCCCAAGTGCCCGCTAGGTAACCTAGATAGTCCAAATGCCCGCTAGAACCCTACATAGTCCAAGTGCAAGAAGGGAACCTACATAATCCAATTGCCCGCTAGGGAACCTACATAGTCCAAATGCCCGTTAGGTAACCTAGATAGTCCAAGTGCCCGCTAGTTAACCTACATAGTCCAAGTGCCCGCTGGTTAACTTAAACAGTCCAAGTGCCCGCTAGGTTACCTGCATAGTCCAAGTGCCCGTTAGGTAACCTAGATAGTCCAAGTGCCCGCTAGGTAACCTACATAGTCCAAGTGCCCGCTAGGTAACCTAGATAGTCCAAGTACCCGTTAGCTAACCTAGATAGTCCAAGTGCCCGCTAGGTAACCTCCATAGTCCAAGTGCCCGCTAGGTAACCGCCATAGTCCAAGTGCCCTTTCGTTAACCTAGATAGTCCAAGTTCTTGTTAGCTAACCTACATAGTCCAAGTGCCCGTTCGTTAACCTAGATTGTTCAAGTGCCCGCCAGGTAACCTCGACAGTCCAAGTGCCTGCTAGGTAACCTCCATAGTCCAAGTGCCTGCTTGCTAACCTAGATCTTCAAAGGGCCCGCTAGTTAACCTACATAGTCCAAGTGCCCGCTAGTTAACCTACATTGTGCAAGTACCTGATGGGGAACCTACATAGTCCAAGTATCCGCTAGGTAACCTACATAGTCCAAATGCCCGCTAGTAACGTACATAGTCCAAATGCCCGCTAGGGAACACACATAGTCCAAGTGCCCGTTAGAGAACTTACATAGTCAAAGCCCTGCTAGGGAACCTACATAGTCCAAGTGCCCGCTAGGGAACCTAGATAGTCCAAGAACCCGTTAGCTAACCTAGATAGTCCAAGTGCCCGCTAGGTAACCTCCATAGTCCAAGTGCCCGCTAGGTAACCTCCATAGTCCAAGTGCCCGTTCGTTAACCTAGATAGTCTAAGTTCCTGTTAGCTAAACTACACAGTCCAAGTGCCCGTTCGTTAACCTAGATAGTTCAAGTGCCCGCTAGGTAACCTAGAAAGTCCAAGTGCCTTCTAGGTAACATACATAGTGCAAGTGCCCGCTAGGGAACCTACATAGTCCAAGTGCCCGCTAGGTAACCTACATAGTCCAAGTGCCCGTTAGTTAACCTAGATAGTCAAAGTGCCTGCTAGGTAACCTAGATAGTCCAAATGCCTGCTAGGGTACCCACATAGTCCAACTGCCCGATAGGGAACCAACATAGTCCAAGTGCCCAATGAGGAACCTACATAGTCCAAGTGCCCGATAGGGAATCTTCATATTCCAAGTGCCCGTTAGGGAACCCAGATTGTCCAAGTGCCCATAGGGAACCTATATAGTCCAAGTTCCCTCTAGGGAAGCTACATATTCATAGTGCCCGCTAGGGAACCTGCATTGTCCAAGTGCCCGCTAGTTAACCTAGATCGTCCAAGTGTCCGCTAGTAAACCTACATAGTCCAAGTTCCCGTTAGGTAACCTAGATAGGCCAAGTGCCCGCTAGTTAACCTACATAGTACAATGGCCCGCTAGTTGACCTAGATAGTCCAAGTGCCCGCTAGTTAACCTAGATAGTCAAAGTGCCCGCTAGTTAACCTAAGTAGTACAAATGTCCAATAGGGATCCTACATAATCCAAGTGCCCGCTAGGTAACCTAGATATTCCAAGTTCCGGTTTGCTAACCTAGATAGTCCATGTGCCCGCTATGTAACCTATACTGTCCAAGTGCGCGCTAGGTTACTTACATAGTCCAAGTGCACGTTCGTTAACTTAGATAGTCCAAGTCGCGGTAGGTAACCAACATAGTCTAAGGGCCGCTAGGTAACCTATATAGTCCAAGTGCCCGCTAGTTAACCTATAGTCCAAGTGCCCTCTAGGTAACTTAAACAGTCCAAGTGCCCGCTAGGTTACCTGCATAGTCCAAGTGCCCGTTAGGTAACCTAGATAGTCCAAGTGCCCGCTAGGTAACCTCCATAGTCCAAGTGCCCGCTAGGTAACATCCATAGTCCAAGTGCCCGTTCGTTAACCTAGAGAGTCCAAGTTCCTGTTAGCTAACCTACATAGTCCAAGTGCCCGTTCGTTAACCTAGATAGTTCAAGTGCCCGCTAGGTAACCTAGACAGTCCAAGTGCCTGCTAGGTAACCTACATAGTCCAAGTGCCCGCTAGGGAACCTACATAGTCCAAGTGCCCGCTAGGTAACCTACATAGTCCAAGTGCCCGTTAGTTAACCTAGATAGTCAAAGTGCCTGCTAGGTAACCTAGATAGTCCAAATGCCCGCTAGGGTACCCACATAGTCCAACTGCCCGATAGGGAACCAACATAGTCCAAGTGCCCGCTAAGGGACCTACATAGTCCAAGTGCCCGCTAGGTAACCTACATAGTCCAAATGCCCGCTAGGGTACCCACAGAGTCCAACTGCCCGGTAGGGAACCAACATAATCCAAGTGCCCGCTAAGGGACCTACATAGTCCATGTGCCCGTTAGGGAACCTACATAGTCCAAGTGCGCTCTAGGGAACCTGCATCGTCCAAGTGCCCGCCAGTTAACATAGATAGTCTAAGTTCCCGCTAGTTAACCTAGATAGTCCAAGTGCCCGCTAGTTAACCTAGATAGTCCAAGTGCCCGCTAGGTAACCTAGATAGTCGAAGGGCCCGCTAGTTAACCTACATAGTCCAAGTGCCCGATAGGGAACCTACATAGTCCAAGTGCCCAATGAGGAACCTACATAGTCCAACTGCCCGATAGGGAATCTTCATATTCCAAGTGCCCGTTAGGGTACCCAGATAGTCCAAGTGCCCATAGGGAACCTATATGGTCCAAGTGCCCTCTAGGGAAGCTACATATTCATAGTGCCCGCTAGGGAACCTGCATTGTCCAAGTGCCCGCTAGTTAACCAAGATCGTCCAAGTGTCCGCTAGTAAACCTACATAGTCCAAGTTCCCGTTAGGTAACCTAGATAGGCCAAGTGCCCGTTACCTAACCTAGATAGTCCAAGTGCGCGTTAGGTTACCTACATAGTCCACGTGCCGGTTCGTTAACCTAGATAGTCCAAGTGCCCGCTAGGCAACCTACATAGTCCAAGTGCCCGCTAATTAACCTACATAGTCCAAGTGCCCGTTAGGTAACCTAGACAGTCCATGTGCTCGCTAGGTAACCTCCATAGTCCAAGTGCCCGCTAATAAACCTATATAGTCCAAGTGCCCGCTAGGGAACCTGCATCGTCCAAGTGCCCGCTAGTTAATCTAGATAGTCCAAGTGCCCGCTAGTTAAGCTAGATAGTACAAGTGGCCGCTAGTTAACCTAGATCGTCCAAGTGCCCGCTAGTTAACCTACATAGTCCAAGGTCCGCTAGTTAACCTAGATATTCCAAGTGCCCGCTAGTTAACCTACATAGTCCAACGGCCCTCTATTTAACCTAGATAGTCCGAGTGCCCGCTAGGGGACGTACATAGTCCAAGTGCCCGCTAGGTAACCTAGATAGTCTAAGGGCCCGCTAGTTAACCTACATAGTCCAACTGCCTGATAGGGAACCTACATAGTCCAAGTGCCCGCTAAGGTACGAACATAGTCCAAGGGCCCGCTAGGGAACCTACATAGTCCAAGTGCCTGCTAGGTAACCTAGATAGTCCAAGTGCCCGCTAGGGAATCTACATAGTCTAAGTGCCCGCTAGGTAAGTTAGATAGTCCAAGTGCCCGCTAGTTAACCTACATAGTCCAAGTGCCCGATGAGGAACCTACATAGTCCAAGTGTCCAAAAGGGAATATACGTATTCCAACTGCCCATTAGGGCACCTAGATAGTCCAAGTGCCCTCTAGGGAACCTACATAGTCAAAGTGCCCGCTAGGGAACCTGCATTGTACAAGTGCCCTCTAGTTAACCTAGATAGTCCAAGTGCCCGCTAGGTAACCTAGATAGTCCAAGTGCCCGCTAGTTAACCTACATAGTCCAAGTGCCCAATGAGGAACCTACATAGTCCAAGTGCCCGATAGGGAATCTTCATATTCCAAGTGCCCGTTAGGGAACCCAGATTGTCCAAGTGCCCATAGGGAACCTATATAGTCCAAGTTCCCTCTGGGGAAGCTACATATTCATAGTGCCCGCTAGGGAACCTGCATTGTCCAAGTGCCCGCTAGTTAACCTAGATCGTCCAAGTGTCCGCTAGTAAACCTACGTAGTCCAAGTTCCTGTTAGGTAACCTAGATAGGCCAAGTGCCCGCTAGTTAACCTACATAGTACAATGGCCCGCTAGTTGACCTAGATAGTCCAAGTGCCCGCTAGTTAACCTACATAGTCAAAGGGCCCGCTAGTTAACCTAAGTAGTACAAATGTCCGATAGGGATCCTACATAGTCCAAGTGCCCGCTAGGTAACCTGGATATTCCATGTTCCGGTTTGCTAACCTAGATAGTCCAAGTGCCCGCTAGGTAACCTACGTAGTTCAAGTGCCAATTCGTTAACTTAGATAGTCCAAGTCGCGGTAGGTAACCAACATAGTCCAAGGGCCGCTAGGTAACCTATATAGACCAAGTGCCCGCTAATTAACCTATAGTCCAAGTGCCCTCTAGGTAACCTACATATTCCAAGTTCCCGCTAGGTAACCTAGATAGTCCAAGTGCCCGTTACTTAACCTAGATAGTCCAAGTGCCCGTTAGGTTAACTACATAGTCCACGTGCCCGTTCGTTAACCTAGATCGTCCAATTGCCCGCTAGGTAACCTACATAGTCCAAGGGCCGGCTAGGTAACCTTTAGAATCCAAGTGCCCGCTAGGTAATCTAGATAGTCCAGGTGCCCGTTAGGTAACCTAGATAGTCCAAGTGCCCGCTAGTTAACCTACATAGTCCAAGTGCCCCCAGGTTAACTTAAACAGTCCAAGTGCCCACTAGGTTACCTGCATAGTCCAAGTGCCCGTTAGGTAACCTAGATAGTCCAAGTGCCCGCTACGTAACCTACATAGTCCAAGTGCCCGCTAGGTAACCTAGATAGTCCAAGTACCCGTTAGCTAACCTAGATAGTCCAAGTGCCCGCTAGGTAACCTCCATAGTCCAAGTGCCCGCTAGGTAACCTCCATAGTCCAAGTGCCCGTTCGTTAACCTAGATAGTCCAAGTTCCTGTTAGCTAACCTACATAGTCCAAGTGCCATTTCGTTAACCTAGATAGTTCAAGTGCCCGCTAGGTAACCAAGACAGTCCAAGTGCCTGCTAGGTAACCTACATAGTCCAAGTGCCCGTTTGCTAACCTAGATCGTCAAAGGGCCCACTAGTTAACCTACATAGTCCAAGGGCCCTCTAGTTAACCTAGATAGTCCAAGTGCCCGCTAGTTAACCTACATTGTCCAAGTCCCTGATGGGGAACCTACATAGTCCAAGTATCCGCTAGGTAACCTACATAGTCCAAATGCCCGCTAGTAACGTACATAGTCCAAGTGCCCGTTAGGTAACCTAGATAGTCCAAATGCCCGCTAGGGAACACACATAGTCCAAGTGCCCATTAGAGAACTTACATAGTCAAAGCCCTGCTAGGGAACCTACATAGTCCAAGTGCCCGCTAGGGAACCTAGATAGTCCACGTACCCGTTAGCTAACCTAGATAGTCCAAGTGCCCGCTAGGTAACCTCCATAGTCCAAGTGCCCGCTAGGTAACCTCCATAGTCCAAGTGCCCGTTCTTTAACCTATATAGTCCAAGTTCCTGTTAGCTAACCTACATAGTCCAAGTGCCCGTTCGTTAACCTAGATAGTTCAAGTGCCCGCTAGGTAACCTAGACAGTCCAAGTGCCTGCTAGGTAACCTACATAGTCCAAGTGCCCAATGAGGAACCTACATAGTCCACGTGCCCGATAGGGAAACTTCATATTCCAAGTGCCCGTTAGGGAACCCAGATAGTCCAAGTGCCCATAGGGAACCTATATGGTCCAAGTGCCCTCTAGGGAAGCTACATATTCATAGTGCCCGCTAGGGAACCTGCATTGTCCAAGTGCCCGCTAGTTAACCAAGATTGTCCAAGTGTCCGCTAGTAAACCTACATAGTCCAAGTTCCCGTTAGGTAACCTAGATAGGCCAAGTGCCCGCAAGGTAACCTACATAGTCCAAGTGCCCGCTAGGTAACCTAGATATTCCAAGTTCCAGTTTACTAACCTAGATAGGCCAAGTGCCCGTTAGGTAACCTACATAGTCCAAGTGCCCATTCGTTAACCTAGATAATCCAAGTGCCCGCTAGGTAACCTATACTGTCCAAGTGCCCGCTAGGTTACCTACATAGTCCAAGTGCACGTTCGTTAACTTAGATAGTCCAAGTCGCGCTAGGTAACCTATATAGTCCAAGGGCCCGCTAGGTAACCTATATAGTCCAAGTGCCCGCTAGTTAAACTATAGTCCAAGTGCCCGCTAGGTAACCTACATATTTCAAGTTCCCGCTAGGTAACCTAGATAGTCCAAGTGCCCGTTACCTAACCTACATAGTCCAAGTGCCCGTTAGGTTACCTACATAGTCCACGTGCCGGTTCGTTAACCTAGATAGTCCAAGTGCCCGCTAGGTAACCTACATAGTCCAAGTGCCCGCTAATTAACCTACATAGTCCAAGTGCCCGTTAGGTAACCTAGACAGTCCAAGTGCCCGCTAGGTAACCTCCATAGTCCAAGTGCCCGCTAATAAACCTATATAGTCCAAGTGTCCGCTAGGGAACCTGCATCGTCCAAGTGCCCGCTAGTTAATCTAGATAGTCCAAGTGCCCGCTAGTTAAGCTAGATAGTCCATGTGGCCGCTAGTTAACCTAGATCGTCCAAGTGCCCGCTAGTTAACCTACATAGTCCAAGGTCCGCTAGTTAACCTAGATATTCCAAGTGTCCGCTAGTTAACCTACATAGTCCAAGGGCCCTCTATTTAACCTAGATAGTCCAAGTGCCCGCTAGGGGACGTACATAGTCCAAGTGCCCGCTAGGTAACCTAGATAGTCTAAGGGCCCGCTAGTTAACCTACATAGTCCAACTGCCCGATAGGGAACCTACATAGTCCAAGTGTCCGCTAAGGTACGAACATAGTCCAAGTGCCCGCTAGTTAACCTACATAGTCCAAGTGCCCGCTGAGGAACCTACATAGTCCAAGTGTCCGAAAGGGAACCTACGTATTCCAAGTGCCCATTAGGGCACCTAGATAGTCCAAGTGCCCATAGGGAACCTATATAGTCTAAATGCCCTCTAGGGAACCTACATAGTCAAAGTGCCCGCTAGGGAACCTGCATTGTACAAGTGCCCTCTAGTTAACCTAGATAGTCCAAGTGCCCGCTAGGTAACCTAGATAGTCCAAGGGCCCGCTAGTTAACCTACATAGTCCAAGTGCCCAATGAGGAACCTACATAGTCCAAGTGCCCGATAGGGAATCTTCATATTCCAAGTGCCCGTTAGGGAACCCAGATTGTCCAAGTGCCCATAGGGAACCTATATAGTCCAAGTTCCCTCTAGGGAAGCTACATATTCATAGTGCCCGCTAGGGAACCTGCATTGTCCAAGTGCCCGCTAGTTAACCAAGATTGTCCAAGTGACCGCTAGTTAACCTAGATCGTCCAAGAGTCCGCTAGTAAACCTACATAGTCCAAGTTCCCGTTAGGTAACCTAGAAAGGCCAAGTGCCCGCTAGTTAACCTACATAGTACAATGGCCCTCTAGTTGACCTAGATAGTCCAAGTGCCCGCTAGTTAACCTAGATAGTCAAAGTGCCCGCTAGTTAACCTAAGTAGTACAAATGTCCAATAGGGATCCTACATAATCCAATTGCCCGCTAGGTAACCTAGATATTCCTAGTTCCGGTTTGCTAACCTAGATAGTCCAAGTGCCCGCTATGTAACCTATACTGTCCAAGTGCCCGCTAGGTTACTTACATAGTCCAAGTGCACGTTCGTTAACTTAGATAGTCCAAGTCGCGGTAGGTAACCAACATAGTCTAAGGGCCACTAGGTAACCTATATAGTCCAAGTGCCCGCTAGTTAACCTATAGTCCAAGTGCCCTCTAGGTAACTTAAACAGTCCAAGTGCCCGCTAGGTTACCTGCATAGTCCAAGTGCCCGTTAGGTAACCTAGATAGTCCAAGTGCCCGCTAGGTAACCTCCATAGTCCAAGTGCCCGCTAGGTAACATCCATAGTCCAAGTGCCCGTTCGTTAACCTAGAGAGTCCACGTTCCTGTTAGCTAACCTACATAGTCCAAGTGCCCGTTCGTTAACCTAGATAGTTCAAGTGCCCGCTAGGTAACCTAGACAGTCCAAGTGCCTGCTAGGTAACCTACATAGTCCAAGTGCCCGTTTGCTAACCTAGATCGTCAAAGGGCCCGCTAGTTAACCTACATAGTCCAAGGGCCCTCTAGTTAACCTAGATAGTCCAAGTGACCGATAGTTAACCTACATTGTCCAAGTCCCTGATGGGGAACGTACATAGTCCAAGTATCCGCTAGGTAACCTACATAGTCCAAATGCCCACTAGTAACGTACGTAGTCCAAATGCCCGTTAGGTAACCTAGATAGTCCAAATGCCCGCTAGGGAACCTACATAGCCCAAGTGCCCGCTAGGTAACCTACATAGTCCAAATGCCCGCTAGAAACCTACATAGTCCAAGTGCAAGAAGGGAACCTACATAATCCAATTGCCCGCTAGGGAACCTACATAGTCCAAATGCCCGTTAGGTAACCTAGATAGTCCAAGTGCCCGCTAGTTAACCTACATAGTCCAAGTGCCCGCTGGTTAACTTAAACAGTCCAAGTGCCCGCTAGGTTACCTGCATAGTCCAAGTGCCCGTTAGGTAACCTAGATAGTCCAAGTGCCCGCTAGGTAACCTACATAGTCCAAGTGCCCGCTAGGTAACCTAGATAGTCCAAGTACCCGTTAGCTAACCTAGATAGTCCAAGTGCCCGCTAGGTAACCTCCATAGTCCAAGTGCCCACTAGGTAACCGCCATAGTCCAAGTGCCCTTTCGTTAACCTAGATAGTCCAAGTTCTTGTTAGCTAACCTACATAGTCCAAGTGCCCGTTCGTTAACCTAGATTGTTCAAGTGTCCGCCAGGTAACCTAGACAGTCCAAGTGCCTGCTAGGTAACCTACATAGTCCAAGTGCCCGTTTGCTAACCTAGATCGTCAAAGGGCCTGCTAGTTAACCTACATAGTCCAAGTGCCCGCTAGTTAACCTACATTGTGCAAGTACCTGATGGGGAACCTACATAGTCCAAGTATCCGCTAGGTAACCTACATAGTCCAAATGCACGCTAGTAACGTACATAGTCCAAATGCCCGCTAGGGAACACACATAGTCCCAGTGCCCGTTAGAGAACTTACATTGTCAAAGCCCTGCTAGGGAACCTACATAGTCCAAGTGCCCGCTAGGGAACCTAGATAGTCCAAGAACCCGTTAGCTAACCTAGATAGTCCAAGTGCCCGCTAGGTAACCTCCATAGTCAAAGTGCCCGCTAGGTAACCTCCATAGTCCAAGTGCCCGTTCGTTAACCTAGATAGTCTAAGTTCCTGTTAGCTAAACTACATAGTCCAAGTGCCCGTTCGTTAACCTAGATAGTTCAAGTGCCCGCTAGGTAACCTAGAAAGTCCAAGTGCCTGCTAGGTAACCTACATAGTCCAAGTGCCCGCTAGGGAACCTACATAGTCCAAGTGCCCGCTAGGTAACCTACATAGTCCAAGTGCCCGTTAGTTAACCTAGATAGTCAAAGTGCCTGCTAGGTAACCTAGATAGTCCAAATGCCTGCTAGGGTACCCACATAGTCCAACTGCCCGATAGGGAACCAACATAGTCCAAGTGCCCAATGAGGAACCTACATAGTCCAAGTGCCCGATAGGGAATCTTCATATTCCAAGTGCCCGTTAGGGAACCAAGATTGTCCAAGTGCCCATAGGGAACCTATATAGTCCAAGTTCCCTCTAGGGAAGCTACATATTCATAGTGCCCGCTAGGGAACCTGCATTGTCCAAGTGCCCGCTAGTTAACCTAGATCGTCCAAGTGTCCGCTAGTAAACCTACATAGTCCAAGTTCCCGTTAGGTAACCTAGATAGGCCAAGTGCCCGCTAGTTAACCTAGAGAGTCCAAGTTCCTGTTAGCTAACCTACATAGTCCAAGTGCCCGTTCGTTAACCTAGATAGTTCAAGTGCCCGCTAGGTAACCTAGACAGTCCAAGTGCCTGCTAGGTAACCTACATAGTCCAAGTGCCCGTTTGCTAACCTAGATCGTCAAAGGGCCCGCTAGTTAACCTACATAGTCCAAGGGCCCGCTAGTTAACCTAGATAGTCCAAGTGCCCGCTAGTTAACCTACATTGTCCAAGTCCATGATGGGGAACCTACATAGTCCAAGTATCCGCTAGGTAACCTACATAGTCCAAATGCCCGCTAGTAACGTACATAGTCCAAGTGCCCGTTAGGTAACCTAGATAGTCCAAATGCCCGCTAGGGAACACACATAGTCCAAGTGCCCGTTAGAGAACTTACATAGTCAAAGCCCTGCTAGGGAACCTACATAGTCCAAGTGCCCGCTAGGGAACCTAGATAGTCCAAGTACCCGTTAGGTAACCTACGTAGTTCAAGTGCCCATTCGTTAACTTAGATAGTCCAAGTCGCGGTAGGTATCCAACATAGTCCAAGGGCTGCTAGGTAACCTATATAGTCCAAGTGCCCGCTAATTAACCTATAGTCCAAGTGCCCTCTAGGTAACCTACATATTCCAAGTTCTCGCTAGGTAACCTAGATAGTCCAAGTGCCCGTTACCTAACCTAGATAGTCCAAGTGCCCGTTAGGCTAACTACATAGTCCACGTGCCCGTTCGTTAACCTAGATCGTCCAATTGCCCGCTAGGTAACCTAGATAGTCCAGGTGCCCGTTAGGTAACCTAGATAGTCCAAGTGCCCGCTAGTTAACCTACATAGTCCAAGTGCCCCCTGGTTAACTTAAACAGTCCAAGTGCCCGCTAGGTTACCTGCATAGTCCAAGTGCCCGTTAGGTAACCTAGATAGTACAAGTGCCCGCTACGTAACCTACATAGTCCAAGTGCCCGCTAGGTAACCTAGATAGTCCAAGTACCCGTTAGCTAACCTAGATAGTCCAAGTGCCCGCTAGGTAACCTCCATAGTCCAAGTGCCCGCTAGGTAACCTCCATAGTCCAAGTGCCCGTTCGTTAACCTAGATAGTCCAAGTTCCTGTTAGCTAACCTACATAGTCCAAGTGCCCGTTCGTTAACCTAGATAGTTCAAGTGCCCGCTAGGTAACCTAGACAGTCCAAGTGCCTGCTAGGTAACCTACATAGTCCAAGTGCCCGTTTGCTAACCTAGATCGTCAAAGGGCCCGCTAGTTAACCTACATAGTCCAAGGGCCCTCTAGTTAACCTAGATAGTCCAAGTACCCGCTAGTTAACCTACATTGTCCAAGTCCCTGATGGGGAACCTACATAGTCCAAGTATCCGCTAAGTAACCTACATAGTCCAAATGCCCGCTAGTAACGTACATAGTCCAAGTGCCCGTTAGGTAACCTAGATAGTCCAAATGCCCGCTAGGGAACACACATAGTCCAAGTGCCCGTTAGAGAACTTACATATTCAAAGCCCTGCTAGGGAACCTACATAGTCCAAGTGCCCGCTAGGGAACCTAGATAGTCCAAGTACCCGTTAGCTAACCTAGATAGTCCAAGTGCCCACTAGTTAACCTCCATAGTCCAAGTGCCCGCTAGGTAACCTCCATAGTCCAAGTGCCCGTTCTTTAACCTATATAGTCCAAGTTCCTGTTAGCTAACCTACATAGTCCAAGTGCCCGTTCGTTAACCTAGATAGTTCATGTGCCCGCTAGGTAACCTAGACAGTCCAAGTGCCCGCTAGGTAACCTAGACAGTCAAAGTGCCTGCTAGGTAACCTACATAGTCCAAGTGCCCGTTAGCTAACCTAGATAGTCCAAGTGCCCGCTAGGTAACCTCCATAGTCCAAGTGCCCGCTAGGTAACCGCCATAGTCCAGGTGCCCTTTCGTTAACCTAGATAGTCCAAGTTCTTGTTAGCTAACCTACATAGTCCAAGTGCCCGTTCGTTAACCTAGATTGTTCAAGTGCCCGCCAGGTAACCTAGACAGTCCAAGTGCCTGCTAGGTAACCTACATAGTCCAAGTGCCCGTTTGCTAACCTAGATCGTCAAAGGGCCTGCTAGTTAACCTACATAGTCCAAGTGCCCGCTAGTTAACCTACATTGTGCAAGTACCTGATGGGGAACCTACATAGTCCAAGTATCCGCTAGGTAACCTACATAGTCCAAATGCCCGCTAGTAACGTACATAGTCCAAATGCCCGCTAGGGAACACACATAGTCCCAGTGCCCGTTAGAGAACTTACATTGTCAAAGCCCTGCTAGGGAACCTACATAGTCCAAGTGCCCGCTAGGGAACCTAGATAGTCCAAGAACCCGTTAGCTAACCTAGATAGTCCAAGTGCCCGCTAGGTAACGTCCATAGTCCAAGTGCCCGCTAGGTAACCTCCATAGTCCAAGTGCCCGTTCGTTAACCTAAATAGTCTAAGTTCCTGTTAGCTAAACTACATAGTCCAAGTGCCCGTTCGTTAACCTAGATAGTTCAAGTGCCCGCTAGGTAACCTAGAAAGTCCAAGTGCCTGCTAGGTAACCTACATAGTCCAAGTGCCCGCTAGGGAACCTACATAATCCAAGTGCCCGCTAGGTAACCTACATAGTCCAAGTGCCCGTTAGTTAACCTAGATAGTCAAAGTGCCTGCTAGGTAACCTAGATAGTCCAAATGCCTGCTAGGGTACCCACATAGTCCAACTGCCCGATAGGGAATCTTCATATTCCAAGTGCCGTTAGGGAACCCAGATTGTCCAAGTGCCCATAGGGAACATATATAGTCCAAGTTCCCTCTAGGGAAGCTACATATTCATAGTGCCCGCTAGGGAACCTGCATTGTCCAAGTGCCCGCTAGTTAACCTAGATCGTCCAAGTGTCCGCTAGTAAACCTACATAGTCCAAGTTCCCGTTAGGTAACCTAGATAGGCCAAGTGCCCGCTAGTTAACCTAGAGAGTCCAAGTTCCTGTTAGCTAACCTACATAGTCCAAGTGCCCGTTCGTTAACCTAGATAGTTCAAGTGCCCGCTAGGTAACCTAGACAGTCCAAGTGCCTGCTAGGTAACCTACATAGTCCAAGTGCCCGTTTGCTAACCTAGATCGTCAAAGGGCCCGCTAGTTAACCTACATAGTCCAAGGGCCCGCTAGTTAACCTAGATAGTCCAAGTGCCCGCTAGTTAACCTACATTGTCCAAGTCCATGATGGGGAACCTACATAGTCCAAGTATCCGCTAGGTAACCTACATAGTCCAAATGCCCGCTAGTAACGTACATAGTCCAAGTGCCCGTTAGGTAACCTAGATAGTCCAAATGCCCGCTAGGGAACACACATAGTCCAAGTGCCCGTTAGAGAACTTACATAGTCAAAGCCCTGCTAGGGAACCTACATAGTCCAAGTGCCCGCTAGGGAACCTAGATAGTCCAAGTACCCGTTAGGTAACCTACGTAGTTCAAGTGCCCATTCGTTAACTTAGATAGTCCAAGTCGCGGTAGGTAACCAACATAGTCCAAGGGCTGCTAGGTAACCTCTATAGTCCAAGTGCCCGCTAATTAACCTATAGTCCAAGTGCCCTCTAGGTAACCTACATATTCCAAGTTCTCGCTAGGTAACCTAGATAGTCCAAGTGCCCGTTACCTAACCTAGATAGTCCAAGTGCCCGTTAGGTTAACTACATAGTCCACGTGCCCGTTCGTTAACCTAGATCGTCCAATTGCCCGCTAGGTAACCTACATAGTCCAAGGGCCGGCTAGGTAACCTTTAGAATCCAAGTGCCCGCTAGGTAATCTAGATAGTCCAGGTGCCCGTTAGGTAACCTAGATAGTCCAAGTGCCCGCTAGTTAACCTACATAGTCCAAGTGCCCCCTGGTTAACTTAAACAGTCCAAGTGCCCGCTAGGTTACCTGCATAGTCCAAGTGCCCGTTAGGTAACCTAGATAGTCCAAGTGCCCGCTACGTAACCTACATAGTCCAAGTGCCCGCTAGGTAACCTAGATAGTCCAAGTACCCGTTAGCTAACCTAGATAGTCCAAGTGCCCGCTAGGTAACCTCCATAGTCCAAGTGCCCGCTAGGTAACCTCCATAGTCCAAGTGCCCGTTCGTTAACCTAGATAGTCCAAGTTCCTGTTAGCTAACCTACATAGTCCAAGTGCCCGTTCGTTAACCTAGATAGTTCAAGTGCCCGCTAGGTAACCTAGACAGTCCAAGTGCCTGCTAGGTAACCTACATAGTCCAAGTGCCCATTTGCTAACCTAGATCGTCAAAGGGCCCGCTAGTTAACCTACATAATCCATGGGCCCTCTAGTTAACCTAGATAGTCCAAGTACCCGCTAGTTAACCTACATTGTCCAAGTCCCTGATGGGGAACCTACATAGTCCAAGTATCCGCTAAGTAACCTACATAGTCCAAATGCCCGCTAGTAACGTACATAGTCCAAGTGCCCGTTAGGTAACCTAGATAGTCCAAATGCCCGCTAGGGAACACACATAGTCCAAGTGCCCGTTAGAGAACTTACATATTCAAAGCCCTGCTAGGGAACCTACATAGTCCAAGTGCCCGCTAGGGAACCTAGATAGTCCAAGTACCCGTTAGCTAACCTAGATAGTCCAAGTGCCCGCTAGTTAACCTCCATAGTCCAAGTGCCCGCTAGGTAACCTCCATAGTCCAAGTGCCCGTTCTTTAACCTATATAGTCCAAGTTCCTGTTAGCTAACCTACATAGTCCAAGTGCCCGTTCGTTAACCTAGATAGTTCATGTGCCCGCTAGGTAACCTAGACAGTCCAAGTGCCCGCTAGGTAACCTAGACAGTCCAAGTGCCTGCTAGGTAACCTACATAGTCCAAGTGCCCGTTAGCTAACCTAGATAGTCCAAGTGCCCGCTAGGTAACCTCCATAGTCCAAGTGCCCGCTAGGTAACCGCCATAGTCCAGGTGCCCTTTCGTTAACCTAGATAGTCCAAGTTCTTGTTAGCTAACCTACATAGTCCAAGTGCCCGTTCGTTAACCTAGATTGTTCAAGTGCCCGCCAGGTAACCTCGACAGTCCAAGTGCCTGCTAGGTAACCTACATAGTCCAAGTGCCCGTTTGCTAACCTAGATCGTCAAAGGGCCTGCTAGTTAACCTACATAGTCCAAGTGCCCGCTAGTTAACCTACATTGTGCAAGTACCTGATGGGGAACCTACATAGTCCAAGTATCCGCTAGGTAACCTACATAGTCCAAATGCCCGCTAGTAACGTACATAGTCCAAATGCCCGCTAGGGAACACACATAGTCCCAGTGCCCGTTAGAGAACTTACATTGTCAAAGCCCTGCTAGGGAACCTACATAGTCCAAGTGCCCGCTAGGGAACCTAGATAGTCCAAGAACCCGTTAGCTAACCTAGATAGTCCAAGTGCCCGCTAGGTAACGTCCATAGTCCAAGTGCCCGCTAGGTAACCTCCATAGTCCAAGTGCCCGTTCGTTAACCTAAATAGTCTAAGTTCCTGTTAGCTAAACTACATAGTCCAAGTGCCCGTTCGTTAACCTAGATAGTTCAAGTGCCCGCTAGGTAACCTAGAAAGTCCCAGTGCCTGCTAGGTAACCTACATAGTCCAAGTGCCCGCTAGGGAACCTACATAATCCAAGTGCCCGCTAGGTAACCTACATAGTCCAAGTGCCCGTTAGTTAACCTAGATAGTCAAAGTGCCTGCTAGGTAACCTAGATAGTCCAAATGCCTGCTAGGGTACCCACATAGTCCAACTGCCCGATAGGGAATCTTCATATTCCAAGTGCCGTTAGGGAACCCAGATTGTCCAAGTGCCCATAGGGAACCTATATAGTCCAAGTTCCCTCTAGGGAAGCTACATATTCATAGTGCCCGCTAGGGAACCTGCATTGTCCAAGTGCCCGCTAGTTAACCTAGATCGTCCAAGTGTCCGCTAGTAAACCTACATAGTCCAAGTTCCCGTTAGGTAACCTAGATAGGCCAAGTGCCCGCTAGTTAACCTAGAGAGTCCAAGTTCCTGTTAGCTAACCTACATAGTCCAAGTGCCCGTTCGTTAACCTAGATAGTTCAAGTGCCCGCTAGGTAACCTAGACAGTCCAAGTGCCTGCTAGGTAACCTACATAGTCCAAGTGCCCGTTTGCTAACCTAGATCGTCAAAGGGCCCGCTAGTTAACCTACATAGTCCAAGGGCCCGCTAGTTAACCTAGATAGTCCAAGTGCCCGCTAGTTAACCTACATTGTCCAAGTCCCTGATGGGGAACCTACATAGTCCAAGTATCCGCTAGGTAACCTACATAGTCCAAATGCCCGCTAGTAACGTACATAGTCCAAGTGCCCGTTAGGTAACCTAGATAGTCCAAATGCCCGCTATGGAACACACATAGTCCAAGTGCCCGTTAGAGAACTTACATAGTCAAAGCCCTGCTAGGGAACCTAAATAGTCCAAGTGCCCGCTAGGGAACCTAGATAGTCCAAGTACCCGTTAGGTAACCTACGTAGTTCAAGTGCCCATTCGTTAACTTAGATAGTCCAAGTCGCGGTAGGTAACCAACATAGTCCAAGGGCTGCTAGGTAACCTCTATAGTCCAAGTGCCCGCTAATTAACCTATAGTCCAAGTGCCCTCTAGGTAACCTACATATTCCAAGTTCTCGCTAGGTAACCTAGATAGTCCAAGTGCCCGTTACCTAACCTAGATAGTCCAAGTGCCCGTTAGGTTAACTACATAGTCCACGTGCCCGTTCGTTAACCTAGATCGTCCAATTGCCCGCTAGGTAACCTACATAGTCCAAGGGCCGGCTAGGTAACCTTTAGAATCCAAGTGCCCGCTAGGTAATCTAGATAGTCCAGGTGCCCGTTAGGTAACCTAGATAGTCCAAGTGCCCGCTAGTTAACCTACATAGTCCAAGTGCCCCCTGGTTAACTTAAACAGTCCAAGTGCCCGCTAGGTTACCTGCATAGTCCAAGTGCCCGTTAGGTAACCTAGATAGTCCAAGTGCCCGCTACGTAACCTACATAGTCCAAGTGCCCGCTAGGTAACCTAGATAGTCCAAGTACCCGTTAGCTAACCTAGATAGTCCAAGTGCCCGCTAGGTAACCTCCATAGTCCAAGTGCCCGCTAGGTAACCTCCATAGTCCAAGTGCCCGTTCGTTAACCTAGATAGTCCAAGTTCCTGTTAGCTAACCTACATAGTCCAAGTGCCCGTTCGTTAACCTAGATAGTTCAAGTGCCCGCTAGGTAACCTAGACAGTCCAAGTGCCTGCTAGGTAACCTACATAGTCCAAGTGCCCGTTTGCTAACCTAGATCGTCAAAGGGCCCGCTAGTTAACCTACATAGTCCAAGGGCCCTCTAGTTAACCTAGATAGTCCAAGTACCCGCTAGTTAACCTACATTGTCCAAGTCCCTGATGGGGTACCTACATAGTCCAAGTATCCGCTAAGTAACCTACATAGTCCAAATGCCCGCTAGTAACGTACATAGTCCAAGTGCCCGTTAGGTAACCTAGATAGTCCAAATGCCCGCTAGGGAACACACATAGTCCAAGTGCCCGTTAGAGAACTTACATATTCAAAGCCCTGCTAGGGAACCTACATGGTTCAAGTGCCCGCTAGGGAACCTAGATAGTCCAAGTACCCGTTAGCTAACCTAGATAGTCCAAGTGCCCGCTAGTTAACCTCCATAGTCCAAGTGCCCGCTAGGTAACCTCCATAGTCCAAGTGCCCGTTCTTTAACCTATATAGTCCAAGTTCCTGTTAGCTAACCTACATAGTCCAAGTGCCCGTTCGTTAACCTAGATAGTTCATGTGCCCGCTAGGTAACCTAGACAGTCCAAGTGCCCGCTAGGTAACCTAGACAGTCCAAGTGCCTGCTAGGTAACCTACATAGTCCAAGTGCCCAATGAGGAACCTACATAGTCCACGTGCCCGATAGGGAAACTTCATATTCCAAGTGCCCGTTAGGGAACCCAGATAGTCCAAGTGCCCATAGGGAACCTATATGGTCCAAGTGCCCTCTAGGGAAGCTACATATTCATAGTGCCCGCTAGGGAACCTGCATTGTCCAAGTGCCCGCTAGTTAACCAAGATTGTCCAAGTGTCCGCTAGTAAACCTACATAGTCCAAGTTCCCGTTAGGTAACCTAGATAGGCCAAGTGCCCGCAAGGTAACCTGCATAGTCCAATTGCCCGCTAGGTAACCTAGATATTCCAGGTTCCGGTTTACTAACCTAGATAGTCCATGTGCCCGCTAGGTAACCTACATAGTCCAAGTGCCCATTCGTTAACCTAGATAGTCCAAGTGCCCGCTAGGTAACCTATACTGTCCAAGTGCCCGCTAGGATACTTACATAGTCCAAGTGCACGTTCGTTAACTTAGATAGTCCAAGTCGCGCTAGGTAACCTATATAGTCCAAGGGCCCGCTAGGTAACCTATATAGTCCAAGTGCCCGCTAGTTAAACTATAGTCCAAGTGCCCGCTAGGTAACCTACATATTCCAAGTTCCCGCTAGGTAACCTAGATAGTCCAAGTGCCCGTTACCTAACCTACATAGTCCAAGTGCCCGTTAGGTTACCTACATAGTCCACGTGCCGGTTCGTTAACCTAGATAGTCCAAATGCCCGCTAGGTAACCTACATAGTCCAAGTGCCCGCTAATTAACCTACATAGTCCAAGTGCCCGTTAGGTAACCTAGACAGTCCAAGTGCCCGCTAGGTAACCTCCATAGTCCAAGTGCCCGCTAATTAACCTATATAGTCCAAGTGCCCGCTAGGGAACCTGCATCGTCCAAGTGCCCGCTAGTTAATCTAGATAGTCCAAGGGTCCGCTAGTAAACCTACATAGTCCAAGTTCCCGTTAGGTAACCTAGATAGGCCAAGTGCCCGCTAGTTAACTTCCATAGTCCAAGTGCCCGT
This sequence comes from Tenrec ecaudatus, assembly GCF_050624435.1. NCBI lineage: Eukaryota > Metazoa > Chordata > Mammalia > Afrosoricida > Tenrecidae > Tenrec > Tenrec ecaudatus. The sequence continues at coordinate 191,320 of NW_027459387.1, read as the reverse complement.
TAGGTAACCTCCATAGTCCAAGTGCCCGCTAATTAACCTATATAGTCCAAGTGCCCGATAGGGAATCTTCATATTCCAAGTGCCCGTTAGGGAACCCAGATTGTCCAAGTGCCCATAGGGAACCTTTATACTCCAAGTTCCCTCTAGGGAAGCTACATATTCATAGTGCCCGCTAGGGAACCTGCATTGTCCAAGTGCCCGCTAGTTAACCTAGATCGTCCAAGGGTCCGCTAGTAAACCTACATAGTCCAAGTTCCCGTTAGGTAACCTAGATAGGCCAAGTGCCCGCTAGTTAACCTACATAGTACAATGGCCCGCTAGTTGACCTAGATAGTCCAAGTGCCCGCTAGGTAACCTACGTAGTCCAAGTGCCCATTCGTTAACCTAGATAGTCCAAGTGCCTGCTAGGTAACCTATACTGTCCAAGTGCCCACTAGGTTACTTACATAGTCCAAGTGCACTTTCGTTAACTTAGATAGTCCAAGTCGCGGTAGGTAACCAACATAGTCCAAGGGCCGCTAGGTAACCTATAAGTCCAAGTGCCCGCTAGTTAGCCTATAGTCCAAGTGCCCTCTAGGTAACCTACATATTCCATGTTTCCGCTAGGTAACCTAGATAGTCCAAGTGCCCGTTACCTAACCTTGATAGTCCAAGTGCCCGTTAGGTTACCTACATCGTCCACGTGCCCGTTCGTTAACCAAGATAGTCCAATTGCCCGCTAGGTAACCTACATAGTCCAAGGGCCGGCTAGGTAACCTTTAGAATCCAAGTGCCCACTAGGTAATCTAGATAGTCCAGGTGCCCGTTAGGTAACCTAGATAGTCCAAGTGCCCGCTAGTTAACCTACATAGTCCAAGTGCCCGCTAAGTTACCTGCATAGTCCAAGTGCCCGTTAGGTAACCTAGATAGTACAAGTGCCCGCTAGGTAACCTACATAGTCCAAGTGCCCGCTAGGTAACCTAGATAGTCCAAGTACCCGTTAGCTAACCTAGATAGTCCAAGTGCCCGCTAGGTAACCTCCATAGTCCAAGTGCCCGCTAGGTAACCTCCATAGTCCAAGTGCCCGTTCATTAACCTAGATAGTCCAAGTTCCTGTTAGCTAACCTACATAGTCCAAGTGCCCGTTCGTTAACCTAGATAGTTCAAGTGCCCTCTAGGTAACCTAGACAGTCCAAGTGCCTGCTAGGTAACCTACATAGTCCAAGTGCCCGTTTGCTAACCTAGATCGTCAAAGGGCCCGCTAGTTAACCTACATAGTCCAAGGGCCCGCTAGTTAACCTAGATAGTCCTGGTGCCCGCTAGTTAACCTACATTGTCCAAGTCCCTGATGGGGAACCTACATAGTCCAAGTATCCGCTAGGTAACCTACATAGTCCAAATGCCCGCTAGTAACGTACATAGTCCAAGTGCCCGTTAGGTAACCTAGATAGTCCAAATGCCCGCTAGGGAACCCACATAGCCCAAGTGCCCATTAGAGAACTTACATAATCAAAGCCCTGCTAGGGAACCTCCATAGTCCAAGTGCCCGCTAGGGAACCTAGATAGTCCAAGTACCCGTTAGCTAACCTAGATAGTCCAAGTGCCTGCTAGTTAACCTAGATCGTCCAATTGCCCGCTAGGTAACCTCCATAGTCCAAGTGCCCGTTCGTTAACCTATATAGTCCAAGTTTCTGTTAGCTAACCTACATAGTCCAAGTGTCCGTTCGTTAACCTAGATAGTTCAAGTGCCCGCTAGGTAACCTAGACAGTCCAAGGGCCTGCTAGGTAACCTACATAGTCTAAGTGCCCGCTAGGGACCTACATAGTCCAAGTGCCCGCTAGGTAACCTACATAGTCCAAGTGCCCGTTAGTTAACCTAGATAGTCAAAGTGCCTGCTAGGTAACCTAGATAGTCCAAATGCCTGCTAGGGTACCCACATAGTCCAACTGCCCGATAGGGAACCAACATAGTCCAAGTGCCCGCTAAGGGACCGACATAGTCCAAGTGACCGCTAGGGAACCTACATAGTCCAAATGCCCGTTAGGGTACCCACAGAGTCCAACTGCCCGATAGGGAACCAACATAATCCAAGTGCCCGCTAAGGGACCTACATAGTCCAAGTGCCCGTTAGGGAACCTACATAGTCCAAGTGCCCTCTAGGGAACCTGCATCGTCCAAGTGCCCGCCAGTTAACATAGAGAGTCTAAGTTCCCGCTAGTTAACCTAGATAGTCCAAGTGCCTGCTAGTTAACCTAGATCGTCCAAGTGCCCGCTAGTTAACCTACATAGTCCAAGGTCCGTTAGTTAACCTAGATAGTCCAAGTGCCCTCTAGATAACCTAGATCGTCCAAGTGCCCGCTAGTTAACCTACATAGTCCAAGTGCCCGCTAGGGGACGTACATAGTCCAAGTGCCCGCTGGACAACCTAGATAGTCCAAGTGCCCGCTAGTTAACCTACATAGTCCAAGTGCCCGCTGAGGAACCTACATAGTCCAAGTGTGCGAAAGGGAACCTACGTATTCCAAGTGCCCATTAGGGCACCTAGATAGTCCAAGTAACCATAGTGAACCTATATAGTCCAAGTGCCCTCTAGGGAAGCTACATAGTCAAAGTGCCCGCTAGGGAACCTGCATTGTACAAGTGCCCGCTAGTTAACCTAGATAGTCCAAGTGCACGCTAGGTAACCTAGATAGTCGAAGGGCCCGCTAGTTAACCTACATAGTCCAAGTGCCCGATAGGGAACCTACATAGTCCAAGTGCCCAATGAGGAACCTACATAGTCCAAGTGCCCGATAGGGAATCTTCATATTCCAAGTGCCCGTTAGGGAACCCAGATAGTCCAAGTGCCCATAGGGAACTTATATGGTCCAAGTGCCCTCTAGGGAAGCTACATATTCATAGTGCCCGCTAGGGAACCTGCATTGTCCAAGTGCCCGCTAGTTAACCAAGATTGTCCAAGTGTCCGCTAGTAAACCTACATAGTCCAAGTTCCCGTTAGGTAACCTAGATAGGCCAAGTGCCCGCAAAGTAACCTACATAGTCCAAGTGCCCGCTAGGTAACCTACATAGTCCATGTGCCCGTTAGTTAACCTAGATAGTCAAAGTGCCTGCTAGGTAACCTAGATAGTCCAAATGCCTGCTAGGGTACCCACATAGTCCAACTGCCCGATAGGGAACCAACATAGTCCATCCAAGTGCCCGCTAAGCGACCGACATAGTCCAAGTGACCGCTAGGGAACCTACATAGTCCAAATGCCCGTTAGGGTACCCACAGAGTCCAACTGCCCGATAGGGGACCTACATAGTCCAAGTGCCCGCTAGGTAACCTAGATAGTCCAAGTACCCGTTAGCTAACCTAGATAGTCCAAGTGCCCGCTAGGTAACCTCCATAGTCCAAGTGCCCGCTAGGTAACCTCCATAGTCCAAGTGCCCGTTCATTAACCTAGATAGTCCAAGTTCCTGTTAGCTAACCTACATAGTCCAAGTGCCCGTTCGTTATCCTAGATAGTTCAAGTGCCCTCTAGGTAACCTATACAGTCCAAGTGCCTGCTAGGTAACCTACATAGTCCAAGTGCCCGTTTGCTAACCTAGATCGTCAAAGGGCCCGCTAGTTAACCTACATAGTCCAAGGGCCCGCTAGTTAACCTAGATAGTCCAAGTGCCCGCTAGTTAACCTATATTGTCCAAGTCCCTGATGGGGAACCTACATAGTCCAAGTATCCGCTAGGTAACCTACATAGCCCAAATGCCCGCTAGTAACGTACATAGTCCAAGTGCCCGTTAGGTAAGCTAGATAGTCCAAATGCCCGCTAGGGAACCCACATAGCCCAAGTGCCCATTAGAGAACTTACATAATCAAAGCCCTGCTAGGGAACCTCCATAGTCCAAGTGCCCGCTAGGGAACCTAGATAGTCCAAGTACCCGTTAGCTAACCTAGATAGTCCAAGTGCCCGCTAGGTAACCTCCATAGTCCAAGTGCCCGCTAGGTAACCTCCATAGTCCAAGTGCCCGTTCGTTAACCTATATAGTCCAAGTTCCTGTTAGCTAACCTACATAGTCCAAGTGTCCGTTCGTTAACCTAGATAGTTCAAGTGCCCGCTAGGTAACCTAGACAGTCCAAGTGCCTGCTAGGTAACCTACATAGTCTAAGTGCCCGCTAGGGACCTACATAGTCCAAGTGCCCGCTAGGTAACCTACATAGTCCAAGTGCCCGTTAGTTAACCTAGATAGTCAAAGTGCCTGCAGGGTAACCTAGATAGTCCAAATGCCTGCTAGGGTACCCACATAGTCCAACTGCCCGATAGGGAACCAACATAGTCCAAGTGCCCGCTAAGGGACCGACATAGTCCAAGTGACCACTAGGGAACCTACATAGTCCAAATGCCCGTTAGGGTACCCACAGAGTCCAACTGCCCGATAGGGAACCAACATAATCCAAGTGCCCGCTAAGGGACCTACATAGTCCAAGTGCCCGTTAGGGAACCTACATAGTCCAAGTGCCCTCTAGGGAACCTGCATCGTCCAAGTGCCCGCCAGTTAACATAGAGAGTCTAAGTTCCCGCTAGTTAACCTAGATAGTCCAAGTGCCTGCTAGTTAACCTAGATCGTCCAAGTGCCCGCTAGTTAACCTACATAGTCCAAGGTCCGTTAGTTAACCTAGATAGTCCAAGTGCCCTCTAGATAACCTAGATCGTCCAAGTGCCCGCTAGTTAACCTACATAGTCCAAGTGCCCGCTAGGGGACGTACATAGTCCAAGTGCCCGCTGGACAACCTAGATAGTCCAAGTGCCCGCTAGTTAACCTACATAGTCCAAGTGCCCGCTGAGGAACCTACATAGTCCAAGTGTGCGAAAGGGAACCTACGTATTCCAAGTGCCCGTTAGGGCAACTAGATAGTCCAAGTAACCATAGGGAACCTATATAGTCCAAGTGCCCTCTATGGAACCTTCATAGTCAAAGTGCCCGCTAGGGAACCTGCATTGTACAAGTGCCCGCTAGTTAACCTAGATAGTCCAAGTGCCCGCTAGGTAACCTAGATAGTCGAAGGGCCCGCTAGTTAACCTACATAGTCCAAGTGCCCGATAGGGAACCTACATAGTCCAAGTGCCCAATGAGGAACCTACATAGTCCAAGTGCCCGATAGGGAATCTTCATATTCCAAGGGCCCGTTAGGGAACCCAGATAGTCCAAGTGCCCATAGGGAACTTATATGGCCCAAGTGCCCTCTAGGGAAGCTACATATTCATAGTGCCCGCTAGGGAACCTGCATTGTCCAAGTGCCCGCTCGTTAACCAAGATTGTCCAAGTGTCCGCTAGTAAACCTACATAGTCCAAGTTCCCGTTAGGTAACCTAGATAGGCCAAGTGCCCGCAAAGTAACCTACATAGTTCAAGTGCCCGCTAGGTAACCTACATAGTCCAAGTGCCCGTTAGTTAACCTAGATAGTCAAAGTGCCTGCTAGGTAACCTAGATAGTCCAAATGCCTGCTAGGGTACCCACATAGTCCAACTGCCCGATAGGGAACCAACATAGTCCAAGTGCCCGCTAAGGGAACGACATAGTCCAAGTGACCGCTAGGGAACCTACATAGTCCAAATGCCCGTTAGGGTACCCACAGAGTCCAACTGCCCGATAGGGGACCTACATAGTCCAAGTGCCCGCTAGGTAACCTAGATAGTCCAAGTACCCGTTAGCTAACCTAGATAGTCCAAGTGCCCGCTAGGTAACCTCCATAGTCCAAGTGCCCGTTCATTAACCTAGATAGTCCAAGTTCCTGTTAGCTAACCTACATAGTCCAAGTGCCCGTTCGTTAACCTAGATAGTTCAAGTGCACTCTAGGTAACCTATACAGTCCAAGTGCCTGCTAGGTAACCTACATAATCCAAGTGTCCGTTTGCTAACCTAGATCGTCAAAGGGCCCGCTAGTTAACCTACATAGTCCAAGGGCCCGCTAGTTAACCTAGATAGTCCAAGTGCCCGCTAGTTAACCTACATTGTCCAAGTCCCTGATGGGGAACCTACATAGTCCAAGTATCCGCTAGGTAACCTACATAGTCCAAATGCCCGCTAGTAACGTACATAGTCCAAGTGCCCGTTAGGTAAGCTAGATAGTCCAAATGCCCGCTAGGGAACCCACATAGCCCAAGTGCCCATTAGAGAACTTACATAATCAAAGCCCTTCTAGGGAACCTACATAGTCCAAGTGCCCGCTAGGGAACCTAGATAGTCCAAGTACCCGTTAGCTAACCTAGATAGTCCAAGTGCCCGGTAGGTAACCTCCATAGTCCAAGTGCCCGCTAGGTAACCTCCATAGTCCAAGTGCCCGTTCGTTAACCTATATAGTCCAAGTTCCTGTTAGCTAACCTACATAGTCCAAGTGTCCGTTCGTTAACCTAGATAGTTCAAGTGCCCGCTAGGTAACCTAGACAGTCCAAGTGCCTGCTAGGTAACCTACATAGTCTAAGTGCCCGCTAGGGACCTACATAGTCCAAGTGCCCGCTAGGTAACCTACATAGTCCAAGTGCCCGTTAGTTAACCTAGATAGTCAAAGTGCCTGCAGGGTAACCTAGATAGTCCAAATGCCTGCTAGGGTACCCACATAGTCCAACTGCCCGAGAGGGAACCAACATAGTCCAAGTGCTCGCTAAGGGACCGACATAGTCCAAGTGACCGCTAGGGAACCTACATAGTCCAAATGCCCGTTAGGGTACCCACAGAGTCCAACTGCCCGATAGGGAACCAACATAGTCCAAGTGCCCGCTAAGGGACCTACATAGTCCAAGTGCCCGTTAGGGAACCTACATAGTCCAAGTGCCCTCTAGGGAACCTGCATCGTCCAAGTGCCCGCCAGTTAACATAGAGAGTCTAAGTTCCCGCTAGTTAACCTAGATAGTCCAAGTGCCTGCTAGTTAACCTAGATCGTCCAAGTGCCCGCTAGTTAACCTACATAGTCCAAGGTCCGTTAGTTAACCTAGATAGTCCAAGTGCCCTCTAGAAAACCTAGATCGTCCAAGTGCCCGCTAGTTAACCTACATAGTCCAAGTGCCCGCTAGGGGACGTACATAGTCCAAGTGCCCGCTGGACAACCTAGATAGTCCAAGTGCCCGCTAGTTAACCTACATAGTCCAAGTGCCCGCTGAGGAACCTACATAGTCCAAGTGTGCGAAAGGGAACCTACGTATTCCAAGTGCCCGTTAGGGCACCTAGATAGTCCAAGTAACCATAGGGAACCTATATAGTCCAAGTGCCCTCTATGGAACCTTCATAGTCAAAGTGCCCTCTAGGGAACCTGCATTGTACAAGTGCCCGCTAGTTAACCTAGATAGTCCAAGTGCCCGCTAGGTAACCTAGATAGTCGAAGGGCCCGCTAGTTAACCTACATAGTCCAAGTGCCCGATAGGGAACCTACATAGTCCAAGTGCCCAATGAGGAACCTACATAGTCCAAGTGCCCGATAGGGAATCTTCATATTCCAAGTGCCCGTTAGGGAACCCAGATAGTCCAAGTGCCCATAGGGAACTTATATGGTCCAAGTGCCCTCTAGGGAAGCTACATATTCATATTGCCCGCTAGGGAACCTGCATTGTCCAAGTGCCCGCTAGTTAACCAAGATTGTCCAAGTGTCCGCTAGTAAACCTACATAGTCCAAGTTCCCGTTAGGTAACCTAGATAGGCCAAGTGCCCGCAAAGTAACCTACATAGTCCAAGTGCCCGCTAGGTAACCTAGATATTCCAAGTTCCGGTTTACTAACCTAGATAGTCCAAGTGCCCGCTAGGTAACCTACATAGTCCAAGTGCCCATTCGTTAAACTAGATAGTCCAAGTGCCCGCTAGGTAACCTATACTGTCCAAGTGCCCGCTAGGTTACCTACATAGTCCAAGTGCACGTTCGTTAACTTAGATAGTCCAAGTTGCGCTAGGTAACATACATAGACCAAGGGCCCGCTAGGTAACCTATATAGTCCAAGTGCCCGCTAGTTAAACTATAGTCCAAGTGCCGCTAGGTAACCTACATATTCCAAGTTCCCGCTAGGTAACCTAGATAGTCCAAGTGCCCTTTACCTAACCTAGATATTCCAAGTGCCCATTAGGTTACCTACATAGTCCACGTCCCTGTTCGTTAACCTAGATAGTCCAAGTGCCCGCTAAGTAACCTACATAGTCCAAGTGCCCGCTAATTAACCTACATAGTCCAAGTGCCCGTTAGGTAACCTAGACAGTCCAAGTGCCCGCTAGGTAACCTCCATAGTCCAAGTGCCTGCTAATTAACCTATATAGTCCAAGTGCCCGCTAGGGAACCTGCATCGTTCAAGTGCCCGCTAGTTAATCTAGATAGTCCAAGGGTCCGCTAGTAAACCTACATAGTCCAAGTTCCCGTTAGGTAACCTAGATAGGCCAAGTGCCCGCTAGTTAACCTACATAGTACAATGGCCCGCTAGTTGACCTAGATAGTCCAAGTGCCCGCTAGTTAACCTAGATAGTCAAAGTGCCCGCTAGTTAACCTAAGTAGTACAAATGTCCAATAGGGATCCTACATAATCCAAGTGCCCGCTTGGTAATCTAGATATTCCAAGTTCCGGTTTGCTAACCTAGATAGTCCAAGAGCCCGCTAGGTAACCTATACTGTCCAAGTGCCCGCTAGGTTACTTACATAGTCCAAGTGCACGTTCGTTAACTTAGATAGTCCAAGTTGCGGTAGGTAACCAACATAGTCTAAGGGCCGCTAGGTAACCTATATAGTCCAAGTGCCCGCTAGTTAACCTATAGTCCATGTGCCCTCTAGGTAACTTAAACAGTCCAAGTGCCCGCTAGGTTACCTGCATAGTTCAAGTGCCCGTTAGATAACCTAGATAGTCCAAGTGCCCGCTGGGTAACCTCCATAGTCCAAGTGCCCGCTAGGTAACATCCATAGTCCAAGTGCCCGTTCGTTAACCTAGATAGTCCAAGTTCCTGTTAGCTAACCTACATAGTCCAAGTGCCCGTTCGTTAACCTAGATAGTTCAAGTGCCCGTTAGGTAACCTAGACAGTCCAAGTGCCTGATAGGTAACCTACATAGTCCAAGTGCCCGTTTGCTAACCTAGATCGTCAAAGGGCCCGCTAGTTAACCTACATAGTCCAAGGGCCCGCTAGTTAACCTAGATAGTCCAAGTGCCCGCTAGTTAACCTACATTGTCCAAGTCCCTGATGGGGAACCTACATAGTCCAAGTATCCGCTAGGTAACCTACATAGTCCAAATGCCCACTAGTAACGTACGTAGTCCAAATGCCCGTTAGGTAACCTAGATAGTCCAAATGCCCGCTAGGGAACCTACATAGCCCAAGTGCCCGCTAGGTAACCTACATAGTCCAAATGCCCGCTAGAAACCTACATAGTCCAAGTGCAAGAAGGGAACCTACATAATCCAAGTGCCCGCTAGGGAACCTACATAGTCCAAGTGCCCATTCGTTAACCTAGATAGTTCAAGTGCCCGCTAGGTAACCCAGACAGTCCAAGTGCCTGCTAGGTAACCTACATAGTCCAAGTGCCCGCTAGGGAACCTACATAGTCCAAGTGCCCGTTAGTTAACCTAGATAGTCCAAGTGCCCTCTAGTTAACCTACATAGTCCAAGGGCCCTCTAGTTAACCTAGATAGTCCAAGTGCCCGCTAGGGGACGTACGTAGTCCAAGTGCCCGCTGGGCAACCTAGATAGTCCAAGTGCCCGCTAGATAACCTACATAGTCCAAGTGCCCGCTGAGGAACCTACATAGTCCAAGTTCCCGTTAGGTAACCTAGATAGGCCAAGTGCCCGCAAAGTAACCTACATAGTCCAAGTGCCCGCTAGGTAACCTACATAGTCCAAGTGCCCGTTAGTTAACCTAGATAGTCAAAGTGCCTGCTAGGTAACCTAGATAGTCCAAATGCCCGCTAGGATACCCACATAGTCCAACTGCCCGATAGGGAGCCAACATAGTCCAAGTGCCCGCTAATGGACCTATATAGTCCAAGTGCCCGTTAGGGAACCTACATAGTCCAAGCGCCCTCTAGGGAACATGCATCGTCCAAGTGCCCGCCAGTTAAAATAGATAGTCCAAGTTCCCGCTAGTTAACATAGATAGTCCAAGTGCCCGCTAGTTAACATAGATCGTCCAAGTGCCCGCTAGTTAACCTACATAGTCCAAGGTCCGTTAGTTAACCTAGATAGTCCAAGTGCCCTCTAGTTAACCTACATAGTCCAAGGGCCCTCTAGTTAACCTAGATAGTCCAAGTGCCCGCTAGGGGACGTACGTAGTCCAAGTGCCCGCTGGGCAACCTAGATAGTCCAAGTGCCCGCTAGATAACCTACATAGTCCAAGTGCCCGCTGAGGAACCTACATAGTCCAAGTGTCCGAAAGGGAACCTACGTATTCCAAGTGCCCGTTAGGGCACCTAGATAGTCCAAGTAACCATAGGGAACCTATATGGTCCAAGTGCCCTCTAGGGAAGCTACATAGTCAAAGTGCCCGCTAGGGAACCTGCATTGTACAAGTGCCCGCTAGTTAACCTAGATAGTCCAAGTGCCCGCTAGGTAACCTAGATAGTCGAAGGGCCCGCTAGTTAACCTAAATAGTCCATGTGCCCGATAGGGAATCTTCATATTCCAAGTGCCCGTTAGGGAACCCAGATAGTCCAAGTGCCCATAGGGAACCTATATGGTCCAAGTGCCCTCTAGGGAAGCTATATATTCATAGTGCCTGCTAGGGAACCTGCATTGTACAAGTGCCCGCTAGTTAACCAAGATCGTCCAAGTGTCCGCTAGTAAACCTACATAGTCCAAGTTCCCGTTAGGTAACCTAGATAGGCCAAGTGCCCGCAAGGTAACCTACATAGTCCAAGTGCCCGCTAGGTAACCTAGATATTCCAAGTTCCGGTTTACTAATCTAGATAGTCCAAGTGCCCGCTAGGTAACCAACATAATCCAAGTGCCCATTCGTTAACCTAGATAGTCCAAGTGCCCGCTAGGTAACCTATACTGTCCAAGTGCCCGCTAGGTTACCTACATAGTCCAAGTGCACGTTCGTTAAATTAGATAGTCCAAGTCGCGCTAGGTAACCTAGATAGTCCAAGGGCCTGCTAGTTAACCTACATAGTCCAACGGCCCTCTAGTTAACCTAGATAGTCCAAGTGCCCGCTGGAGGACGTACACAGTCCAAGTGCCCGCTAGGTAACCTAGATAGTCTACGGGCCGCTAGTTAACCTACATAGTCCAACTGCCCGATAGGGAACCTACATAGTCCAAGTGCCCGCTAAGGGACGAATATAGTCCATGTGCCCGCTAGGGAACCTGCATAGTCAAAATGCCCGATAGGTAACCTAGATAGTCCAAGTGCCCGCTAGTAAACCTACATAGTCCAGGTGCCCACTGAGGAACCTGCATAGTCCAAGTGTCCGAAAGGGAACCTACGTAGTCAAAGTGCCTGCTAGGGAACCTGCATTGTACAAGTGCCCGCTAGTTAACCTAGATAGTCCAAGTGCCCGCTAGGTAACCTAGATAGTGCAAGGGCCCGCTAGTTAACCTTCAAAGTCCAAGTACCCGATAGGGAACCTACATAGTCCAAGTGCCCAATGAGGAACCTATATAGTCCAAGTGCCAGATAGGGAATCTTCATATTCCAAGTGCCCGTTATGGAACCCAGATAGTCCAAGTGCCCATAGGGAACCTACATAGTCCAAGTGCCCTCTAGGGAAGCTACATATTCATAGTGCCCGCTAGGGAACCTGCATTGTCCAAGTGCCCGCTAGTTAACCTAGATCGTCCAAGTGTCCGCTAGTAAACCTACATAGTCCAAGTTCCCGTTAGGTAACCTAGATAGGCCAAGTGCACGCTAGTTAACCTACATAGTACAATGGCCCGCTAGTTGACATAGATAGTCCAAGTGCCCGCTAGTTAACCTAGATAGTCAAAGTGCCCGCTAGTTAACCTAAGTAGTACAAATGTCCGGTAGGGATCCTACATAGTCCAAGTGCCCGCTAGGTAACCTAGATATTCCAAGTTCCGGTTTGCTAACCTAGATAGTCCAAGTGCCCGCTAGGTAACCTACATAGTCCAAGTGCCCATTCGTTAACCTAGATAGTCCAAATGCCCGCTAGGTAACCTATACTGTCCAAGTGCCTGCTAGGTTACCTACATAGTCCAAGTGCACGTTCGTTAACTTAGATAGTCCAAGTCGCGCTAGGTAACCTACATAGTCCAAGGGCCACTAGGTAACCTATAGTCCAAGTGCCCTCTTGGTAACCTACATATTCCAAGTTCCCGCTAGGTAAGCTAGATAGTCAAAGTGCCCGTTACCTGACCTAGATAGTCCAAGTGTCCGTTAGGTTACCTACATAGTCCACGTGCCCGTTCGTCAACCTAGATAGTCCAATTGCCCGCTAGGTAACCTACATAGTCCAAGAGCCGGCAGGTAACTTAGACAGTTCAAGTGCCCGCTAGGTTACCTGCATAGTCCAAGTGCCCGTTAGGTAACCTAGATAGTCCAAGTGCCCGCTAGGTAACCTACATAGTCCAAGTGCCCGCTAGGTAACCTAGATAGTCCAAGTACCCGTTAGCTAACCTAGATAGTCCTAGTGCCCGCTAGGTAACCTCCGTAGTCCAATTGCCCTCTAGGTAACCTCCATAGTCCAAGTGCCCACTAATTTACCTATATAGTCCAAGTGCCCGCTAGGGAAACTGCATCGTTGAAGTGCCCGCTAGTTAATCTAGATAGTCCAAGTGCCCGCTAGTTAACCTAGATAGTCCAAGTGCCTGCTACTTAACCTAGATCGTCCAAGTGCCCGCTAGTTAACCTACATAGTCCAAGGTCCGCTAGTTAACCTAGATATTCCAAGTGCCCCTTAGTTAACCTACATAGTCAAAGGGCCCTCTAGTTAACCTAGATAGTCCAAGTGCCCACTAGGGGACATACATAGTCCAAGTGCCCGCTATGTAACCTAGATAGTCTAAGGGCCTGCTAGATAACCTACATAGTCCAATTGCCCGATAGGGAACCTACATAGTCCAAGTGCCCGCTAAGGGACGAACATAGTCCAAGTGCCCGCTAGGGAACCTACATAGTCCAAGTGCCCGCTAGGTAACCTAGATAGTCCAAGTGCCCGCTAGTTAACCTACATAGTCCAAGTACCCGCTGAGGAACCTACATAGTCCAAGTGTCCGAAAGGGAACCTACGTATACCAAGTGCCCATTAGGGCACCTAGATAGTCCAAGTGCCCATAGGGAACCTATATCGTCCAAGTGCCCTCTAGGGAACCTACATAGTCAAAGTGCCCGCTAGGGAACCTGCATTGTACAAGTGCCCTCTAGTTAACCTAGATAGTCCAAGTGCCCGCTAGGTAACCTAGATAGTCCAAGGGCCCGCTAGTTAACCTACAAAGTCCAAGTGCCCGATAGGGAACCTACATAGTCAAAGTGCCCAATGAGGATCCTACATAGTCCAAGTGCCCGATAGGGAATCTTCATATTCCAAGTGCCCGTTAGGGAACCAAGATAGTCCAAGTGCCCATAGGGAACTTATATGGTCCAAGTGCCCTCTAGGGAAGCTACATATTCATAGTGCCCGCTAGGGAACCTGCATTGTCCAAGTGCCCGCTAGTTAACCTAGATCGTCCAAGTGTCCGCTAGTAAACCTACATAGTCCAAGTTCCAGTTAGGTAACTTAGATAGGCCAAGTGCCCGTTACCTAACCTAGATAGTCAAAGTGCCCGCTAGTTAACCTAAGTAGTACAAATGTCCAATAGGGATCCTACATAGTCCAAGTGCCCGCTAGGTAACCTAGATATTCCAAGTTCCGGTTTGCTAACCTAGATAGTCCAAGTGCCCGCTAGGTAACCTACATAGTCCAAGTGCCCATTCGTTAACCTAGATAGTCCAAGTGCCCGCTAGGTAACCTATACTGTCCAAGTGCCCGCTAGGTTACTTACATAGACCAAGTGCACGTTCGTTAACTTAGATAGTCCAAGTCGTGGTAGGTAACCAACATAGTCCAAGGGCCGCTAGGTAACCTATATAGTCCAAGTGGCCGCTAGTTAACCTATAGTCGAAGTGCCCTCTAGGTAACCTACATATTCCAAGTTCCCGCTAGGTAACCTATAGTCCAAGTGCCCGTTACCTAACCTAGATAGTCCAAGTGCCCGTTAGGTTACCTATATTGTCCAAGTGCCCGCTAGTTAACCTACATAGTCCAAGGTCCGCTAGTTAACCTAGATATTCCAAGTGCCCCTTAGTTAACCTACAGAGTCCAAGGGCCCTCTAGTTAACCTAGATAGTCCAAGTGACCGCTAGAAGACGTACATAGTCCAAGTGCCCGCTAGGTAACCTAGATAGTCTAAGGGCCCGCTAGTTAACCTACATAGTCCAACTGCCCCATAGGGAACCTCCATAGTCCAAGTGCCCGATAAGGGACGAAAATAGTCCAAGTGCCCGCTAGGGAACCTGCATAATCCAAGTGCCCGCTAGGTAACCTAGATAGTCCAAGTGCCCGCTAGTTAACCTACATAGTCCACGTGCCCGCTGAGGAACCTACATAGTCCAAGTGTCCGAAAGGGAACCTATGTATTCCAAGTGCCCATTAGGGCACCTAGATAGTCCAAGTGCCCATAGGGAACCTATATCGTCCAAGTGCCCTCTAGGGAACCTATATAGTCAAAGTGCCCGCTAGGGAACTTGCATTGCGCAAGTGCCCTCTAGTTAACCTAGATAGTCCAAGTGCCCGCTAGGTAACCTAGATAGTCCAAGGGCCCGCTGGTTAATCTACATAGTCCAAGTGCCCAATGAGGAACCTACATAGTCCAAGTGCCCGATAGGGAATCTTCATATTCCAAGTGCCCGTTAGGGAACCCAGATAGTCCAAGTGCCCGCTAGGTAACCTCCATAGTCCAAGTGCCCGCTAGGTAACCTCCATAGTCCAAGTGCCCGTTCGTTAACCTAGATAGTCCAAGTTCCTGTTAGCTAACCTACATAGTCCAAGTGCCCGTTCGTTAACCTAGATAGTTCAAGTGCCCTCTAGGTAACCTATACAGTCCAAGTGCCTGCTAGGTAACCTACATAGTCCAAGTGCCCGTTTGCTAACCTAGATCGTCAAAGGGCCCGCTAGTTAACCTACATAGTCCAAGGGCCCGCTAGTTAACCTATATAGTCCAAGTGCCCGCTAGTTAACCTTCATTGTCCAAGTCCCTGATGGGGAACCTACATAGTCGAAGTATCCGCTAGGTAACCTACATAGTCCAAATGCCCGCTAGTAACGTACATAGTCCAAGTGCCCGTTAGGTAACCTAGATAGTCCAAATGCCCGCTAGGGAACCCACATAGCCCAAGTGCCCATTAGAGAACTTACATAATCAAAGCCCTGCTAGGGAACCTACATAGTCCAAGTGCCCGCTAGGGAACCTAGATAGTCCAAGTACCCGTTAGCTAACCTAGATAATCCAAGTGCCCGCTAGGTAACCTCCATAGTCCAAGTGCCCGCTAGGTAACCTCCATAGTCCAAGTGCCCGTTCGTTAACCTAGATAGTCCAAGTTCCTGTTAGCTAACCTACATAATCCAAGTGTCCGTTCGTTAACCTAGATAGTTCAAGTGCCCGCTAGGTAACCTAGACAGTCCAAGTGCCTGCTAGGTAACCTACATAGTCTAAGTGCCCGCTAGGGACCTACATAGTCCAAGTGCCCGCTAGGTAACCTACATAGTCCAAGTGCCCGTTAGTTATCCTAGATAGTCAAAGTGCCTGCTAGGTAACCTAGATAGTCCAAATGCCTGCTAGGGTACCCACATAGTCCAACTGCCCGATAGGGAACCAACATAGTCCAAGTGCCCGCTAAGGGACCGACATAGTCCAAGTGACCGCTAGGGAACCTACATAGTCCAAATGCCCGTTAGGGTACCCACAGAGTCCAACTGCCCGAAAGGGAACCAACATAGTCCAAGTGCCCGCTAAGGGACCTACATAGTCCAAGTGCCCGTTAGGGAACCTACATAGTCCAAGTGCCCTCTAGGGAACCTGCATTGTCCAAGTGCCCGCCAGTTAACATAGAGAGTCTAAGTTCCCGCTAGTTAACCTAGATAGTCCAAGTGCCCGCTAGTTAACCTAGATCATCCAAGTGCCCGCTAGTTAACCTACATAGTCCAAGGTCCGTTAGTTAACCTAGAGAGTCCAAGTGCCCTCTAGATAACCTACATAGTCCAAGGGCCCTCTAGTTAACCTCGATAGTCCAAGTGCCCGCTAGGGGACGTACATAGTCCAAGTGCCCGCTGGACAACCTAGATAGTCCAAGTGCCCGCTAGTTGACCTACAAAGTCCAAGTGCCCGCTTGTTAACCTACATAGTCCAAGTGTCCGAAAGGGAACCTACGTATTCCAAGTGCCCGTTAGGGCACCTAGATAGTCCAAGTAACCATAGTGAACCTATATAGTCCAAGTGCCCTCTAGGGAAGCTACATAGTCAAAGTGCCCGCTAGGGAACCTGCATTGTACAAGTGCCCGCTAGTTAACCTAGATAGTCCAAGTGCCCGCTAGGTAACCTAGATAGTCGAAGGTACCCCTAGTTAACCTACATAGTCCAAGTGCCCGATAGGGAACCTACATAGTCCAAGTGCCCAATGAGGAACGTACATAGTCCAAGTGCCCGATAGGGAATCTTCATATTCCAAGTGCCCGTTAGGGAACCCAGATAGTCCAAGTGCCCTTAGGGAACCTATATGGTCCAAGTGCCCTCTAGGGAAGCTACATATTCATAGTGCCCGCTAGGGAACCTGCATTTTCCAAGTGCCCGCTAGTTAACCAAGATTGTCCAAGTGTCCGCTAGTAAACCTACATAGTCCAAGTCCCCGTTAGGTAACCTAGATAGGCCAAGTGCCCGCAAGATAACCTAAATAGTCCAAGTGCCCGCTAGGTAACCTAGATATTCCAAGTTCCGGTTTACTAACCTAGATAGTCCAAGTGCCCGCTAGGTAACCTACATAGTCCAAGTGCCCATTCGTTAACCTAGATAGTCCAAGTGCCCGCTAGGTAACCTATACTGTCCAAGTGCCCGCTAGGTTACCTACATAGTCCAAGTGCACGTTCGTTAACTTAGATAGTCCAAGTTGCGCTAGGTAACATATATAGTCCAAGGGCCCGCTAGGTAACCTATATAGTCCAAGTGCCCGCTAGTTAAACTATAGTCCAAGTGCCCGCTAGGTAACATACATATTCCAAGTTCCCGCTAGGTAAAGTAGATAGTCCAAGTGCCCGTTACCTAACCTAGATAGTCCAAGTGCCCATTAGGTTACCTACATAGTCCACGTGCCGGTTCGTTAACCTAGATAGTCCAAGTGCCCGCTAGGTAACCTACATAGTCCAAGTGCCCGCTAATTAACCTACATAGTCCAAGTGCCCGTTAGGTAACCTAGACAGTCCAAGTGCCCGCTAGGTAACCTCCATAGTCCAAGTGCCCGCTAATTAACCTATATAGTCCAAGTGCCCGCTAGGGAACCTGCATCGGCCAAGTGCCCGCTAGTTAATCTAGATAGTCCAAGTGCCCGCTAGTTAACCTAAATAGTCCAAGGGCCCTCTATTTAAACTAGATAGTCCAAGTGCCCGCTAGGGGACGTACATAGTCCAAGTGCCCGCTAGGTAACCTAGATAGTCTAAGGGCCCGCTAGTTAACCTACATAGTCCAACTGCCCGATATGGAACTTACATAGTCCAAGATCCCGCTAAGGGACGAACATAGTCCAAGTGCCCGCTAGGGAACCTACATAGTCCAAGTGCCCGCTAGGTAACCTAGATCGTCCAAGTGCCCGCTAGTTAACCTACATAGTCCAAGTGCCCGCTGAGGAACCTACATAGTCCAAGTGTCCGAAAGGGAACCTACGTATTCCAAGTGCCCATTAGGGCACCTAGACAGTCCAAGTGCCCATAGGGAACCTATATAGTCCAAGTGCCCTCTAGGGAACTTACATAGTCAAAGTGCCCGCTAGGGAACCTGCATTGTACAAGTGCCCTCTAGTTAACCTAGATCTTCCAAGTGCCCGCTAGGTAACCTAGGTAGTCCAAGGGCCCGCTAGTTAACCTACATAGTCCAAGTGCCCGATAGGGAACCTACATAGTCCAAGTGCCCAATGCGGAACCTACATAGTCCAAGTGCCCGATAGGGAATCTTCATATTCCAAGTGCCCGTTAGGGAACCCAGATTGTCCAAGTGCCCATAGGGAACCTATATAGTCCAAGTTCCCTCTAGGGAAGCTACATATTCATAGTGCCCGCTAGGGAACCTGCATTGTCCAAGTGCCCGCTAGGTAACCTAGATCGTCCAAGTGTCCGCTAGTAAACCTACATAGTCCAAGTTCCCGTTAGGTAACCTAGATAGGCCAAGTGCCCGCTAGTTAACCTACATAGTACAATGGCCCGCTAGTTGACCTAGATAGTCCAAGTGCCCGCTAGTTAACCTAGATAGTCAAAGTGCCCGCTAGTTAACCTCAGTAGTACAAATGTCCAATAGGGATCCTACATAATCCAAGTGCCCGCTAGGTAACCTAGATATTCCATGTTCCGGTTTGCTAACCTAGATAGTCCAAGTGCCCGCTATGTAACCTGTACTGTCCAAGTGCCCGCTAGGTTACTTACATAGTCCAAGTGCACGTTCGTTAACTTAGATAGTCCAAGTCGCGGTAGGTAACCAACATAGTCTAAGGGCCGCTAGGTAACCTATATAGTCCAAGTGCCCGCTAGTTATTCTATAGTCCAAGTGCCCTCTAGGTAACTTAAACAGTCCAAGTGCCCGCTAGGTTACCTGCATAGTCCAAGTGCCCGTTAGATAACCTAGATAGTCCAAGTGCTGCTAGGTAACCTCCATAGTCCAAGTGCCCGCTAGGTAACATCCATAGTCCAAGTGCCCGTTCGTTAACCTAGAGAGTCCAAGTTCCTGTTAGCTAACCTACATAGTCCAAGTGCCCGTTCGTTAACCTAGATAGTTCAAGTGCCCGCTAGGTAACCTAGACAGTCCAAGTGCCTGCTAGGTAACCTACATAGTCCAAGTGCCCGTTTGCTAACCTAGATCGTCAAAGGGCCCGCTAGTTAACCTACATAGTCCAAGGGCCCTCTAGTTAACCTAGATAGTCCAAGTGCCCGATAGTTAACCTACATTGTCCAAGTCCCTGATGGGGAACCTACATAGTCCAAGTATCCGCTAGGTAACCTACATAGTCCAAATGCCCACTAGTAACGTACGTAGTCCAAATGCCCGTTAGGTAACCTAGATAGTCCAAATGCCCGCTAGGGACCTACATAGCCCAAGTGCCCGCTAGGTAACCTGCATAGTCCAAATGCCCGCTAGAAACCTACATAGTCCAAGTGCAAGAAGGGAAACTACATAATCCAATTGCCCGCTAGGGAACCTACATAGTCCAAATGCCCGTTAGGTAACCTAGATAGTCCAAGTGCCCGCTAGTTAACCTACATAGTCCAAGTGCACGCTGGTTAACTTAAACAGTCCAAGTGCCCGCTAGGTTACCTGCATAGTCCAAGTGCCCGTTAGGTAACCTAGATAGTCCAAGTGCCCGCTAGGTAACCTACATAGTCCAAGTGCCCGCTAGGTAACCTAGATAGTCCAAGTACCCGTTAGCTAACCTAGATAGTCCAAGTGCCCCCTAGGTAACCTCCATAGTCCAAGTGCCCGCTAGGTAACCGCCATAGTCCAAGTGCCCTTTCGTTAACCTAGATAGTCCAAGTTCTTGTTAGCTAACCTACATAGTCCAAGTGCCCGTTCGTTAACCTAGATTGTTCAAGTGCCCGCCAGGTAACCTAGACAGTCCAAGTGCCTGCTAGGTAACCTACATAGTCCAAGTGCCCGTTTGCTAACCTAGATCGTCAAAGGGCCCGCTAGTTAACCTACATAGTCCAAGTGCCCGCTAGGTAACCTACATAGTCCAAGTGCCCATTCGTTAACCAAGATAGTCCAAGTGCCCGCTAGGTTACCTACATAGTCCAAGTGCACGTTCGTTAAATTAGATAGTCCAAGTCGCGCTAGGTAACCTAGATAGTCCAAGGGCCTGCTAGTTAACCTACATAGTCCAACGGCCCTCTAGTTAACCTAGATAGTCCAAGTGACCGCTAGGTAACCTAGATAGTCTACGGGCCGCTAGTTAACCTACATAGTCCAACTGCCCGATAGGAAACCTACATAGTCCAAGTGCCCGCTAAGGGACGAGCATAGTCCATGTGCCCGCTAGGGAACCTGCATAGTCAAAATGCCCGATAGGTAACCTAGATAGTCCAAGTGCCCGCTAGTAAACCTACATAGTTCAGGTGCCCACTGAGGAACCTGCATAGTCCAAGTGTCCGAAAGGGAACCTACGTAGTCAAAGTGCCCGCTAGGGAACCTGC
This sequence comes from Tenrec ecaudatus, assembly GCF_050624435.1. NCBI lineage: Eukaryota > Metazoa > Chordata > Mammalia > Afrosoricida > Tenrecidae > Tenrec > Tenrec ecaudatus. The sequence continues at coordinate 170,967 of NW_027459387.1, read as the reverse complement.
ATTGTACAAGTGCCCGCTACTTAACCTAGATAGTCCAAGTGCCCGCTAGGTAACCTAGATAGTCCAAGGGCCCGCTAGTGAACCTACAAAGTCCAAGTGCCCGATAGGGAACCTACGTAGTCCAAGTGCCCAATGAGGAACCTATATAGTCCAAGTGCCAGATAGGGAATCTTCATATTCCAAGTGCCCGTTAGGGAACCCAGATAGTCCAAGTGCCCATAGGGAACCTACATAGTCCAAGTGCCCTCTAGGGAAGCTACATATTCATAGTGCCCGCTAGGGAACCTGCATTGTCCAAGTGCCCGCTAGTTAACCTAGATCGTCCTAGTGTCCGCTAGTAAACCTACATAGTCCAAGTTCCCGTTAGGTAACCTAGATAGGCCAAGTGCCCGCTAGTTAACCTACATAGTACAATGGCCCGCTAGTTGACATAGATAGTCCAAGTGCCCGCTAGTTAACCTAGATAGTCAAAGTGCCCGCTAGTTAACCTAAGTAGTACAAATGTCCGGTAGGGATCCTACATAGTCCAAGTGCCCGCTAGGTAACCTAGATATTCCAAGTTCCGGTTTGCTAACCTAGATAGTCCAAGTGCCCGCTAGGGAACCTACATAGTCCAAGTGCCCATTCGTTAACCTAGATAGTCCAAATGCCCGCTAGGTAACCTATACTGTCCAAGTGCCTGCTAGGTTACCTAGATAGTCCAAGTGCACGTTCGTTAACTTAGATAGTCCAAGTCGCGCTAGGTAACCTACATAGTCCAAGGGCCACTAGGTAACCTATAGTCCAAGTGCCCTCTTGGTAACCTACATATTCAAAGTTCCCGCTAGGTAAGCTAGATAGTCAAAGTGCCCGTTACCTGACCTAGATCGTCCAAGTGTCCGTTAGGTTACCTACATAGTCCACGTGCCCGTTCGTCAACCTAGATAGTCCAATTGCCCGCTAGGTAACCTACATAGTCCAAGAGCCGGCAGGTAACTTAGACAGTTCAAGTGCCCGCTAGGTTACCTGCATAGTCCAAGTGCCCGTTAGGTAACCTAGATAGTCCAAGTGCCCGATAGGTAACCTACATAGTCCAAGTGCCCGCTAGGTAACCTAGATAGTCCAAGTACCCGTTAGCTAACCTAGATAGTCCTAGTGCCTGCTAGGTAACCTCCGTAGTCCAATTGCCCTCTAGGTAACCTCCATAGTCCAAGTGCCCACTAATTTACCTATATAGTCCAAGTGCCCGCTAGGGAAACTGCATCGTTGAAGTGCCCGCTAGTTAATCTAGATAGTCCAAGTGCCCGCTAGTTAACCTAGATAGTCCAAGTGCCTGCTACTTAACCTAGATCTTCCAAGTGCCCGCTAGTTAACCTACATAGTCCAAGGTCCGCTAGTTAACCTAGATATTCCAAGTGCCCCTTAGTTAACCTATATAGTCAAAGGGCCCTCTAGTTAACCTAGATAGTCCAAGTGCCCACTAGGGGACATACATAGTCCAAGTGCCCGCTATGTAACCTAGATAGTCTAAGGGCCTGCTAGATAACCTACATAGTCCAATTGCCCGATAGGGAACCTACATAGTCCAAGTGCCCGCTAAGGGACGAACATAGTCCAAGTGCCCGCTAGGGAACCTACATAGTCCAAGTGCCCGCTAGGTAACCTAGATAGTCCAAGTGCCCGCTAGTTAACCTACATAGTCCAAGTACCCGCTGAGGAACCTACATAGTCCAAGTGTCCGAAAGGGAACCTACGTATTCCAAGTGCCCATTAGGGCACCTAGATAGTCCAAGTGCCCATAGGGAACCTATATCATCCAAGTGCCCTCTAGGGAACCTACATAGTCAAAGTGCCCGCTAGGGAACCTGCATTGTACAAGTGCCCTCTAGTTAACCTAGATAGTCCAAGTGCCCGCTAGGTAACCTAGATAGTCCAAGGGCCCGCTAGTTAACCTACAAAGTCCAAGTGCCCGATAGGGAACCTACATAGTCCAAGTGCCCAATGAGGAACCTACATAGTCCAAGTGCCCGATAGGGAATCTTCATATTCCAAGTGCCCGTTAGGGAACCAAGATAGTCCAAGTGCCCATAGGGAACCTACATAGTCCAAGTGCCCTCTAGGGAAGCTACATATTCATACTGCCCGCTAGGGAACCTGCATTGTCCAAGTGCACGCTAGTTAACCTAGATCGTCCAAGTGTCCGCTAGTAAACCTACATAGTCCAAGTTCCCGTTAGGTAACCTAGATAGGCCAAGTGCCCGTTACCTAACCTAGATAGTCAAAGTGCCCGCTAGTTAACCTAAGTAGTACAAATGTCCAATAGGGATCCTACATAGTCCAAGTGCCCGCTAGGTAACCTAGATATTCCAAGTTCCGGTTTGCTAACCTAGATAGTCCAAGTGCCCGCTAGGTAACCTACATAGTCCAAGTGCCCATTCGTTAACCTAGATAGTCCAAGTGCCCGCTAGGTAACCTATACTGTCCAAGTGCCCGCTAGGTTACTTACATAGACCAAGTGCACGTTCGGTAACTTAGATAGTCCAAGTCGTGGTAGGTAACCAACATAGTCCAAGGGCCGCTAGGTAACCTATAGAGTCCAAGTGCCCGCTAGTTAACCTATAGTCGAAGTGCCCTCTAGGTAACCTACATATTCCAAGTTCCCGCTAGGTAACCTATAGTCCAAGTGCCCGTTACCTAACCTAGATAGTCCAAGTGCCCGTTAGGTTACCTATATTGTCCAAGTGCCCGCTAGTTAACCTACATAGTCCAAGGTCCGCTAGTTAACCTAGATATTCCAAGTGCCCGCTAGTTAACCTACATAGTCCAAGGGCCCTCTAGTTAACCTAGATAGTCCAAGTGACCGCTAGAAGACGTACATAGTCCAAGTGCCCGCTAGGTAACCTAGATAGTCTAAGGGCCCGCTAGTTAACCTACATTGTCCAACTGCCCCATAGGGAACCTCCATAGTCCAAGTGTCCGCTAAGGGACGAAAATAGTCCAAGTGCCCGCTAGGGAACCTGCATAGTCCAAGTGCCCGCTAGGTAACCTAGATAGTCCAAGTGCCCGCTAGTTAACCTACATAGTCCAAGTGCCCGCTGAGGAACCTACATAATCCAAGTGTCCGAAAGGGAACCTATGTATTCCAAGTGCCCATTAGGGCACCTAGATAGTCCAAGTGCCCATAGGGAACCTATATCGTCCAAGTGCCCTCTAGGGAACCTATATAGTCAAAGTGCCCACTAGGGAACCTGCATTGCGCAAGTGCCCTCTAGTTAACCTAGATAGTCCAAGTGCCCGCTAGGTAACCTAGATAGTCCAAGGGCCCGCTAGTTAACCTACATAGTCCAAGTGCCCAATGAGGAACCTACATAGTCCAAGTGCCCGATAGGGAATCTTCATATTCCAAGTGCCCGTTAGGGAACCCAGATAGTCCAAGTGCCCGCTAGGTAACCTCCATAGTCCAAGTGCCCACTAGGTAACCTCCATAGTCCAAGTGCCCGTTCGTTAACCTAGATAGTCCAAGTTCCTGTTAGCTAACCTACATTGTCCAAGTGCCCGTTCGTTAACCTAGATAGTTCAAGTCCCCGCTAGGTAACCTAGACAGTCCAAGTGCCTGCTAGGTAACCTACATAGTCCAAGTGCCCTTTTGCTAACCTAGATCGTCAAAGGGCCCTCTAGTTAACCTACATAGTCCAAGGGCCCGCTAGTTAACCTATATAGTCCAAGTGCCCGCTAGTTAACCTTCATTGTCCAAGTCCCTGATGGGGAACCTACATAGTCGAAGTATCCGCTAGGTAACCTACATAGTCCAAATGCCCGCTAGTAACGTACATAGTCCAAATGCCCGTTAGGTAACCTAGATAGTCCAAATGCCCGCTAGGGAACCCACATAGCCCAAGTGCCCATTAGAGAACTTACATAATCAAAGCCCTGCTAGGGAACCTACATAGTCCAAGTGCCCGCTAGGGAACCTAGATAGTCCAAGTACCCGTTAGCTAACCTAGATAGTCCAAGTGCCCGCTAGGTAACCTCCATAGTCCAAGTGCCCGCTAGGTAACCTCCATAGTCCAAGTGCCCGTTCGTTAACCTAGATAGTCCAAGTTCCTGTTAGCTAACCTACATAATCCAAGTGTCCGTTCGTTAACCTAGATAGTTCAAGTGCCCGCTAGGTAACCTAGACAGTCCAAGTGCCTGCTAGGTAACCTACATAGTCTAAGTGCCCGCTAGGGACCTACATAGTCCAAGTGCCCGCTAGGTAACCTACATAGTCCAAGTGCCCGTTAGTTAACCTAGATAGTCAAAGTGCCTGCTAGGTAACCTAGATAGTCCAAATGCCTGCTAGGGTACCCACATAGTCCAACTGCCCGATAGGGAACCAACATAGTCCAAGTGCCCGGTAAGGGACCGACATAGTCCAAGTGACCGCTAGGGAACCTACATAGTCCAAATACCGTTAGGGTACCCACAGAGTCCAACTGCCCGAAAGGGAACCAACATAGTCCAAGTGCCCGCTAAGGGACCTACATAGTCCAAGTGCCCGTTAGGGAACCTACATAGTCCAAGTGCCCTCTTGGGAACCTGCATTGTCCAAGTGCCCGCCAGTTAACATAGAGAGTCTAAGTTCCCGCTAGTTAACCTAGATAGTCCAAGTGCCCGCTAGTTAACCTAGATCATCCAAGTGCCCGCTAGTTAACCTACATAGTCCAAGGTCCGTTAGTTAACCTAGAGAGTCCAAGTGCCCTCTAGATAACGTACATAGTCCAAGGGCCCTCTAGTTAACCTAGATAGTCCAAGTGCCCGCTAGGGGACGTACATAGTCCAAGTGCCCGCTGGACAACCTAGATAGTCCAAGTGCCCGCTAGTTGACCTACATAGTCCAAGTGCCCGCTTGTTAACCTACATAGTCCAAGTGTCCGAAAGGGAACCTACGTATTCCAAGTGCCCGTTAGGGCACCTAGATAGTCCAAGTAACCATAGTGAACCTATATAGTCCAAGTGCCCTCTAGGGAAGCTACATAGTCAAAGTGCCCGCTAGGGAACCTGCATTGTACAAGTGCCCGCTAGTTAACCTAGATAGTCCAAGTGCCCGCTAGGTAACCTAGATAGTCGAAGGTACCCCTAGTTAACCTACATAGTCCAAGTGCCCGATAGGGAACCTACATAGTCCAAGTGCCCAATGAGGAACGTACATAGTCCAAGTGCCCGATAGGGAATCTTCATATTCCAAGTGCCCGTTAGGGAACCCAGATAGTCCAAGTGCCCATAGGGAACCTATATGGTCCAAGTGCCCTCTAGGGAAGCTACATATTCATAGTGCCCGCTAGGGAACCTGCATTTTCCAAGTGCCCGCTAGTTAACCAAGATTGTCCAAGTGTCCGCTAGTAAACCTACATAGTCCAAGTCCCCGTTAGGTAACCTAGATAGGCCAAGTGCCCGCAAGATAACCTACATAGTCCAAGTGCCCGCTAGGTAACCTAGATATTCCAAGTTCCGGTTTACTAACCTAGATAGTCCAAGTGCCCGCTAGGTAACCTACATAGTCCAAGTGCCCATTCGTTAACCTAGATAGTCCAAGTGCCCGCTAGGTAACCTATACTGTCCAAGTGCCCGCTAGGTTACCTACATAGTCCAAGTGCACGTTCGTTAACTTAGATAGTCCAAGTTGCGCTAGGTAACATACATAGTCCAAGGGCCCGCTAGGTAACCTATATAGTCCAAGTGCCCGCTAGTTAAACTATAGTCCAAGTGCCCGCTAGGTAACCTACATATTCCAAGTTCCCGCTAGGTAAAGTAGATAGTCCAAGTGCCCGTTACCTAACCTAGATAGTCCAAGTGCCCATTAGGTTACCTACATAGTCCACGTGCCGGTTCGTTAACCTAGATAGTCCAAGTGCCCGCTAGGTAACCTACATAGTCCAAGTGCCCGCTAATTAACCTACATAGTCCAAGTGCCCGTTAGGTAACCTAGACAGTCCAAGTGCCCGCTAGGTAACCTCCATAGTCCAAGTGCCCGCTAATTAACCTAAATAGTCCAAGGGCCCGCTAGTTAATCTAGATAGTCCAAGTGCCCGCTAGTTAACCTAAATAGTCCAAGGGCCCTCTATTTAAACTAGATAGTCCAAGTGCCCGCTAGGGGACGTACATAGTCCAAGTGCCCGCTAGGTAACCTAGATAGTCTAAGGGCCCGCTAGTTAACCTACATAGTCCAACTGCCCGATATGGAACTTACATAGTCCAAGATCCCGCTAAGGGACGAACATAGTCCAAGTGCCCGCTAGGGAACCTACATAGTCCAAGTGCCCGCTAGGTAACCTAGATCGTCCAAGTGCCCGCTAGTTAACCTACATAGTCCAAGTGCCCGCTGAGGAACCTACATAGTCCAAGTGTCCGAAAGGGAACCTACGTATTCCAAGTGCCCATTAGGGCACCTAGACAGTCCAAGTGCCCATAGGGAACCTATATAGTCCAAGTGCCCTCTAGGGAACTTACATAGTCAAAGTGCCCGCTAGGGAACCTGCATTGTACAAGTGCCCTCTAGTTAACCTAGATCTTCCAAGTGCCCTCTAGGTAACCTAGGTAGTCCAAGGGCCCGCTAGTTAACCTACATAGTCCAAGTGCCCGATAGGGAACCTACATAGTCCAAGTGCCCAATGAGGAACCTACATAGTCCAAGTGCCCGATAGGGAATCTTCATATTCCAAGTGCCCGTTAGGGAACCCAGATTGTCCAAGTGCCCATAGGGAACCTTTATAGTCCAAGTTCCCTCTAGGGAAGCTACATATTCATAGTGCCCGCTAGGGAACCTGCATTGTCCAAGTGCCCGCTAGTTAACCTAGATCGTCCAAGTGTCCGCTAGTAAACCTACATAGTCCAAGTTCCCGTTAGGTAACCTAGATAGGCCAAGTGCCCGCTAGTTAACCTACATAGTACAATGGCCCGCTAGTTGACCTAGATAGTCCAAGTGCCCGCTAGTTAACCTAGATAGTCAAAGTGCCCGCTAGTTTACCTCAGTAGTACAAATGTCCAATAGGGATCCTACATAATCCAAGTGCCCGCTAGGTAACCTAGATATTCCATGTTCCGGTTTGCTAACCTAGATAGTCCAAGTGCCCGGTAAGGGACCGACATAGTCCAAGTGACCGCTAGGGAACCTACATAGTCCAAATACCGTTAGGGTACCCACAGAGTCCAACTGCCCGAAAGGGAACCAACATAGTCCAAGTGCCCGCTAAGGGACCTACATATTCCAAGTGCCCGTTAGGGAACCTACATAGTCCAAGTGCCCTCTAGGGAACCTGCATTGTCCAAGTGCCCGCCAGTTAACATAGAGAGTCTAAGTTCCCGCTAGTTAACCTAGATAGTCCAAGTGCCCGCTAGTTAACCGAGATCATCCAAGTGTCCGCTAGTTAACCTACATAGTCCAAGGTCCGTTAGTTAACCTAGAGAGTCCAAGTGCCCTCTAGATAACGTACATAGTCCAAGGGCCCTCTAGTTAACCTCGATAGTCCAAGTGCCCGCTAGGGGACGTACATAGTCCAAGTGCCCGCTGGACAACCTAGATAGTCCAAGTGCCCGCTAGTTGACCTACATAGTCCAAGTGCCCGCTTGTTAACCTACATAGTCCAAGTGTCCGAAAGGGAACCTACGTATTCCAAGTGCCCGTTAGGGCACCTAGATAGTCCAAGTAACCATATTGAACCTATATAGTCCAAGTGCCCTCTAGGGAAGCTACATAGTCAAAGTGCCCGCTAGGGAACCTGCATTGTACAAGTGCCCGCTAGTTAACCTAGATAGTCCAAGTGCCCGCTAGGTAACCTAGATAGTCGAAGGTACCCCTAGTTAACCTACATAGTCCAAGTGCCCGATAGGGAACCTACATAGTCCAAGTGCCCAATGAGGAACGTACATAGTCCAAGTGCCCGATAGGGAATCTTCATATTCCAAGTGCCCGTTAGGGAACCCAGATAGTCCAAGTGCCCAGGGGAACCTATATGGTCCAAGTGCCCTCTAGGGAAGCTACATATTCATAGTGCCCGCTAGGAAACCTGCATTTTCCAAGTGCCCGCTAGTTAACCAAGATTGTCCAAGTGTCCGCTAGTAAACCTACATAGTCCAAGTCCCCGTTAGGTAACCTAGATAGGCCAAGTGCCCGCAAGATAACCTACATAGTCCAAGTGCCCGCTAGGTAACCTAGATATTCCAAGTTCCGGTTTACTAACCTAGATAGTCCAAGTGCCCGCTAGGTAACCTACATAGTCCAAGTGCCCATTCGTTAACCTAGATAGTCCAAGTGCCCGCTAGGTTACCTACATAGTCCAAGTGCACGTTCGTTAACTTAGATAGTCCAAGTTGCGCTAGGTAACATACATAGTCCAAGGGCCCGCTAGGTAACCTATATAGTCCAAGTGCCCGCTAGTTAAACTATAGTCCAAGTGCCCGCTAGGTAACCTACATATTCCAAGTTCCCGCTAGGTAACCTAGATAGTCCAAGTGCCCGTTACCTAACCTAGATAGTCCAAGTGCCCATTAGGTTACCTACATAGTCCACGTGCCGGTTCGTTAACCTAGATAGTCCAAGTGCCCGCTAGGTAACCTACATAGTCCAAGTGCCCGCTAATTAACCTACATAGTCCAAGTGCCCGTTAGGTAACCTAGACAGTCCAAGTGCCCGCTAGGTAACCTCCATAGTCCAAGTGCCCGCTAATTAACCTATATAGTCCAAGTGCCCGCTAGGGAACCTGCATCGGCCAAGTGCCCGCTAGTTAATCTAGATAGTCCAAGTGCCCGCTAGTTAACCTAAATAGTCCAAGGGCCCTCTATTTAAACTAGATAGTCCAAGTGCCCGCTAGGGGACGTACATAGTCCAAGTGCCCGCTAGGTAACCTAGATAGTCTAAGGGCCGCTAGTTAACCTACATAGTCCAACTGCCCGATATGGAAATTACATAGTCCAAGATCCCGCTAAGGGACGAACATAGTCCAAGTGCCCGCTAGGGAACCTACATAGTCCAAGTGCCCGCTAGGTAACCTAGATCGTCCAAGTGCCCGCTAGTTAACCTACATAGTCCAAGTGCCCGCTGAGGAACCTACATAGTCCAAGTGTCCGAAAGGGAACCTACGTATTCCAAGTGCCCATTAGGGCACCTAGACAGTCCAAGTGCCCATAGGGAACCTATATAGTCCAAGTACCCTCTAGGGAACTTACATAGTCAAAGTGCCCGCTAGGGAACCTGCATTGTACAAGTGCCCTCTAGTTAACCTAGATCTTCCAAGTGCCCGCTAGGTAACCTAGGTTGTCCAAGGGCCCGCTAGTTAACCTACATAGTCCAAGTGCCCGATAGGGAACCTACATAGTCCAAGTGCCCAATGAGGAACCTACATAGTCCAAGTGCCCGATAGGGAATCTTCATATTCCAAGTGCCCGTTAGGGAACCCAGATTGTCCAAGTGCCCATAGGGAACCTATATAGTCCAAGTTCCCTCTAGGGAAGCTACATATTCATAGTGCCCGCTAGGGAACCTGCATTGTCCAAGTGCCCGCTAGGTAACCTAGATCGTCCAAGTGTCCGCTAGTAAACCTACATAGTCCAAGTTCCCGTTAGGTAACCTAGATAGGCCAAGTGCCCGCTAGTTAACCTACATAGTACAATGGCCCGCTAGTTGACCTAGATAGTCCAAGTGCCCGCTAGTTAACCTAGATAGTCAAAGTGCCCGCTAGTTAACCTCAGTAGTACAAATGTCCAATAGGGATCCTACATAATCCAAGTGCCCTCTAGGTAACCTTGATATTCCATGTTCCGGTTTGCTAACCTAGATAGTCCAAGTGCCCGCTATGTAACCTGTACTGTCCAAGTGCCCGCTAGGTTACTTACATAGTCCAAGTGCACGTTCGTTAACTTAGATAGTCCAAGTCGCGGTAGGTAACCAACATAGTCTAAGGGCCGCTAGGTAACCTATATAGTCCAAGTGCCCGCTAGTTAACCTATAGTCCAAGTGCCCTCTAGGTAACTTAAACAGTCCAAGTGCCCGCTAGGTTACCTGCATAGTCCAAGTGCCCGTTAGGTAACCTAGATAGTCCAAGTGCCCGCTAGGTAACCTCCATAGTCCAAGTGCCCGCTAGGTAACATCCATAGTCCAAGTGCCCGTTCGTTAACCTAGATAGTTCAAGTGCCCGCTAGGTAACCTAGACAGTCCAAGTGCCTGCTAGGTAACCTACATAGTCCAAGTGCCCGTTTGCTAACCTAGATCGTCAAAGGGCCCGCTAGTTAACCTACATAGTCCAAGGGCCCTCTAGTTAACCGAGATAGTCCAAGTGCCCGATAGTTAACCTACATTGTCCAAGTCCCTGATGGGGAACCTACATAGTCCAAGTATCCGCTAGGTAACCTACATAGTCCAAATGCCCACTAGTAACGTACGTAGTCCAAATGCCCGTTAGTTAACCTAGATAGTCCAAATGCCCGCTAGGGAACCTACATAGCCCAAGTGCCCGCTAGGTAACCTACATAGTCCAAATGCCCGCTAGAAACCTACATAGTCCAAGTGCAAGAAGGGAACCTACATAATCCAATTGCCCGCTAGGGAACCTACATAGTCCAAATGCCCGTTAGGTAACCTAGATAGTCCAAGTGCCCGCTAGTTAACCTACATAGTCCAATTGCCCGCTGGTTAACTTAAACAGTCCAAGTGCCCGCTAGGTTACCTGCATAGTCCAAGTGCCCGTTAGGTAACCTAGATAGTCCAAGTGCCCGCTAGGTAACCTACATAGTCCAAGTGCCCGCTAGGTAACCTAGATAGTCCAAGTACCCGTTAGCTAACCTAGATAGTCCAAGTGCCCGCTAGGTAACCTCCATAGTCCAAGTGCCCGCTAGGTAACCGCCATAGTCCAAGTGCCCTTTCGTTAACCTAGATAGTCCAAGTTCTTGTTAGCTAACCTACATAGTCCAAGTGCCCGTTCGTTAACCTAGATTGTTCAAGTGCCCGCCAGGTAACCTAGACAGTCCAATTGCCTGCTAGGTAACCTACATAGTCCAAGTGCCCGTTTGCTAACCTAGATCGTCAAAGGGCCCGCTAGTTAACCTACATAGTCCAAGTGCCCGCTAGTTAACCTACATTGTGCAAGTACCTGATGGGGAACCTACATAGTCCAAGTATCCGCTAGGTAGCCTACATAGTCCAAATGCCCGCTAGTAACGTACATAGTCCAAATGCCCGCTAGGGAACACATATAGTCCAAGTGCCCGTTAGAGAACTTACATAGTCAAAGCCCTGCTAGGGAACCTACATAGTCCAAGTGCCCGCTAGGGAACCTAGATAGTCCAAGAACCCGTTAGCTAACCTAGATAGTCCAAGTGCCCGCTAGGTAACCTCCATAGTCCAAGTGCCCGCTAGGTAACCTCCATAGTCCAAGTGCCCGTTCGTTAACCTAGATAGTCTAAGTTCCTGTTAGCTAAACTACATAGTCCAAGTGCCCGTTCGTTAACCTAGATAGTTCAAGTGCCCGCTAGGTAACCTAGAAAGTCCAAGTGCCTGCTAGGTAACCTACATAGTCCAAGTGCCCGCTAGGGAACCTACATAGTCCAAGTGCCCGCTAGGTAACCTACATAGTCCAAGTGCCCGTTAGTTAACCTAGATAGTCAAAGTGCCTGCTAGGTAACCTAGATAGTCCAAATGCCTGCTAGGGTACCCACATAGTCCAACTGCCCAATAGGGAACCAACATAGTCCAAGTGCCCAATGAGGAACCTACATAGTCCAAGTGCCCGATAGGGAATCTTCATATTCCAAGTGCCCGTTAGGGAACCCAGATTGTCCAAGTGCCTATAGGGAACCTATATAGTCCAAGTTCCCTCTAGGGAAGCTACATATTCATAGTGCCCGCTAGGGAACCTGCATTGTCCAAGTGCCCGCTAGTTAACCTAGATCGTCCAAGTGTCCGCTAGTAAACCTACATAGTCCAAGTTCCCGTTAGGTAACCTAGATAGGCCAAGTGCCCGCTAGTTAACCTACATAGTACAATGGCCCGCTAGTTGACCTAGATAGTCCAAGTGCCCGCTAGTTAACCTAGATAGTCAAAGTGCCCGCTAGTTAACCTAAGTAGTACAAATGTCCAATAGGGATCCTACATAATCCAAGTGCCCGCTAGGTAACCTAGATATTCCAAGTTCCGGTTTGCTAACCTAGATAGTCCATGTGCCCGCTATGTAACCTATACTGTCCAAGTGCGCGCTAGGTTACTTACATAGTCCAAGTGCACGTTCGTTAACTTAGATAGTCCAAGTCGCGGTAGGTAACCAACATAGTCTAAGGGCCGCTAGGTAACATATATAGTCCAAGTGCCCGCTAGTTAACCTATAGTCCAAGTGCCCTCTAGGTAACTTAAACAGTCCAAGTGCCCTCTAGGTAACTTAAACAGTCCAAGTGCCCGCTAGGTTACCTGCATAGTCCAAGTGCCCGTTATGTAACCTAGATAGTCCAAGTGCCCGCTAGGTAACCTCCATAGTCCAAGTGCCCGCTAGGTAACATCCATAGTCCAAGTGCCCGTTCGTTAACCTAGAGAGTCCAAGTTCCTGTTAGCTAACCTACATAGTCCAAGTGCCCGTTCGTTAACCTAGATAGTTCAAGTGCCCGCTAGGTAACCTAGACAGTCCAAGTGCCTGCTAGGTAACCTACATAGTCCAAGTGCCCGTTTGCTAACCTAGATCGTCAAAGGGCCCGCTAGTTAACCTACATAGTCCAAGGGCCCTCTAGTTAACCTAGATAGTCCAAGTGCCCGCTAGTTAACCTACATTGTCCAAGTCCCTGATGGGGAACCTACATAGTCCAAGTATCCGCTAGGTAACCTACATAGTCCAAATGCCCACTAGTAACGTACGTAGTCCAAATGCCCGTTAGGTAACCTAGATAGTCCAAATGCCCGCTAGGGAACCTACATAGCCCAAGTGCCCGCTAGGTAACCTACATAGTCCAAATGCCCGCTAGAAACCTACATAGTCCAAGTGCAAGAAGGGAACCTACATAATCCAATTGCCCGCTAGGGAACCTACATAGTCCAAATGCCCGTTAGGTAACCTAGATAGTCCAAGTGCCCGCTAGTTAACCTACATAGTCCAAGTGCCCGCTGGTTAACATAAACAGTCCAAGTGCCCGCTAGGTTACCTGCATAATCCAAGTGCCCGTTAGGTAACCTAGATAGTCCAAGTGCCCGCTAGGTAACCTACATAGTCCAAGTGCCCGCTAGGTAACCTAGATAGTCCAAGTACCCGTTAGCTAACCTAGATAGTCCAAGTGCCCGCTAGGTAACCTCCATAGTCCAAGTGCCCGCTAGGTAACCGCCATAGTCCAAGTGCCCTTTCGTTAACCTAGATAGTCCAAGTTCTTGTTAGCTAACCTACATAGTCCAAGTGCCCGTTCGTTAACCGAGATTGTTCAAGTGCCCGCCAGGTAACCTAGACAGTCCAAGTGCCCGCTAGGTAACATCCATAGTCCAAGTGCCCTTTCGTTAACCTAGATAGTCCAAGTTCTTGTTAGCTAACCTACATAGTCCAAGTGCCCGTTCGTTAACCTAGATAGTTCAAGTGCCCGCTAGGTAACCTAGACAGTCCAAGTGCCTGCTAGGTAACCTACATATTCCAAGTGCCCGTTTGCTAACCTAGATCGTCAAAGGGCCCGCTAGTTAACCTACATAGTCCAAGGGCCCTCTAGTTAACCTAGATAGTCCAAGTGCCCGCTAGTTAACCTACATTGTCCAAGTCCCTGATGGGGAACCTACATAGTCCAAGTATCCGCTAGGTAACCTACATAGTCCAAATGCCCACTAGTAACGTACGTAGTCCAAATGCCCGTTAGGTAACCTAGATAGTCCAAATGCCCGCTAGGGAACCTACATAGCCCAAGTGCCCGCTAGGTAACCTACATAGTCCAAATGCCCGCTAGAAACCTACATAGTCCAAGTGCAAGAAGGGAACCTACATAATCCAATTGCCCGCTAGGGAACCTACATAGTCCAAATGCCCGTTAGGTAACCTAGATAGTCCAAGTGCCCGCTAGTTAACCTACATAGTCCAAGTGCCCGCTGGTTAACATAAACAGTCCAAGTGCCCGCTAGGTTACCTGCATAATCCAAGTGCCCGTTAGGTAACCTAGATAGTCCAAGTGCCCGCTAGGTAACCTACATAGTCCAAGTGCCCGCTAGGTAACCTAGATAGTCCAAGTACCCGTTAGCTAACCTAGATAGTCCAAGTGCCCGCTAGGTAACCTCCATAGTCCAAGTGCCCGCTAGGTAACTGCCATAGGCCAAGTGCCCTTTCGTTAACCTAGATAGTCCAAGTTCTTGTTAGCTAACCTACATAGTCCAAGTGCCCGTTCGTTAACCGAGATTGTTCAAGTGCCCGCCAGGTAACCTAGAGAGTCCAAGTGCCTGCTAGGTAACCTACATAGTCCAAGTGCCCGTTTGCTAACCTAGATCGTCAAAGGGCCCGCTAGTTAACCTACATAGTCCAAGTGCCCGCTAGTTAACCTACATTGTGCAAGTACCTGATGGGGAACCTACATAGTCCAAGTATCCGCTAGGTAACCTACATAGTCCAAATGCCCGCTAGTAACGTACATAGTCCAAATGCCCGCTAGGGAACACACATAGTCCAAGTGCCCGTTAGAGAACTTACATAGTCAAAGCCCTGCTAGGGAACCTACATAGTCCAAGTGCCCGCTAGGGAACCTAGATAGTCCAAGAACCCGTTAGCTAACCTAGATAGTCCAAGTGCCCGCTAGGTAACCTCCATAGTCCAAGTGCCCGCTAGGTAACCTCCATAGTCCAAGTGCCCGTTCGTTAACCTAGATAGTCTAAGTTCCTGTTAGCTAAACTACATAGTCCAAGTGCCCGTTCGTTAACCTAGATAGTTCAAGTGCCCGCTAGGTAACCTAGAAAGTCCAAGTGCCTGCTAGGTAACCTACATAGTCCAAGTGCCCGCTAAGGAACCTACATAGTCCAAGTGCCCGCTAGGTAACCTACATAGTCCAAGTGCCCGTTAGTTAACCTAGATAGTCAAAGTGCCTGCTAGGTAACCTAGATAGTCCAAATGCCTGCTAGGGTACCCACATAGTCCAACTGCCCGATAGGGAACCAACATAGTCCAAGTGCCCAATGAGGAACCTACATAGTCCAAGTGCCCGATAGGGAATCTTCATATTCCAAGTGCCCGTTAGGGAACCCAGATTGTCCAAGTGCCCATAGGGAACCTATATAGTCCAAGTTCCCTCTAGGGAAACTACATATTCATAGTGCCCGCTAGGGAACCTGCATTGTCCAAGTGCCCGCTAGGTAACCTAGATCGTCCAAGTGTCCGCTAGTAAACCTACATAGTCCAAGTTCCCGTTAGGTAACCTAGATAGGCCAAGTGCCCGCTAGTTAACCTACATAGTACAATGGCCCGCTAGTTGACCTAGATAGTCCAAGTGCCCGCTAGTTAACCTAGATAGTCAAAGTGCCCGCTAGTTAACCTCAGTAGTACAAATGTCCTATAGGGATCCTACATAATCCAAGTGCCCTCTAGGTAACCTAGATATTCCATGTTCCGGTTTGCTAACCTAGATAGTCCAAGTGCCCGCTATGTAACCTGTACTGTCCAAGTGCCCGCTAGGTTACTTACATAGTCCAAGTGCACGTTCGTTAACTTAGATAGTCCAAGTCGCGGTAGGTAACCAACATAGTCTAAGGGCCGCTAGGTAACCTATATAGTCCAAGTGCCCGCTAGTTAACCTATAGTCCAAGTGCCCTCTAGGTAACTTAAACAGTCCAAGTGCCCGCTAGGTTACCTGCATAGTCCAAGTGCCCGTTAGGTAACCTAGATAGTCCAAGTGCCCGCTAGGTAACCTCCATAGTCCAAGTGCCCGCTAGGTAACATCCATAGTCCAAGTGCCCGTTCGTTAACCTAGATAGTTCAAGTGCCCGCTAGGTAACCTAGACAGTCCAAGTGCCTGCTAGGTAACCTACATAGTCCAAGTGCCCGTTTGCTAACCTAGATCGTCAAAGGGCCCGCTAGTTAACCTACATAGTCCAAGGGCCCTCTAGTTAACCGAGATAGTCCAAGTGCCCGATAGTTAACCTACATTGTCCAAGTCCCTGATGGGGAACCTACATAGTCCAAGTATCCGCTAGGTAACCTACATAGTCCAAATGCCCACTAGTAACGTACGTAGTCCAAATGCCCGTTAGGTAACCTAGATAGTCCAAATGCCCGCTAGGGAACCTACATAGCCCAAGTGCCCGCTAGGTAACCTACATAGTCCAAATGCCCGCTAGAAACCTACATAGTCCAAGTGCAAGAAGGGAACCTACATAATCCAATTGCCCGCTAGGGAACCTACATAGTCCAAATGCCCGTTAGGTAACCTAGATAGTCCAAGTGCCCGCTAGTTAACCTACATAGTCCAATTGCCCGCTGGTTAACTTAAACAGTCCAAGTGCCCGCTAGGTTACCTGCATAGTCCAAGTGCCCGTTAGGTAACCTAGATAGTCCAAGTGCCCGCTAGGTAACCTACATAGTCCAAGTGCCCGCTAGGTAACCTAGATAGTCCAAGTACCCGTTAGCTAACCTAGATAGTCCAAGTGCCCGCTAGGTAACCTCCATAGTCCAAGTGCCCGCTAGGTAACCGCCATAGTCCAAGTGCCCTTTCGTTAACCTAGATAGTCCAAGTTCTTGTTAGCTAACCTACATAGTCCAAGTGCCCGTTCGTTAACCTAGATTGTTCAAGTGCCCGCCAGGTAACCTAGACAGTCCAATTGCCTGCTAGGTAACCTACATAGTCCAAGTGCCCGTTTGCTAACCTAGATCGTCAAAGGGCCCGCTAGTTAACCTACATAGTCCAAGTGCCCGCTAGTTAACCTACATTGTGCAAGTACCTGATGGGGAACCTACATAGTCCAAGTATCCGCTAGGTAGCCTACATAGTCCAAATGCCCGCTAGTAACGTACATAGTCCAAAGGCCCGCTAGGGAACACATATAGTCCAAGTGCCCGTTAGAGAACTTACATAGTCAAAGCCGTGCTAGGGAACCTACATAGTCCAAGTGCCCGCTAGGGAACCTAGATAGTCCAAGAACCCGTTAGCTAACCTAGATAGTCCAAGTGCCCGCTAGGTAACCTCCATAGTCCAAGTGCCCGCTAGGTAACCTCCATAGTCCAAGTGCCCGTTCGTTAACCTAGATAGTCTAAGTTCCTGTTAGCTCAACTACATAGTCCAAGTGCCCGTTTGTTAACCTAGATAGTTCAAGTGCCCGCTAGGTAACCTAGAAAGTCCAAGTGCCTGCTAGGTAACCTACATAGTCCAAGTGCCCGCTAGGGAACCTACATAGTCCAAGTGCCCGCTAGGTAACCTACATAGTCCAAGTGCCCGTTAGTTAACCTAGATAGTCAAAGTGCCTGCTAGGTAACCTAGATAGTCCAAATGCCTGCTAGGGTACCCACATAGTCCAACTGCCCAATAGGGAACCAACATAGTCCAAGTGCCCAATGAGGAACCTACATAGTCCAAGTGCCCGATAGGGAATCTTCATATTCCAAGTGCCCGTTAGGGAACCCAGTTTGTCCAAGTGCCTATAGGGAACCTATATAGTCCAAGTTCCCTCTAGGGAAGCTACATATTCATAGTGCCCGCTAGGGAACCTGCATTGTCCAAGTGCCCGCTAGTTAACCTAGATCGTCCAAGTGTCCGCTAGTAAACCTACATAGTCCAAGTTCCCGTTAGGTAACCTAGATAGGCCAAGTGCCCGCTAGTTAACCTACATAGTACAATGGCCCGCTAGTTGACCTAGATAGTCCAAGTGCCCGCTAGTTAACCTAGATAGTCAAAGTGCCCGCTAGTTAACCTAAGTAGTACAAATGTCCAATAGGGATCCTACATAATCCAAGTGCCCGCTAGGTAACCTAGATATTCCAAGTTCCGGTTTGCTAACCTAGATAGTCCATGTGCCCGCTATGTAACCTATACTGTCCAAGTGCGCGCTAGGTTACTTACATAGTCCAAGTGCACGTTCGTTAACTTAGATAGTCCAAGTCGCGGTAGGTAACCAACATAGTCTAAGGGCCGCTAGGTAACATATATAGTCCAAGTGCCCGCTAGTTAACCTATAGTCCAAGTGCCCTCTAGGTAACTTAAACAGTCCAAGTGCCCGCTAGGTTACCTGCATAGTCCAAGTGCCCGTTAGGTAACCTAGATAGTCCAAGTGCCCGCTAGGTAACCTCCATAGTCCAAGTGCCCGCTAGGTAACATCCATAGTCCAAGTGCCCGTTCGTTAACCTAGAGAGTCCAAGTTCCTGTTAGCTAACCTACATAGTCCAAGTGCCCGTTCGTTAACCTAGATAGTTCAAGTGCCCGCTAGGTAACCTAGACAGTCCAAGTGCCTGCTAGGTAACCTACATATTCCAAGTGCCCGTTTGCTAACCTAGATCGTCAAAGGGCCCGCTAGTTAACCTAGATAGTCCAAGTGCCCGATAGTTAACCTACATTGTCCAAGTCCCTGATGGGGAACCTACATAGTCCAAGTATCCGCTAGGTAACCTACATAGTCCAAATGCCCACTAGTAACGTACGTAGTCCAAATGCCCGTTAGGTAACCTAGATAGTCCAAATGCCCGCTAGGGAACCTACATAGCCCAAGTGCCCGCTAGGTAACCTACATAGTCCAAATGCCCGCTAGAAACCTACATAGTCCAAGTGCAAGAAGGGAACCTACATAATCCAATTGCCCGCTAGGGAACCTACATAGTCCAAATGCCCGTTAGGTAACCTAGATAGTCCAAGTGCCCGCTAGTTAACCTACATAGTCCAAGTGCCCGCTGGTTAACATAAACAGTCCAAGTGCCCGCTAGGTTACCTGCATAATCCAAGTGCCCGTTAGGTAACCTAGATAGTCCAAGTGCCCGCTAGGTAACCTACATAGTCCAAGTGCCCGCTAGGTAACCTAGATAGTCCAAGTACCCGTTAGCTAACCTAGATAGTCCAAGTGCCCGCTAGGTAACCTCCATAGTCCAAGTGCCCGCTAGGTAACTGCCATAGGCCAAGTGCCCTTTCGTTAACCTAGATAGTCCAAGTTCTTGTTAGCTAACCTACATAGTCCAAGTGCCCGTTCGTTAACCGAGATTGTTCAAGTGCCCGCCAGGTAACCTAGAGAGTCCAAGTGCCTGCTAGGTAACCTACATAGTCCAAGTGCCCGTTTGCTAACCTAGATCGTCAAAGGGCCCGCTAGTTAACCTACATAGTCCAAGTGCCCGCTAGTTAACCTACATTGTGCAAGTACCTGATGGGGAACCTACATAGTCCAAGTATCCGCTAGGTAACCTACATAGTCCAAATGCCCGCTAGTAACGTACATAGTCCAAATGCCCGCTAGGGAACACACATAGTCCAAGTGCCCGTTAGAGAACTTACATAGTCAAAGCCCTGCTAGGGAACCTACATAGTCCAAGTGCCCGCTAGGGAACCTAGATAGTCCAAGAACCCGTTAGCTAACCTAGATAGTCCAAGTGCCCGCTAGGTAACCTCCATAGTCCAAGTGCCCGCTAGGTAACCTCCATAGTCCAAGTGCCCGTTCGTTAACCTAGATAGTCTAAGTTCCTGTTAGCTAAACTACATAGTCCAAGTGCCCGTTCGTTAACCTAGATAGTTCAAGTGCCCGCTAGGTAACCTAGAAAGTCCAAGTGCCTGCTAGGTAACCTACATAGTCCAAGTGCCCGCTAAGGAACCTACATAGTCCAAGTGCCCGCTAGGTAACCTACATAGTCCAAGTGCCCGTTAGTTAACCTAGATAGTCAAAGTGCCTGCTAGGTAACCTAGATAGTCCAAATGCCTGCTAGGGTACCCACATAGTCCAACTGCCCGATAGGGAACCAACATAGTCCAAGTGCCCAATGAGGAACCTACATAGTCCAAGTGCCCGATAGGGAATCTTCATATTCCAAGTGCCCGTTAGGGAACCCAGATTGTCCAAGTGCCCATAGGGAACCTATATAGTCCAAGTTCCCTCTAGGGAAACTACATATTCATAGTGCCCGCTAGGGAACCTGCATTGTCCAAGTGCCCGCTAGTTAACCTAGATCGTCCAAGTGTCCGCTAGTAAACCTACATAGTCCAAGTTCCCGTTAGGTAACCTAGATAGGCCAAGTGCCCGCTAGTTAACCTACATAGTACAATGGCCCGCTAGTTGACCTAGATAGTCCAAGTGCCCGCTAGTTAACCTAGATAGTCAAAGTGCCCGCTAGTTAACCTAAGTAGTACAAATGTCCAATAGGGATCCTACATAATCCAAGTGCCCGCTAGGTAACCTAGATATTCCAAGTTCCGGTTTGCTAACCTAGATAGTCCATGTGCCCGCTATGTAACCTATACTGTCCAAGTGCTCGCTAGGTTACTTACATAGTCCAAGTGCACGTTCGTTAACTTAGATAGTCCAAGTCGCGGTAGGTAACCAACATAGTCTAAGGGCCGCTAGGTAACCTATATAGTCCAAGTGCCCGCTAGTTAACCTATAGTCCAAGTGCCCTCTAGGTAACTTAAACAGTCCAAGTGCCCGCTAGGTTACCTGCATAGTCCAAGTGCCCGTTAGGTAACCTAGATAGTCCAAGTGCCCGCTAGGTAACCTCCATAGTCCAAGTGCCCGCTAGGTAACATCCATAGTCCAAGTGCCCGTTCGTTAACCTAGAGAGTCCAAGTTCCTGTTAGCTAACCTACATAGTCCAAGTGCCCGTTCGTTAACCTAGATAGTTCAAGTGCCCGCTAGGTAACCTAGACAGTCCAAGTGCCTGCTAGGTAACCTACATAGTCCAAGTGCCCGTTTGCTAACCTAGATCGTCAAAGGGCCCGCTAGTTAACCTACATAGTCCAAGGGCCCTCTAGTTAACCTAGATAGTCCAAGTGCCCGATAGTTAACCTACATTGTCCAAGTCCCTGATGGGGAACCTACATAGTCCAAGTATCCGCTAGGTAACCTACATAGTCCAAATGCCCACTAGTAACGTACATAGTCCAAATGCCCGTTAGGTAACCTAGATAATCCAAATTCCCATAGGGAACCTACATAGCCCAAGTGCCCGCTAGGTAAACTACATAGTCCAAATGCCCGCTAGAACCCTACATAGTCCAAGTGCAAGAAGGGAACCTACATAATCCAAGTGCCCGCTAGGGAACCTACATAGTCCAAATGCCCGTTAGGTAACCTAGATAGTCCAAGTGCCCGCTAGTTAACCTACATAGTCCAAGTGCCCGCTGATTAACTTAAACAGTCCAAGTGCCCGCTGGGTTACCTGCATAGTCCAAGTGCCCGTTAGGTAACCTAGATATTCCAAGTGCCCGCTAGGTAACCTACATAGTCCAAGTGCCTGCTAGGTAACCTAGATAGTCCAAGTACCCGTTAGCTAACCTAGATAGTCCAAGTGCCCGCTAGGTAACCTCCATAGTCCAAGTGCCCGCTAGGTAACCGCCATAGTCGAAGTGCCCATTCGTTAACCTAGATAGTCCAAGTTCCTGTTAGCTAACCTACATAGTCCAAGTGCCCGTTCGTTAACCTAGATAGTTCAAGTGCCCGCCAGGTAACCTAGACAGTCCAAGTGCCTGCTAGGTAACCTACATAGTCCAAGTGCCCGTTTGCTAACCTAGATCGTCAAAGGGCCCGCTAGTTAACCTACATAGTCCAAGTGCCCGCTAGTTAACCTACATTGTGCAAGTACCTGATGGGGAACCTACATAGTCCAAGTATCCGCTAGGTAACCTACATAGTCCAAATGCCCTCTAGTAACGTACATAGTCCAAGTGCCCGTTAGGTAACCTAGATAGTCCAAATGCCCGCTAGGGAACACACATTGTGCAAGTGCCCGTTAGAGAACTTACATAGTCAAAGCCCTGCTAAGGAACCTACATAGTCCAAGTGCCCGCTAGGGAACCTAGATAGTCCAAGAACCCGTTAGCTAACCTAGATAGTCCAAGTGCCCGCTAGGTAACCTCCATAGTCCAAGTGCCCGCTAGGTAACCTCCATAGTCCAAGTGCCCGTTCGTTAACCTAGATAGTCTAAGTTCCTGTTAGCTAAACTACATAGTCCAAGTGCCCGTTCGTTAACCTAGATAGTTCAAGTGCCCGCTAGGTAACCTAGACAGTCCAAGTGCCTGCTAGGTAACCTACATAGTCCAAGTGCCCGCTAGGGAACCTACATAGTCCAAGTGCCCGCTAGGTAACCTACATAGTCCAAGTGCCCGTTAGTTAACCTAGATAGTCAAAGTGCCTGCTAGGTAACCTAGATAGTCCAAATGCCCGCTAGGGTACCAACATAGTCCAACTGCCCGATAGGGAACCAACATAGTCCAAGTGCCCGCTAAGGGACCTACATAGTCCAAGTGCCCGCTAGGTAACCTACATAGTCCAAATGCCCGCTAGGGTACCCACAGAGTCCAACTGCCCGGTAGGGAACCAACATAATCCAAGTGCCTGCTAAGGGACCTACATAGTCCATGTGCCCGTTAGGGAACCTACATAGTCCAAGTGCGCTCTAGGGAACCTGCATCGTCCAAGTGCCCGCCAGTTAACATAGATAGTCTAAGTTCCCGCTAGTTAACCTAGATAGTCCAAGTGCCCGCTAGTTAACCTAGATAGTCCAAGTGCCCGCTAGGTAACCTAGATAGTCGAAGGGCCCGCTAGTTAACCTACATAGTCCAAGTGCCCGATAGGGAACCTACATAGTCCAAGTGCCCAATGAGGAACCTACATAGTCCAAGTGCCCAATAGGGAATCTTCATATTCCAAGTGCCCGTTAGGGTACCCAGATAGTCCAAGTGCCCATAGGGAACCTATATGGTCCAAGTGCCCTCTAGGGAAGCTACATATTCATAGTGCCCGCTAGGGAACCTGCATTGTCCAAGTGACCGCTAGTTAACCAAGATTGTCCAATTGTCCGCTAGTAAACCTACATAGTCCAAGTTCCCGTTAGGTAACCTAGATAGGCCAAGTGCCCGTTACCTAACCTAGATAGTCCAAGTGCCCGTTAGGTTACCTACATAGTCCACGTGCCGGTTCGTTAACCTAGATAGTCCAAGTGCCCGCTAGGTAACCTACATAGTCCAAGTGCCCTCGAATTAACCTACATAGTCCAAGTGCCCGTTAGGTAACCTAGACAGTCCATGTGCCCGCTAGGTAACCTCCATAGTCCAAGTGCCCGCTAATAAACCTATATAGTCCAAGTGCCCGCTAGGGAACCTGCATCGTCCAAGTGCCCGCTAGTTAATCTAGATAGTCCAAGTGCCCGCTAGTTAAGCTAGATAGTACAAGTGGCCGCTAGTTAACCTAGATCGTCCAAGTGCCCGCTAGTTAACCTACATAGTCCAAGGTCCGCTAGTTAACCTAGATATTCCAAGTGCCCGCTAGTTAACCTACATAGTCCAACTGCCTGATAGGGAACCTACATAGTCCAAGTGCCCGCTAAGGTACGAACATAGTCCAAGGGCCCGCTAGGGAACCTACATAGTCCAAGTGCCTGCTAGGTAAGCTAGATAGTCCAAGTGCCCGCTAGTTAACCTACATAGTCCAAGTGCCCACTGAGGAACCTACATAGTCCAAGTGTCCAAAAGGGAACCTACGTATTCCAACTGCACATTAGGGCACCTAGATAGTCCAAGTGCCCTCTAGGGAACCTACATAGTCAAAGTGCCCGCTAGGGAACCTGCATTGTACAAGTGCACTCTAGTTAACCTAGATAGTCCAAGTGCCCGCTAGGTAACCTAGATAGTCCAAGGGCCCGCTAGTTAACCTACATAGTCCAAGTGCCCAATGAGGAACCTACATAGTCCAAGTGCCCGATAGGGAATCTTCATATTCCAAGTGCCCGTTAGGGAACCCAGATTGTCCAAGTGCCCATAGGGAACCTATATAGTCCAAGTTCCCTCTGGGGAAGTTACATATTCATAGTGCCCGCTAGGGAACCTGCATTGTCCAAGTGCCCGCTAGTTAACCTAGATCGTCCAAGTCTCCGCTAGTAAACCTACGTAGTCCAGTTCCCGTTAGGTAACCTAGATAGGCCAAGTGCCCGCTAGTTAACCTACATAGTACAATGGCCCGCTAGTTGACCTAGATAGTCCAAGTGCCCGCTAGTTAACCTACATAGTCAAAGGGCCCGCTAGTTAACCTAAGTAGTACAAATGTCCTATAGGGATCCTACATAGTCCAAGTGCCCGCTAGGTAACCTAGATATTCCAAGTTCCGCTTTGCTAACCTAGATAGTCCAAGTGCCCGCTAGGTAACCTACGTAGTTCAAGTGCCCATTCGTTAACTTAGATAGTCCAAGTCGCGGTAGGTAACCAACATAGTCCAAGGGCCGCTAGGTAACCTTTATAGTCCAAGTGCCCGCTAATTAACCTATAGTCCAAGTGCCCTCTAGGTAACCTACATATTCCAAGTTCCCGCTAGGTAACCTAGATAGTCCAAGTGCCCGTTACCTAACCTAGATAGTCCAAGTGCCCGTTAGGTTAACTACATAGTCCACGTGCCCGTTCGTTAACCTAGATCGTCCAATTGCCCGCTAGGTAACCTACATAGTCCAAGGGCCGGCTAGGTAACCTTTAGAATCCAAGTGCCCGCTAGGTAATCTAGATAGTCCAGGTGAACGTTAGGTAACCTAGATAGTCCAAGTGCCCGCTAGTTAACCTACATAGTCCAAGTGCCCCCTGGTTAACTTAAACAGTCCAAGTGCCCGCTAGGTTACCTGCATAGTCCACGTGCCCGTTAGGTAACCTAGATAGTCCAAGTGCCCTCTACGTAACCTACATAGTCCAAGTGCCCGCTAGGTAACCTAGATAGTCCAAGTACCCGTTAGCTAACCTAGATAGTCCAAGTGCCCGCTAGGTAACCTCCATAGTCCAAGTGCCCGCTAGGTAACCTCCATAGTCCAAGTGCCCGTTCGTTAACCTAGATAGTCCAAGTTCCTGTTAGCTAACCTACATAGTCCAAGTGCCATTTCGTTAACCTAGATAGTTCAAGTGCCCGCTAGGTAACCAAGACAGTCCAAGTGCCTGCTAGGTAACCTACATAGTCCAAGTGCCCGTTTGCTAACCTAGATCGTCAAAGGGCCCACTAGTTAACCTACATAGTCCAAGGGCCCTCTAGTTAACCTAGATAGTCCAAGTGCCCGCTAGTTAACCTACATTGTCCAAGTCCCTGATGGGGAACCTACATAGTCGAAGTATCCGCTAGGTAACCTACATAGTCCAAATGCCCGCTAGTAACGTACATAGTCCAAGTGCCCGTTAGGTAACCTAGATAGTCCAAATGCCCGTTAGGGAACACACATAGTCCAAGTGCCCGTTAGAGAACTTACATAGTCAAAGCCCTGCTAGGGAACCTACATAGTCCAAGTGCCCGCTAGGGAACCTAGATAGTCCACGTACCCGTTAGCTAACCTAGATAGTCCAAGTGCCCGCTAGGTAACCTCCATAGTCCAAGTGCCCGCTAGGTATCCTCCATAGTCCAAGTGCCCGTTCTTTAACCTATATAGTCCAAGTTCCTGTTAGCTAACCTACATAGTCCAAGTGCCCATTCGTTAACCTAGATAGTTCAAGTGCCCGCTAGGTAACCTAGACAGTCCAAGTGCCTGCTAGGTAACCTACATAGTCCAAGTGCCCTTTTGCTAACCTAGATCGTCAAAGGGCCCGCTAGTTAACCTACATAGTCCAAGGGCCCTCTAGGTAACCTACATAGTCCAAGTGCCCAATGAGGAACCTACATAGTCCACGTGCCCGATAGGGAAACTTCATATTCCAAGTGCCCGTTAGGGAACCCAGATAGTCCAAGTGCCCATAGGGAACCTATATGGTCCAAGTGCCCTCTAGGGAAGCTACATATTCATAATGCCCGCTAGGGAACCTGCATTGTCCAAGTGCCCGCTAGTTAACCAAGATTGTCCAAGTGTCCGCTAGTAAACCTACATAATCCAAGTTCCCGTTAGGTAACCTAGATAGGCCAAGTTCCCGCAAGGTAACCTACATAGTCCAAGTGCCCGCTAGATAACCTAGATATTCCAAGTTCCAGTTTACTAACCTAGATAGGCCAAGTGCCCGTTAGGTAACCTACATAGTCCATGTGCCCATTCGTTAACCTAGATAATCCAAGTGCCCGCTAGGTAACCTATATTGTCCAAGTGCCCGCTAGGTTACCTACATAGTCCAAGTGCACGTTCGTTAACTTAGATAGTCCAAGTCGCGCTAGTTAACCTATATAGTCCAAGGGCCCACTGGGTAACCTATATAGTCCAAGTGCCCGCTAGTTAAACTATACTCCAAGTGCCCGCTAGGTAACCTACATATTCCAAGTTCCCGCTAGGTAACCTAGATAGTCCAAGTGCCCGTTACCTAACCTACATAGTCCAAGTGCCCGTTAGGTTACCTACATAGTCTACGTGCCGGTTCGTTAACCTAGATAGTCCAAGTGCCCGCTAGGTAACCTACATAGTCCAAGTGCCCGCTAATTAACCTACATAGTCCAAGTGCCCGTTAGGTAACCTAGACAGTCTAAGTGCCCGCTAGGTAACCTCCATAGTCCAAGTGCCCGCTAATAAACCTATATAGTCCAAGTGCCCGCTAGGGAACCTGCATCGTCCAAGTGCCCGCTAGTTAATCTAGATAGTCCAAGTGCCCGCTAGTTAAGCTAGATAGTCCAAGTGGCCGCTAGTTAACCTAGATCGTCCAAGTGCCCGCTAGATAACCTACATAGTCCAAGGTCCGCTAGTTAACCTAGATATTCCAAGTGCCCGCTAGTTAACCTACATAGTCCAAGGGCCCTCTATTTAACCTAGATAGTCCAAGTGCCCGCTAGGTAACCTAGATAGTCTAAGGGCCCGCTAGTTAACCTACATAGTCCAAGTGCCCGCTGAGGAACCTACATAGTCCAAGTGTCCGAAAGGGAACCTATGTATTCCAAGTGCCCATTAGGGCACCTAGATAGTCCAAGTGCCCATAGGGAACCTATATAGTCCAAGTGCCCTCTAGGGAACCTACATAGTCAAAGTGCCCGCTAGGGAACCTGCATTGTACAAGTGCCCTCTAGTTAACCTAGATAGTCCAAGTGCCCGCTAGGTAACCTAGATAGTCCAAGGGCCCGCTAGTTAACCTACATAGTCCAAGTGCCCAATGAGGAACCTACATAGTCCAAGTGCCCGATAGGGAATCTTCATATTCCAAGTGCCCGTTAGGGAACCCAGATTGTCCAAGTGCCCATAGGGAACCTATATAGTCCAAGTTCCCTCTAGGGAAGCTACATATTCATAGTGCCCGCTAGGGAACCTGCATTGTCCAAGTGACCGCTAGTTAACCTAGATCGTCCAAGGTTCCGCTAGTAAACCTACATAGTCCAAGTTCCCGTTAGGTAACCTAGATAGGCCAAGTGCCCGCTAGTTAACCTACATAGTACAATGGCCCGCTAGTTGACCTAGATAGTCCAAGTGCCCGCTAGTTAACCTAGATAGTCAAAGTGCCCGCTAGTTAACCTAAGTAGTACAAATGTCCAATAGGGATCCTACATAATCCAATTGCCCGCTAGGTAACCTAGATATTCCAAGTTCCGGTTTGCTAACCTAGATAGTCCAAGTGCCCGCTATGTAACCTATACTGTCCAAGTGCCCGCTAGGTTACTTACATAGTCCAAGTGCACGTTCGTTAACTTAGATAGTCCAAGTCGCGGTAGGTAACCAACAGAGTCTAAGGGCCACTAGGTAACCTATATAGTCCAAGTGCCCGCTAGTTAACCTATAGTCCAAGTGCCCTCTAGGTAACTGAAACAGTCCAAGTGCCCGCTAGGTTACCTGCATAGTCCAAGTGCCCGTTAGGTAACCTAGATAGTCCAAGTGCCCGCTGGGAACCTCCATAGTCCAAGTGCCCGCTAGGTAACATCCATAGTCCAAGTGCCCGTTCGTTAACCTAGATAGTCCAAGTTCCTGTTAGCTAACCTACATAGTCCAAGTGCCCGTTCGTTAACCTAGATAGTTCAAGTGCCCGCTAGGTAACCTAGACAGTCCAAGTGCCTGCTAGGTAACCTACATAGTCCAAGTGCCCGTTTGCTAACCTAGATCGTCAAAGGGCCCGCTAGTTAACCTACATAGTCCAAGGGCCCTCTAGTTAACCTAGATAGTCCAAGTGCCCGCTAGTTAACCTACATTGTCCAAGTCCCTGATGGGGAACCTACATAGTCCAAGTATCCGCTAGGTAACCTACATAGTCCAAATGCCCACTAGTAACGTACGTAGTCCAAATGCCCGTTAGGTAACCTAGATAGTCCAAATGCCCGCTAGGGAACCTACATAGCCCAAGTGCCCGCTAGGTAACCTACATAGTCCAAATGCCCGCTAGAAACCTACATAGTCCAAGTGCAAGAAGGGAACCTACGTAATCCAAGTTCCCGCTAGGGAACCTACATATTCCAAATGCCCGTTAGGTAACCTAGATAGTCCAAATGCCCGCTAGGGTACCCACATAGTCTAAGTGCCCGCGAGGTAACCTACATTGTCCAAGTGCCCATTCATTAACCTAGATTTTCCAAGTGCCCTCTAGGTAACCTAGACTGTCCAAGTGCCCGCTTGGTTACCTACATAGTCCACGTGCCCGTTCGTTAACCTAGATAGTACAAGAGCCCGCTAGTTAACCTACATAGTCCAAGGGCCCGCTAGTTAACCTAGATAGTCCAAGTGCCCGCTAGTTAACCTACATTGTCCAAGTCCCTGATGGGGAACCTACATAGTCCAAGTATCCGCTAGGTAACCTACATAGTCCAAATGCCCGCTAGTAACGTACATAGTCCAAGTGCCCGTTAGGTAACCTAGATAGTCCAAATGCCCGCTAGGGAACCCACATAGTCCAAGTGCCCGTTAGAGAACTTACATAGTCAAAGCCCTGCTAGGGAACCTACATAGTCCAAGTGCCCGCTAGGTAACCTAGATAGTCCAAGTACCCGTTAGCTAACCTAGATAGTCCAAGTGCCCGCTAGGTAACCTCCATAGTCCAAGTGCCCGCTAGGTTACCTCCATAGTCCAAGTGCCCGTTCGTTAACCTAGATAGTCCAAGTTCCTATTAGCTAACCTACATAGTCCAAGTGCCCGTTGGTTAACCTAGATAGTTCAAGTGCCCGCTAGGTAACCTAGACAGTCCAAGTGCCTGCTAGGTAACCTACATAGTCCAAGTGCACGTTCGTTAACTTAGATAGTCCAAGTCGCGCTAGGTAACCTATATAGTCCAAGGGCCCGCTAGGTAACCTATATAGTCCAAGTGCCCGCTAGTTAAACTATAGTCCAAGTGCCCGCTAGGTAACCTACATATTCCAAGTTCCCGCTAGGTAACCTAGATAGTCCAAGTGCCCGTTACCTAACCTACATAGTCCAAGTGCCCGTTAGGTTACCTACATAGTCCACGTGCCGGTTCGTTAACCTAGATAGTCCAAGTGCCCGCTAGGTAACCTACATAGTCCAAGTGCCCGCTAATTAACCTACATAGTCCAAGTGCCCGTTAGGTAACCAAGACAGTCCAAGTGCCCGCTAGGTAACCTCCATAGTCCAAGTGCCCGCTAATAAACCTATATAGTCCAAGTGCCCGCTAGGGAACCTGCATCATCCAAGTGCCCGCTAGTTAATCTAGATAGTCCAAGTGCCCGCTAGTTAAGCTAGATAGTCCAAGTGGCCGCTAGTTAACCTAGATCGTCCAAGTGCCCGCTAGTTAACCTACATAGTCCAAGGTACGCTAGTTAACCTAGATATTCCAAGTGCCCGCTAGTTAACCTACATAGTCCAAGGGCCCTCTATTTAACCTAGATAGTCCAAGTGCCCGCTAGGGGACGTACATAGTCCAAGTGCCCGCTAGGTAACCTAGATAGTCTAAGGGCCCGCTAGTTAACCTACATAGTCCAACTGCCCGATAGGGAACCTACATAGTCCAAGTGTCCGCTAAGGTACGAACATAGTCCAAGTGCCCGCTAGTTAACCTACATAGTCCAAGTGCCCGCTGAGGAACCTACATAGTCCAAGTGTCCGAAAGGGAACCTACGTATTCCAAGTGCTCATTAGGGCACCTAGATAGTCCAAGTGCCCATAGGGAACCTATATAGTCCAAGTGCCCTCTAGGGAACCTACATAGTCAAAGTGCCCGCTAGGGAACCTGCATTGTACAAGTGCCCTCTAGTTAACCTAGATAGTCCAAGTGCCCGTTAGGTAACCTAGATAGTCCAAGGGCCCGCTAGTTAACCTACATAGTCCAAGTGCCCAATGAGGAACCTACATAGTCCAAGTGCCCGATAGGGAATCTTCATATTCCAAGTGCCCGTTAGGGAACCCAGATAGTCCAAGTGCCCATAGGGAACCTATATAGTCCAAGTTCCCTCTAGGGAAGCTACATATTCATAGTGCCCGCTAGGGAACCTGCATTGTCCAAGTGACCGCTAGTTAACCTAGATCGTCCAAGGTTCCGCTAGTAAACCTACATAGTCCAAGTTCCCGTTAGGTAACCTAGATAGGCCAAGTGCCCGCTAGTTAACCTACATAGTACAATGGCCCGCTAGTTGACCTAGATAGTCCAAGTGCCCGCTAGTTAACCTAGATAGTCAAAGTGCCCGCTAGTTAACCTAAGTAGTACAAATGTCCAATAGGGATCCTACATAATCCAATTGCCCGCTAGGTAACCTAGATATTCCAAGTTCCGGTTTGCTAACCTAGATAGTCCAAGTGCCCGCTATGTAACCTATACTGTCCAAGTGCCCGCTAGGTTACTTACATAGTCCAAGTGCACGTTCGTTAACTTAGATAGTCCAAGTCGCGGTAGGTAACCAACAGAGTCTAAGGGCCACTAGGTAACCTATATAGTCCAAGTGCCCGCTAGTTAACCTATAGTCCAAGTGCCCTCTAGGTAACTGAAACAGTCCAAGTGCCCGCTAGGTTACCTGCATAGTCCAAGTGCCCGTTAGGTAACCTAGATAGTCCAAGTGCCCGCTAGGTAACCTCCATAGTCCAAGTGCCCGCTAGGTAACATCCATAGTCCAAGTGCCCGTTCGTTAACCTAGATAGTCCAAGTTCCTGTTAGCTAACCTACATAGTCCAAGTGCCCGTTCGTTAACCTAGATAGTTCAAGTGCCCGCTAGGTAACCTAGACAGTCCAAGTGCCTGCTAGGTAACCTACATAGTCCAAGTGCCCGTTTGCTAACCTAGATCGTCAAAGGGCCCGCTAGTTAACCTACATAGTCCAAGGGCCCTCTAGTTAACCTAGATAGTCCAAGTGCCCGCTAGTTAACCTACATTGTCCAAGTCCCTGATGGGGAACGTACATAGTCCAAGTATCCGCTAGGTAACCTACATAGTCCAAATGCCCACTAGTAACGTACGTAGTCCAAATGCCCGTTAGGTAACCTAGATAGTCCAAATGCCCGCTAGGGAACCTACATAGCCCAAGTGCCCGCTAGGTAACCTACATAGTCCAAATGCCCGCTAGAAACCTACATAGTCCAAGTGCAAGAAGGGAACCTACGTAATCCAAGTTCCCGCTAGGGAACCTACATATTCCAAATGCCCGTTAGGTAACCTAGATAGTCCAAATGCCCGCTAGGGTACCAACATAGTCTAAGTGCCCGCGAGGTAACCTACATTGTCCAAGTGCCCATTCATTAACCTAGATTTTCCAAGTGCCCTCTAGGTAACCTAGACTGTCCAAGTGCCCGCTTGGTTACCTACATAGTCCACGTGCCCGTTCGTTAACCTAGATAGTACAAGAGCCCGCTAGTTAACCTACATAGTCCAAGGGCCCGCTAGTTAACCTAGATAGTCCAAGTGCCCGCTAGTTAACCTACATTGTCCAAGTCCCTGATGGGGAACCTACATAGTCCAAGTATCCGCTAGGTAACCTACATAGTCCAAATGCCCGCTAGTAACGTACATAGTCCAAGTGCCCGTTAGGTAACCTAGATAGTCCAAATGCCCGCTAGGGAACCCACATAGTCCAAGTGCCCGTTAGAGAACTTACATAGTCAAAGCCCTGCTAGGGAACCTACATAGTCCAAGTGCCCGCTAGGTAACCTAGATAGTCCAAGTACCCGTTAGCTAACCTAGATAGTCCAAGTGCCCGCTAGGTAACCTCCATAGTCCAAGTGCCCGCTAGGTTACCTCCATAGTCCAAGTGCCCGTTCGTTAACCTAGATAGTCCAAGTTCCTGTTAGCTAACCTACATAGTCCAAGTGCCCGTTCGTTAACCTAGATAGTTCAAGTGCCCGCTAGGTAACCTAGACAGTCCAAGTGCCTGCTAGGTAACCTACATAGTCCAAGTGCCCGTTTGCTAACCTAGATCGTCAAAGGGCCCGCTAGTTAACCTACATAGTCCAAGTGCCTGATAGGTAACCTACATAGTTCAAGTGCCCAATGAGGAACCTATATAGTCCACGTGCCCGATAGGGAAATTTCATATTCCAAGTGCCCGTTAGGGAAACCAGATAGTCCAAGTGCCCATAGGGAACCTATATGGTCCAAGTGCCCTCTAGGGAAGCTACATATTCATAGTGCCCCCTAGGGAACCTGCATTGTCCAAGTGCCCGCTAGTTAACCAAGATTGTCCAAGTGTCCGCTAGTAAACCTACATAGTCCAAGTTCCCGTTAGGTAACCTAGATAGGCCAAGTGCCCGCAAGGTAATCTACATAGTCCAAGTGCCCGCTAGGTAACCTAGATATTCCAAGTTCCAGTTTACTAACCTAGATAGTCCAAGTGCCCGCTAGGTAACCTACATAGTCCAAGTGCCCATTCGTTAACCTAGACAGTCCAAGTGCCCGCTAGGTAACCTATACTGTCCAAGTGCCCGCTAGGTTACCTCCATAGTCCAAGTGCCCGCTAATAAACCTATATAGTCCAAGTGCCCGCTAGGGAACCTGCATCGTCCAAGTGCCCGCTAGTTAATCTAGATAGTCCAAGTGCCCGCTAGTTAAGCTAGATAGTCCAAGTGGCCGCTAGTTAACCTAGATCGTCCAAGTGCCCGCTAGTTAACCTACATAGTCCAAGGTCGGCTAGTTAACCTAGATATTCCAAGTGCCCGCTAGTTAACCTACATAGTCCAAGGGCCCTCTATTTAACCTACATAGTCCAAGTGCCCGCTAGGGGACGTACATAGTCCAAGTGCACGCTAGGTAACCTAGATAGTCTAAGGGCCCGCTAGTTAACCTACATAGTCCAACTGCCCGAAAGGGAACCTACATAGTCCAAGTGTCCGCTAAGGTACGAACATAGTCCAAGTGCCCGCTAGGGAACCTACATAGTCCAAGTGCCCGCTAGGTAACCTAGATAGTCCAAGTGCCCGCTAGTTAACCTACATAGTCCAAGTGCCCGCTGCGGAACCTACATAGTCCAAGTGTCCGAAAGGGAAGCTACGTATTCCAAGTGCCCATTAGGGCACCTAGATAGTCCAAGTGCCCATAGGGAACCTATATAGTCCAAGTGCCCTCTAGGGAACCTACATAGTCAAAGTGCCCGCTAGGGAACCTGCATTGTACAAGTGCCCTCTAGTTAACCTAGATAGTCCAAGTGCCCGCTAGGTAACCTAGATAGTCCAAGGGCCCGCTAGTTAACCTACATAGTCCAAGTGCCCAATGAGGAACCTACATAGTCCAAGTGCCCGATAGGGAATCTTCATATTCCAAGTGTCCGTTAGGGAACCCAGATTGTCCAAGTGCCCATAGGGAACCTATATAGTCCAAGTTCCCTGTAGGGAAGCTACATATTCATAGTGCCCGCTAGGGAACCTGCATTGTCCAAGTGCCCGCTAGTTAACCTAGATCGTCCAAGTGTCCGCTAGTTAACCTACATTGTCCAAGTCCCTGATGGGGAACCTACATAGTCCAAGTATCCGCTAGGTAACCTACATAGTCCAAATGCCCGCTAGTAACGTACATAGTCCAAGTGCCCGTTAGGTAACCTAGATAGTCCAAATGCCTGCTAGGGAACCCACATAGTCCAAGTGCCCGTTAGAGAACTTACATAGTCAAAGCCCTGCTAGGGAACCTACATAGTCCAAGTGCCCGCTAAGTAACCTAGATAGTCCAAGTACCCGTTAGCTAACCTAGATAGTCCAAGTGTCCGCTAGGTAACCTCCATAGTCCAAGTGCCCGTTCGTTAACCTAGATAGTCCAAGTTCCTGTTAGCTAACCTACATAGTCCAAGTGCCCGTTCGTTAACCTAGATAGTTCAAGTGCCCCTAGGTAACCTAGACAGTCCAAGTGCCTGCTAGGTAACCTACATAGTCCAAGTGCCCGTTTGCTAACTTAGATCGTCAAAGGGCCCGCTAGTTAACCTACATAGTCCAAGGGCCCTCTAGTTAACCTAGATAGTCCAAGTGCCCGCTAGTTAATCTACATTGTCCAAGTCCCTGATGGGGAACCTACATAGTCCAAGTATCCGCTAGGTAACCTACATATTCCAAATGCCCACTAGTAACGTACGTAGTCCAAATGCCCGTTAGGTAACCTACATAGTCCAAATGCCCGCTAGGGTACCCACATAGTCTAAGTGCCCGCGAGGTAACCTACATAGTCCAAGTGCCGATTCATTAACCTAGATTTTCCAAGTGCCCTCTAGGTAACCTAGACTGTCCAAGTGCCCGCTTGGTTACCTACATAGTCCACGTGCCCGTTCGTTAACCTAGATAGTACAAGAGCCCGCTAGTTAACCTACATAGTGCAAGGGCCCGCTAGTTAACCTAGATAGTCAAAGTGCCCGCTAGTTAACCTACATTGTCCAAGTCCCTGATGGGGAACCTACATAGTCCAAGTATCCGCTAGGTAACCTACATAGTCCAAATGCCCGCTAGTAACGTACATAGTCCAAGTGCCGTTCGTTAACCTAGATAGTCCAAGTTCCTGTTAGCTAACCTACATAGTCCAAGTGCCTGTTCGTTAACCTAGATAGTTCAAGTGCCCGCTTGGTAACCTAGACAGTCCAAGTGCCTGCTAGGTAACCTACATAGTCCAAGTGCCCGCTAGGGAACCTACATATTCCAAGTGCCCGTTAGTTTACCTAGATAGTCAAAGTGCCTTCTAGGTAACCTAGATAGTCCAAATGCCCGCTAGGATACCCACAGAGTCCAACTGCCCGATAGGGAACCAACATAGTCCAAGTGCCCGCTAAGGGACCTACATAGTCCAAGTGCCCGTTAGGGAACCTACATAGTCCAAGTGCCCTCTAGGGAACCTGCATCGTCCATGTTCCCGCTAGTTAACCTAGATAGTCCAAGTGCCCGCTAGTTAACCTACATAGTCCAAGGTCCGTTAGTTAACCTAGATAGTCCAAGTGCCCTCTAGTTAACCTACATAGTCCAAGGGCCCTCTAGTTAACCTCGATAGTCCAAGTGCCCGCTAGGGGACGTACATAGTCCAAGTGCCCGCTGGGCAACCTAGATAGTCCAAGTGCCCGCTAGATTACCTACATAGCCCAAGTGCCCGCTGAGGAACCTACATAGTCCAAGTGTCCGAAAGGGAACCTACGTATTCCAAGTGCCCGTTAGGGCACCTAGATAGTCCAAGTAACCATAGGGAACCTATATAGTCCAAGTGCCCTCTAGGGAAGCTACATAGTCAAAGTGCCCGCTAGGGAACCTGCATTGTACAAGTGCCCGCTAGTTAACCTAGATAGTCCCAGTGCCCACTAGGTAACCTAGATAGTCGAAGGGCCCGCTAGTTAACCTACATAGTCCAAGTGCCCGATAGGGAACTTACATAGTCCAAGTGCCCAATGAGGAACCTACATAGTCCAAGTGCCCGATAGGGAATCTTCATATTCCAAGTGCCCATTAGGGAACCCAGATAGTCCAAGTGCCCATAGGGAACCTATATGGTCCAAGTGCCGTCTAGGGAAGCTACATATTCATAGTGCCCGCTAGGGAACCTGCATCGTCCAAGTGCCCGCTAGTTAACCAAGATCGTCCAAGTGTCCGCTAGTAAACCTACATAGTCCACGTTCCCGTTAGGTAACCTATATAGGCCAAGTGCCCGCAAGGTAACCTACATAGTCCAAGTGCAAGCTAGGTAACCTAGATATTCCAAGTTCCGGTTTGCTAACCTAGATAGTCCAAGTGCCCGCTAGGTAACCTACATAGTTCAAGTGCCCATTCGTTAACCTAGATAGTCCAAGTGCCCGCTAGGTAACCTATACTGTCCAAGAGCCCGCTAGGTTACGTACATAGTCCAAGTGCACGTTCGTTAACTTAGATAGTCCAAGTCGCGCTAGGTAACCTACATAGTCCAAAGGCCCGCTAGGTAACCTATATAGTCCAAGTGCCCGCTATTTAAACTATAGTCCAAATGCCCGCTAGGTAACCTACATATTCCAAGTTCCCGCTAGGTAACCAAGATAGTCCAAGTGCCCGTTACCTAACCTAGATAGTCCAAGTGCCCGTTAGGTTACCTACATAGT
This sequence comes from Tenrec ecaudatus, assembly GCF_050624435.1. Classification (NCBI taxonomy): domain Eukaryota; kingdom Metazoa; phylum Chordata; class Mammalia; order Afrosoricida; family Tenrecidae; genus Tenrec; species Tenrec ecaudatus. The sequence continues at coordinate 134,544 of NW_027459387.1, read as the reverse complement.
CCAAGTGCCCGCTAATTAACCTACATAGGCCAAGTGCCCGTTAGGTAACCTAGACAGTCCAAGTGCCCGATAGTTAACCTCAATAGTCCAAGTGCCCGCTAATTAACCTATATAGTCCAAGTGCCCGCTAGGGAACCTGCATCATCCAAGTGCCCGCTAGTTAATCTAGATAGTCCAAGTGCCCGCTAGTTAAGCTAGATAGTCCAAGCGGCCGCTAGTTAACCTAGATCGTCCAAGTGCCCGCTAGTTAACCTAGATCGCCCAAGTGCCCGCTAGTTAACCTACATAGTCCAAGGTCCGCTAGTTAACCTAGATATTCCAAGTGCCCGCTAGTTAACCTACATAGTCCAAGGGTCCTCTAGTTAACCTAGATAGTCCAAGTGCCCACTAGGGGAAGTACATAGTCCAAGTGCCCGCTAGGTAACCTAGATAGTCTAAGGGCCCGCTAGTTAACCTACATAGTCCAACTGCCCGATAGGGAACCTACATAGTCCAAGCGATCGCTAAGGGACGAACATAGTCCAAGTGCCCGCTAGGGAACCTACATAGTCCAAGAGCCCGCTAGGTAACCTAGATAGTCCAAGTGCCCGCTAGTTAACCTACATAGTCCAAGTGCCCGCTGAGGAACCTACATAGTCCAAGTGTCCGAAAGGGAACCTACGTATTCCAAGTGCCCATTAGGGCACCTAGATAGTCCAAGTGCCCATAGGGAACCTATATAGTCCAAGTGCCCTCTAGGGAACTTACATAGTCAAAGTGCCCGCTAGGGTACCTGCATTGTACAAGTGCCCTCTAGTTAACCTAGATAGTCCAAGTGCCCGCTAGGTAACCTACATAGTCCAAGAGCCGGCAGGTAACTTAGACAGTTCAAGTGCCCGCTAGGTTACCTGCATAGTCCAAGTGCCCGTTAGGTAACCTAGATAGTCCAAGTGCCCGCTAGGTAACCTACATAGTCCAAGTGCCCGCTAGGTAACCTAGATAGTCCAAGTACCCGTTAGCTAACCTAGATATTCCAAGTGCCCGCTAGGTAACCTCCATAGTCCAATTGCCTTCTAGGTAACCTCCATAGTCCAAGTGCCCACTAATTTACCTATATAGTCCAAGTGCCCGCTAGGGAAACTGCATCGTTCAAGTGCCCGCTAGTTAATCTAGATAGTCCAAGTGCCCGCTAGTTAACCTAGATAGTCCAAGTGCCCGCTATTTAACCTAGATTTTCCAAGTGCCCGCTAGTTAACCTACATAGTCCAAGGTCCGCTAGTTAACCTAGATATTCCAAGTGCCCCTTAGTTAACCTACATAGTCAAAGGGCCCTCTAGTTAACCTAGATAGTCCAAGTGCCCGCTAGGGGACATACATAGTCCAAGTGCCCGCTATGTAACCTAGATAGTCTAAGGGCCCGCTAGATAACCTACATAGTCCAATTGCCCGATAGGGAACCTACATAGTCCAAGTGCACGCTAAGGGACGAACATAGTCCAAGTGCCCGCTAGGGAACCTACATAGTCCAAGTGCCCGCTAGGTAACCTAGATAGTCCAAGTGCCCGCTAGTTAACCTACATAGTCCAAGTACCCGCTGAGGAACCTACATAGTCCAAGTGTCCGAAAGGGAACCTACGTATTCCAAGTGCCCATTAGGGCACCTATATAGTCCAAGTGCCCATAGGGAACCTATATCGTCCAAGTGCCCTCTAGGGAACCTACATAGTCAAAGTCCCCGCTAGGGAACCTGCATTGTACAAGTGCCCTCTAGTTAACCTAGATAGTCCAAGTGCCCGCTAGGTAACCTAGATAGTCCAAGGGCCCGCTAGTTAACCTACAAAGTCTAAGTGCCCGATAGGGAACCTACATAGTCCAAGTGCCCAATGAGGAACCTACATAGTCCAAGTGCCCGATAGGGAATCTTCATATTCCAAGTGCCCGTTAGGGAACCCAGATAGTCCAAATACCCATAGGGAACCTACATAGTCCAAGTGCCCTCTAGGGAAGCTACATATTCATAGTGCCCGCTAGGGAACCTGCATTGTCCAAGTGCCCGCTAGTTAACCTAGATCGTCCAAGGGTCCGCTAGTAAACCTACATAGTCCAAGTTCCCGTTAGGTAACCTAGATAGGCCAAGTGCCCGCTAGTTAACCTACATAGTACAATGGCCCGCTAGTTGACCTAGATAGTCCAAGTGCCCGCTAGGTAACCTAGATAGTCAAAGTGCCCGCTAGTTAACCTAAGTAGTACAAATGTCCGATAGGGATCCTACATAGTCCAAGTGCCCGCTAGGTAACCTAGATATTCCAAGTTCCGGTTTGCTAACCTAGATAGTCCAAGTGTCCGCTAGGTAACCTACGTAGTCCAAGTGCCCATTCGTTAACCTAGATAGTCCAAGTGCCTGCTAGTTAACCTATACTGTCCAAGTGCCCGCTAGGTTACTTACATAGTCCAAGTGCACTTTCGTTAACTTAGATAGTCCAAGTCGCGGTAGGTAACCAACATAGTCCAAGGGCCGCTAGGTAACCTATATAGCCCAAGTGCCCGCTAGTTAGCCTATAGTCCAAGTGCCCTCTAGGTAACCTACATATTCCATGTTTCCGCTAGGTAACCTAGATAGTCCAAGTGCCCGTTACCTAACCTAGATAGTCCAAGTGCCCGCTAGGTAACCTACATAGTCCAAGGGCCGGCTAGGTAACCTTTAGAATACAAGTGCCCACTAGGTAATCTAGATAGTCCAGGTGCCCGTTAGGTAACCTAGATTGTCCAAGTGCCCGCTAGTTAACCTACACAGTCCAAGTGCCCGCTGGTTAACTTAAACAGTCCAAGTGCCCGCTAGGTTACCTGCATAGTCCAAGTGCCCGTTAGGTAACCTAGATAGTCCAAGTGCCCGCTAGGTAACCTACATAGTCCAAATGCCCGCTAGGTAACCTAGATAGTCCAAGTACCCGATAGCTAACATAGATAGTCCAAGTGCCCGCTAGGTAACCTCCATAGTCCAAGTGCCCGCTAGGTTACCTCCATAGTCCAAGTGCCCGTTCGTTAACCTAGATAGTCCAAGTTCCTGTTAGCTAACTTACATAGTCCAAGTGCCCGTTCGTTAACCTAGATAGTTCAAGTGCCCGCTAGGTAACCTAGACAGTCCAAGTGCCTGCTAGGTAACCTAAATAGTCCAAGTGCCCGTTTGCTAACCTAGATCGTCAAAGGGCCCGCTAGTTAACCTACATAGTCCAAGGGCCCGCTAGTTAACTTAGATAGTCCAAGTGCCCGCTAGTTAACCTACATTGTCCAAGTCCCTGATGGGGAACCTACATAGTCCAAGTATCCGCTAGGTAACCTACATAGTCCAAATGCCCGCTAGTAACGTACATAGTCCAAGTGCCCGTTAGGTAACCTAGATAGTCCAAATGCCCGCTAGGGAACCCACATAGCCCAAGTGCCCATTAGAGAACTTGCATAATCAAAGCCCTGCTAGGGAACCTACATAGTCCAAGTGCCCGCTAGGGAACCTAGATAGTCTAAGTACCCGTTAGCTAACCTAGATAGTCCAAGTGCCCGCTAGGTAACCTCCATAGTCCAAGTGCCCGCTAGGTAACCTCCATAGTCCAAGTGCCCGTTCGTTAACCTAGATAGTCCAAGTTCCTGTTAGCTAACCTACATAGTCCAAGTGTCCGTTCGTTAACCTAGATAGTTCAAGTGCCCGCTAGGTAACCTAGACAGTCCAAGTGCCTGCTAGGTAACCTACATAGTCTCAGTGCCCGCTAGGGACCTACATAGTCCAAGTGCCCGCTAGGTAACCTACATAATCCAAGTGCCCGTTAGTTAACCTAGATAGTCAAAGTGCCTGCTAGGTAACCTAGATAGTCCAAATGCCCGCTAGGGTACCCACATAGTCCAACTGCCCGATAGGGAACCAACATAGTCCAAGTGCCCGCTAAGGGACCGACATAGTCCAAGTGACCGCTAGGGAACCTACATAGTCCAAATGCCCGTTAGGGTACCCACAGAGTCCAACTGCCCGATAGGGAACCAACATAGTCCAAGTGCCCGCTAAGGGACCTACATAGTCCAAGTGCCCGTTAGGGAACCTACATAGTCCAAGTGCCCTCTAGGGAACCTGCATCGTCCAAGTGCCCGCCAGTTAACATAGAGAGTCTAAGTTCCCGCTAGTTAATCTAGATAGTCCAAGTGCCCGCTAGTTAACATAGATCGTCCAAGTGCCCGCTAGTTATCCTACATAGTCCAAGGTCCGTTAGTTAACCTAGATAGTCCAAGTGCCCTCTAGATAACCTACATAGTCCAAGGGCCCTCTAGTTAACCTCGATAGTCCAAGTGCCCGCTAGGGGACGTACATAGTCCAAGTGCCCGCTGGACAACCTAGATAGTCCAAGTGCCCGCTAGTTAACCTACATAGTCCAAGTGCCCGCTGAGGAACCTACATAGACGAAGTGTCCGAAAGGGAACCTACGTATTCCAAGTGCCCGTTAGGGCACCTAGATAGTCCAAGTAACCATAGGGAACCTATATAGTCCAAGTGCCCTCTAGGGAAGCTACATAGTCAAAGTGCCTGCTAGGGAACCTGCATTGTACAAGTGCCCGCTAGTTAACCTAGATAGTCCAAGTGCCCGCTAGGTAACCTAGATAGTCGAAGGGCCCGCTAGTTAACCTACATAGTCCAAGTGCCCGATAGGGAACCTACATAGTTCAAGTGCCCAATGAGGAACCTACATAATCCAAGTGCCCGATAGGGAATCTTCATATTCCAAGTGCCCGTTAGGGAACCCAGATAGTCCAAGTGCCCATAGGGAACCTATATGGTCCAAGTGCCCTCTAGGGAAGCTACATATTCATAGTGCCCGCTAGGGAACCTGCATTGTCCAAGTGCCCGCTAGTTAACCAAGATTGTCCAAGTGTCCGCTAGTAAACCTACATAGTCCAAGTTCCCGTTAGGTAACCTAGATAGGCCAAGTGCCCGCAAGGTAACCTACATAGTCCAAGTGCCCGCTAGGTAACCTAGATATTCCAAGTTCCGGTTTACTAACCTAGATAGTCCAAGTGCCCGGTAGGTAACCTGCATAGTCCAAGTGCCCATTCGTTAACCTAGATAGTCCAAGTGCCCGCTAGGTAACCTATACTGTCCAAGTGCCCGCTAGGTTACCTACATAGTCCATGTGCACGTTCGTTAACTTAGATAGTCCAAGTTGCGCTAGGTAACATACATAGAACAAGGGCCCGCTAGGTAACCTATCTAGTCCAAGTGCCCGCTAGTTAAACTATAGTCCAAGTGCCCGCTAGGTAACCTACATATTCCAAGTTCCCGCTAGGTAACCTAGATAGTCCAAGTGCCCGTTACCTAACCTAGATAGTCCAAGTGCCCATTAGGTTACCTACATAGTCCACGTGCCGGTTCGTTAACCTAGATAGTCCAAGTGCCCGCTAATTAACCTACATAGTCCAAGTGCCCGCTAATTAACCTACATAGTCCAAGTGCCCGTTAGGTAACCTAGACAATCCAAGTGCCCGCTAGGTAACCTCCATAGTCCAAGTGCCCGCTAATTAACCTATATAGTCCAAGTGCCCGCTAGGGAACCTGCATCGTCCAAGTGCCCGCTAGTTAACCTAGATAGTCCAAGTGCCCGCTAGTTAACCTACATAGTCCAAGGGCCCTCTATTTAACCTAGATAGTCCAAGTGCCCGCTAGGGGACGTACATAGTCCAAGTGCCCGCTAGGTAACCTAGATATTCTAAGGGCCCGCTAGTTAACCTACATAGTCCAACTGCCCGATAGGGAACCTACATAGTCCAAGATCCCACTAAGGGACGAACATAGTCCAAGTGCCCGCTAGGGAACCTACATAGTCCAAGTGCCCGCTAGGTAACCTAGATAGTCCAAGTGCCCGCTAGTTAACCTGCATAGTCCAAGTGCCCGCTGAGGAACCTACATAGTCCAAGTGTCCGAAAGGGAACCTACGTATTCCAAGTGCCCATTAGGGCACCTAGATAGTCCAAGTGCCCATAGGGAACCTATATGGTCCAAGTGCCCTCTAGGGAAGCTACATATTCATAGTGCCCGCAAGGGAACCTGCATTGTCCAAGTGCCCGCTAGTTATCCTAGATCGTCCAAGGGTCCGCTAGTAAACCTACATAGTCCAAGTTCCCGTTAGGTAACCTAGATAGGCCAAGTGCCCGCTAGTTAACCTACATAGTACAATGGCCCGCTAGTTGACCTAGATAGTCCAAGTGCCCGCTAGTTAACGTAGCTAGTCAAAGTGCCCTCTAGTTAACCTAAGTAGTACAAATGTCCAATAGGGATCCTACATAATCCAAGTGCCCGCTAGGTAACCTAGATATTCCAAGTTCCGTTTTGCTAACCTAGATAGTCCAAGTGCCCGCTAGGTAACCTATACTGTCCAAGTACCCGCTAGTTTACTTACATAGTCCAAGTGCACGTTCGTTAACTTAGATAGTCCAAGTAGCGTTTGTTAACCAACATAATCTAAGGGCCGCTAGGTAACCTATATAGTCCAAGTGCCCGCTAGTTAACCTATAGTCCAAGTGCCCTCTAGGTAACTTAAACAGTCCAAGTGCCCGCTAGGTTACCTGCATAGTCCAAGTGCCCGCTAGGTAACCTAGACAGTCCAAGTGCCTGCTAGGTAACCTACATAGTCCAAGTGCCCGTTTGCTAACCTAGATCGTCAAAGGGCCCGCTAGTTAACCTACATAGTCCAAGGGCCCTCTAGTTAACCTAGATAGTCCAAGTGCCAGCTAGTTAACCTACATTGTCCAAGTCCCTGATGGGGAGCCTACATAGTCCAAGTATCCGCTAGGTAACCTACATAGTCCAAATGCCCACTAGTAACGTACGTAGTCCAAATGCCCGTTAGGTAACCTAGATAGTCCAAATGCCCGCTAGGGAACCTACATAGCCCAAGTGCCCGCTAGGTAACCTACATAGTCCAAATGCCCGCTAGAAACCTACATAGTCCAAGTGCAAGAAGGGAACCTACATAATCCAAGTGCCCGCTAGGGAACCTACATAGTCCAAATGCCCGTTAGGTAACCTAGATAGTCCAAATGCCCGCTAGGGTACCCACATAGTCTAAGTGCCCGCGAGGTAACCTACATAGTCCAAGTGCCCATTCATTAACCTAGATTTTCCAAGTGCCCTCTAGGTAACCTAGACTGTCCAAGTGCCCGCTTGGTTACCTACATAGTCCACGTGCCCGTTCGTTAACCTAGAAAGTACAAGAGCCCGCTAGTTAACCTACATAGTCCAAGGGCCCGCTAGTTAACCTAGATAGTCCAAGTGCCCGCTAGTTAACCTACATTGTCCATGTCCCTGATGGGGAACCTACATAGTCCAAGTATCCGCTAGGTAACCTACATAGTCCAAATGCCCGCTAGTAACGTACATAGTCCAAGTGCCCGTTAGGTAACCTAGATAGTCCAAATGCCCGCTAGGGAACTCACATAGTCCAAGTGCCCGTTAGAGAACTTAGATAGTCAAAGCCCTGCTAGGGAACCTACATAGTCAAAGTGCCCGCTAGGGAACCTAGATAGTCCAAGTAACCGTTAGCTAACCTAGATAGTCCAAGTGCCCGCTAGGTAACCTACATAGTCCAAGTGCCCGTTCGTTAACCTAGATAGTCCAAGTTCCTGTTAGCTAACCTACATAGTCCAAGTGCCAGTTCGTTAACCTAGATAGTTCAAGTGTCCGCTAGGTAACCTAGACAGTCCAAGTGCCTGCTAGGTAACCTACATAGTCCAAGTGCCCGCTAGGGAACCTACATAGTCCAAGGGCCCGCTAGTTAACCTAGATAGTCCAAGTGCCCGCTAGTTAACGTACATTGTCCAAGTCCCTGATGGGGAACCTACATAGTCCAAGTATCCGCTAGGTAACCTACATAGTCCAAATGCCCGCTAGTAACGTACATAGTCCAAGTGCCCGTTAGGTAACCTAGTTAGTCCAAATGCCCGCTAGGGAACCCACATAGTCCAAGTTCCCGTTAGAGAACTTACATAGTCAAAGCCCTGCTAGGGAACTTACATAGTCCAAGTGCCCGCTAGGGAACCTAGATAGTCCAAGTACCCGTTAGCAAACCTAGATAGTCCAAGTGCCCGCTAGGTAACCTCCATAGTCCAAGTGCCCGTTCGTTAACCTAGATAGTCCAAGTTCCTGTTAGCTAACCTACATAGTCCAAGTGCGCGTTCGTTAACCTAGATAGTTCAAGTGCCCGCTAGGTAACCTAGACAGTCCAAGTGCCTGCTAGGTAACCTACATAGTCCAAGTGCGCGCTAGGGAACCTACATAGTCCAAGTGCCCGTTAGTTAACCTAGATAGTCAAAGTGCTTTCTAGGTAACCTAGATAGTCCAAATGCCCGCTAGGATACCCACATAGTCCAACTGCCCGATAGGGAACCAACATAGTCCAAGTGCCCGCTAAGGGACCTACATAGTCCAAGTGCCCGTTAGGGAACCTACATAGTCCAAGTGCCCTCTAGGGAACCTGCATCGTCCATGTGCCCGCCAGTTAACATAGATAGTCTAAGTCCCCGCTAGTTAACCTAGATAGTCCAAGTGCCCGCTAGTTAACATAGATCGTCCAAGTGCCCGCTAGTTAACCTACATAGTCCAAGGTCCGTTAGTTAACCTAGATAGTCCAAGTGCCCGCTAGGTAACCTAGATAGTCGAAGGGCCCAATGAGGAACCTACATAGTCCAAGTGCCCGATAGGGAATCTTCATATTCCAAGTGCCCGTTAGGGAACCCAGATAGTCCAAGTGCCCATAGGGAACCTATATGGTCCAAGTGCCCTCTAGGGAAGCTACATATTCATAGTGCCCGCTAGAGAACCTGCATTGTCCAAGTGCCCGCTAGTTAACCAAGATTGTCCAAGTGTCCGCTAGTAAACCTACATAGTCCAAGTTCCCGTTAGGTAACCTAGATAGGCCAAGTGCCCGCAAGATAACCTACATAGTCCAAGTGCCCGCTAGGTAACCTAGATATTCCAAGTTCCGGTTTACTAACCTAGATAGTCCAAGTGCCCGGTAGGTAACCTACATAGTCCAAGTGCCCATTCGTTAACCTAGATAGTCCAAGTGCCCGCTAGGTAACCTATACTGTCCAAGTGCCCGCTAGGTTACCTACATAGTCCATGTGCACGTTCGTTAACTTAGATAGTCCAAGTTGCGCTAGGTAACATACATAGACCAAGGGCCCGCTAGGTAACCTATCTAGTCCAAGTGCCCGCTAGATAAACTATAATCCAAGTGCCCGCTAGGTAACCTACATATTCCAAGTTCCCGCTAGGTAACCTAGATAGTCCAAGTGCCCGTTACCTAACCTAGATAGTCCAAGTGCCCATTAGGTTACCTACATAGTCCACGTGCCGGTTCGTTAACCTAGATAGTCCAAGTGCCCGCTAATTAACCTACATAGTCCAAGTGCCCGCTAATTAACCTACATAGTCCAAGTGCCCGTTAGGTAACCTAGACAATCCAAGTGCCCGCTAGGTAACCTCCATAGTCCAAGTGCCCGCTAATTAACCTATATAGTCCAAGTGCCCGCTAGGGAACCTTCATCGTCCATGTGCCCGCTAGTTAATCTAGATAGTCCAAATGCCCGCTAGTTAACCTACATAGTCCAAGGGCCCTCTATTTAACCTAGATAGTCCAAGTGCCCGCTAGGGGACGTACATAATCCAAGTGCCCGCTAGGTAACCTAGATATTCTAAGGGCCCGCTAGTTAACCTACATAGTCCAACTGCCCGATAGGGAACCTACATAGTCCAAGATCCCGCTAAGGGACGAACATAGTCCAAGTGCCCTCTAGGGAACCTACATAGTCCAAGTGCCCGCTAGGTAACCTAGATAGTCCAAGTGCCCGCTAGTTAACCTACATAGTCCAAGTGCCCGCTGAGGAACCTACATAGTCCAAGTGTCCGAAAGGGAACCTACGTATTCCAAGTGCCCATTAGGTCACCTAGATAGTCCAAGTGCCCATAGGGAACCTATATGGACCAAGTGCCCTCTAGGGAAGCTACATATTCATAGTGCCCGCAAGGGAACCTGCATTGTCCAAGTGCCCGCTAGTTATCCTAGATCGTCCAAGGGTCCGCTAGTAAACCTACATAGTCCAAGTTCCCGTTAGGTAACCTAGATAGGCCAAGTGCCCGCTAGTTAACCTACATAGTACAATGGCCCGCTAGTTGACCTAGATAGTCCAAGTGCCCGCTAGTTATCGTAGCTAGTCAAAGTGCCCTCTAGTTAACCTAAGTAGTACAAATGTCCAATAGGGATCCTACATAATCCAAGTGCCCGCTAGGTAACCTAGATATTCCAAGTTCCGGTTTGCTAACCTAGATAGTCCAAGTGCCCGCTAGGTAACCTATACTGTCCAAGTGCCCGCTAGGTTACTTACATAGTCCAAGTGCACGTTCGTTAACTTAGATAGTCCAAGTCGCGTTAGGTAACCAACATAATCTAAGGGCCGCTAGGTAACCTATATAGTCCAAGTGCCCGCTAGTTAACCTATAGTCCAAGTGCCCTCTAGGTAACTTAAACAGTCCAAGTGCCCGCTGGGTTACCTGCATAGTCCAAGTGCCCGCTAGGTAACCTAGACAGTCCAAGTGCATGCTAGGTAACCTACATAGTCCAAGTGCCCGTTTGCTAACCTAGATCGTCAAAGGGCCCGCTAGTTAACCTACATAGTCCAAGGGCCCTCTAGTTAACCTAGATAGTCCAAGTGCCCGCTAGGGGACGTACATAGTCCAAGTGCCCGCTAGGTAACCTAGATATTCTAAGGGCCCGCTAGTTAACCTACATAGTCCAACTGCCCGATAGGGAACCTACATAGTCCAAGATCCCGCTAAGGGACGAACATAGTCCAAGTGCCCGCTAGGGAACCTACATAGTCCAAGTGCCCGCTAGGTAACCTAGATAGTCCAAGTGCCCGCTAGTTAACCTACATAGTCCAAGTGCCCGCTGAGGAACCTACATAGTCCAAGTGTCCGAAAGGGAACCTACGTATTCCAAGTGCCCATTAGGGCACCTAGATAGTCCAAGTGCCCATAGGGAACTTATATGGTCCAAGTGCCGTCTAGGGAAGCTACATATTCATAGTGCCCGCAAGGGAACCTGCATTGTCCAAGTGCCCGCTAGTTATCCTAGATCGTCCAAGGGTCCGCTAGTAAACCTACATAGTCCAAGTTCCCGTTAGGTAACCTAGATAGGCCAAGTGCCCGCTAGTTAACCTACATAGTACAATGGCCCGCTAGTTGACCTAGATAGTCCAAGTGCCCGCTAGTTAACGTAGCTAGTCAAAGTGCCCTCTAGTTAACCTAAGTAGTACAAATGTCCAATAGGGATCCTACATAATCCAAGTGCCCGCTAGGTAACCTAGATATTCCAAGTTCCGTTTTGCTAACCTAGATAGTCCAAGTGCCCGCTAGGTAACCTATACTGTCCAAGTGCCCGCTAGGTAACCTATACTGTCCAAGTGCCCGCTAGGTTACTTACATAGTCCAAGTGCACGTTCGTTAACTTAGATAGTCCAAGTCGCGTTAGGTAACCAACATAATCTAAGGGCCGCTAGGTAACCTATATAGTCCAAGTGCCCGCTAGTTAACCTATAGTCCAAGTGCCCTCTAGGTAACTTAAACAGTCCAAGTGCCCGCTAGGTTACCTGCATAGTCCAAGTGCCCGCTAGGTAACCTAGACAGTCCAAGTGCCTGCTAGGTAACCTACATAGTCCACGTGCCCGTTTGCTAACCTAGATCGTCAAAGGGCCCGCTAGTTAACCTACATAGTCCAAGGGCCCTCTAGTTAACCTAGATAGTCCAAGTGCCAGCTAGTTAACCTACATTGTCCAAGTCCCTGATGGGGAGCCTACATAGTCCAAGTATCCGCTAGGTAACCTACATAGTCCAAATGCCCACTAGTAACGTACGTAGTCCAAATGCCCGTTAGGTAACCTAGATAGTCCAAATGCCCGCTAGGGAACCTACATAGCCCAAGTGCCCGCTAGGTAACCTACATAGTCCAAATGCCCGCTAGAAACCTACATAGTCCAAGTTCAAGAAGGGAACCTACATAATCCAAGTGCCCGCTAGGGAACCTACATAGTCCAAATGCCCGTTAGGTAACCTAGATAGTCCAAATGCCCGCTAGGGTACCCACATAGTCTAAGTGCCCGCGAGGTTACCTACATAGTCCAAGTGCCCATTCATTAACCTAGATTTTCCAAGGGCCCTCTAGGTAACCTAGACTGTCCAAGTGCCCGCTTGGTTACCTATATAGTCCACGTGCCCGTTCGTTAACCTAGAAAGTACAAGAGCCCGCTAGTTAACCTACATAGTCCAAGTGCCCGCTAGTTAACCTACATTGTCCATGTCCCTGATGGGGAACCTACATAGTCCAAGTATCCGCTAGGTAACCTACATAGTCCAAATGCCCGCTAGTAACGTACATAGTCCAAGTGCCCGTTAGGTAACCTAGATAGTCCAAATGCCCCTAGGGAACCCACATAGTCCAAGTGCCCGTTAGAGAACTTAGATAGTCAAAGCCCTGCTAGGGAATCTACATAGTCCAAGTGCCCGCTAGGGAACCTAGATAGTCCAAGTACCCGTTAGCTAACCTAGATAGTCCAAGTGCCCGCTAGGTAACCTACATAGTCCAAGTGCCCCTTCGTTAACCTAGATAGTCCAAGTTCCTGTTAGCTAACCTACATAGTCCAAGTGCCCGTTCGTTAACCTAGATAGTTCAAGTGTCCGCTAGGTAACCTAGACAGTCCAAGTGCCTGCTAGGTAACCTACATAGTCCAAGTGCCCGCTAGGGAACCTACATAGTCCAAGGGCCCGCTAGTTAACCTAGATAGTCCAAGTGCCCGCTAGTTAACCTACATTGTCCAAGTCCCTGATGGGGAACCTACATTGTCCAAGTATCCGCTAGGTAACCTACATAGTCCAAATGCCCGCTAGTAACGTACATAGTCCAAGTGCCCGTTAGGTAACCTAGATAGTCCAAATGCCCGCTAGGGAACCCACATAGTCCAAGTGCCCGTTAGAGAACTTACATAGTCAAAGCCCTGCTAGGGAACTTACATAGTCCAAGTGCCCGCTAGGGAACCTAGATAGTCCAAGTACCCGTTAGCTAACCTAGATAGTCCAAGTGCCCGCTAGGTAACCTCCATAGTCCAAGTGCCCGTTCGTTAACCTAGATAGTCCAAGTTCCTGTTAGCTAACCTACATAGTCCAAGTGCCCGTTCGTTAACCTAGATAGTTCAAGTGCCCGCTAGGTAACCTAGACAGTCCAAGTGCCTGCTAGGTAACCTACATAGTCCAAGTGCCCGCTAGGGAACCTACATAGTCCAAGTGCCCGTTAGTTAACCTAGATAGTCAAAGTGCCTTCTAGGTAACTTAGATAGTCCAAATGCCCGCTAGGATACCCACATAGTCCAACTGCCCGATAGGGAACCAACATAGTCCAAGTGCCCGCTAAGGGACCTACATAGTTCAAGTGCCCGTTAGGGAACCTACATAGTCCAAGTGCCCTCTAGGGAACCTGCATCGTCCATGTGCCCGCCAGTTAACATAGATAGTCTAAGTTCCCGCTAGTTAACCTAGATAGTCCAAGTGCCCGCTAGTTAACCTACATAGTCCAAGGTCCGTTAGTTAACCTAGATAGTCCAAGTGCCCGCTAGGTAACCTAGATAGTCGAAGGGCCCAATGAGGAACCTACATAGTCCAAGTGCCCGATAGGGAATCTTCATATTCCAAGTGCCCGTTAGGGAACCCAGATAGTCCAAGTGCCCATAGGGAACCTATATGGTCCAAGTGCCCTCTAGGGAAGCTACATATTCATAGTGCCCGCTAGGGAACCTGCATTGTCCAAGTGCCCGCTAGTTAACCAAGATTGTCCAAGTGTCCGCTAGTAAACCTACATAGTCCAAGTTCCCGTTAGGTAACCTAGATAGGCCAAGTGCCCGCAAGATAACCTACATAGTCCAAGTGCCCGCTAGGTAACCTAGATATTCCAAGTTCCGGTTTACTAACCTAGATAGTCCAAGTGCCCGCTAGGTAACCTACATAGTCCAAGTGCCCATTCGTTAACCTAGATAGTCCAAGTGCCCGCTAGGTAACCTATACTGTCCAAGTGCCCGCTAGGTTACCTACATAGTCCATGTGCACGTTCGTTAACTTAGATAGTCCAAGTTGCGCTAGGTAACATACATAGACCAAGGACCCGCTAGGTAACCTATCTAGTCCAAGTGCCCGCTAGTTAAACTATAGTCCAAGTGCCCGCTAGGTAACCTACATATTCCAAGTTCCCGCTAGGTAACCTAGATAGTCCAAGTGCCCGTTACCTAACCTAGATAGTCCAAGTGCCCATTAGGTTACCTACATAGTCCACGTGCCGGTTCGTTAACCTAGATAGTCCAAGTGCCCGCTAATTAACCTACATAGTCCAAGTGCCCGCTAATTAACCTACATAGTCCAAGTGCCCGTTAGGTAACCTAGACAATCCAAGTGCCCGCTAGGTAACCTCCATAGTCCAAGTGCCCGCTAATTAACCTATATAGTCCAAGTGCCCGCTAGGGAACCTTCATCGTCCAAGTGCCCGCTAGTTAATCTAGATAGTCCAAGTGCCCGCTAGTTAACCTACATAGTCCAAGGGCCCTCTATTTAACCTAGATAGTCCAAGTGCCCGCTAGGGGACGTACATAGTACAAGTGCCCGCTAGGTAACCTAGATATTCTAAGGGCCCGCTAGTTAACCTACATAGTCCAACTGCCCGATAGGGAACCTACATAGTCCAAGATCCCGCTAAGGGACGAACATAGTCCAAGTGCCCGCTAGGGAACCTACATAGTCCAAGTGCCCGCTAGGTAACCTAGATAGTCCAAGTGCCCGCTAGTTAACCTACATAGTCCAAGTGCCCGCTGAGGAACCTACATAGTCCAAGTGTCCGAAATGGAACCTACGTATTCCAAGTGCCCATTAGGGCACCTAGATAGTCCAAGTGCCCATAGGGAACCTATATGGTCCAAGTGCCCTCTAGGGAAGCTACATATTCATAGTGCCCGCAAGGGAACCTGCATTGTCCAAGTGCCCGCTAGTTATCCTAGATCGTCCAAGGGTCCGCTAGTAATCCTACATAGTCCAAGTTCCCGTTAGGTAACCTAGATAGGCCAAGTGTCCGCTAGTTAACCTACATAGTACAATGGCCCGCTAGTTGACCTAGATAGTCCAAGTGCCCGCTAGTTAACCTAGCTAGTCAAAGTGCCCTCTAGTTAACCTAAGTAGTACAAATGTCCAATAGGGATCCTACATAATCCAAGTGCCCGCTAGGTAACCTAGATATTCCAAGTTCCGGTTTGCTAACCTAGATAGTCCAAGTGCCCGCTAGGTAACCTATACTGTCCAAGTGCCCGCTAGGTTACTTACATAGTCCAAGTGCACGTTCGTTAACTTAGATAGTCCAAGTCGCGTTAGGTAACCAACATAATCTAAGGGCCGCTAGGTAACCTATATAGTCCAAGTGCCCGCTAGTTAACCTATAGTCCAAGTGCACTCAAGGTAACTTAAACAGTCCAAGTGCCCGCTAGGTTACCTGCATAGTCCAAGTGCCCGCTAGGTAACCTAGACAGTCCAAGTGCCTGCTAGGTAACCTACATAGTCCAAGTGCCCGTTTGCTAACCTAGATCGTCAAAGGGCCCGCTAGTTAACCTACATAGTCCAAGGGCCCTCTAGTTAACCTAGATAGTCCAAGTGCCAGCTAGTTAACCTACATTGTCCAAGTCCCTGATGGGGAGCCTACATAGCCCAAGTGCCCGCTAGGTAACCTACATAGTCCAAATGCCCGCTAGAAACCTACATAGTCCAAGTGCAAGAAGGGAACCTACATAATCCAAGTGCCCGCTAGGGAACCTACATAGTCCAAATGCCCGTTAGGTAACCTAGATAGTCCAAATGCCCGCTAGGGTACCCACATAGTCTAAGTGCCCGCGAGGTAACCTACATAGTCCAAGTGCCCATTCATTAACCTAGATTTTCCAAGTGCCCTCTAGGTAACCTAGACTGTCCAAGTGCCCGCTTGGTTACCTACATAGTCCACGTGCCCGTTCGTTAACCTAGAAAGTACAAGAGCCCGCTAGTTAACCTACATAGTCCAAGGGCCCGCTAGTTAACCTAGATAGTCCAAGTGCCCGCTAGTTAACCTACATTGTCCATGTCCCTGATGGGGAACCTACATAGTCCAAGTATCCGCTAGGTAACCTACATAGTCCAAATGCCCGCTAGTAACGTACATAGTCCAAGTGCCCGTTAGGTAACCTAGATAGTCCAAATGCCCGCTAGGGAACCCACATAGTCCAAGTGCCCGTTAGAGAACTTAGATAGTCAAAGCCCTGCTAGGGAACCTACATAGTCCAAGTGCCCGCTAGGGAACCTACATAGTCCAAGTGCCCGTTAGTTAACCTAGATAGTCAAAGTGCCTTCTAGGTAACCTAGATAGTCCAAATGCCCGCTAGGATACCCACATAGTCCAACTGCCCGATAGGGAACCAACATAGTCCAAGTGCCCGCTAAGGGACCTACATAGTCCAAGTGCCCGTTAGGGAACCTACATAGTCCAAGTGCCCTCTAGGGAACCTGCATCGTCCATGTGCCCGCCAGTTAACATAGATAGTCTAAGTTCCCGCTAGTTAACCTAGATAGTCCAAGTGCCCGCTAGTTAACATAGATCGTCCAAGTGCCCGCTAGTTAACCTACATAGTCCAAGGTCCGTTAGTTAACCTAGATAGTCCAAGTGCCCTCTAGTTAACCTACATAGTCCAAGGGCCCTCTAGTTAACCTCGATATTCCAAGTGCCCGCTAGGGGACGTACATAGTCCAAGTGCCCGCTGGGCAACCTAGATAGTCCAAGTGCCCGCTTGTTAACCTACATAGTCCAAGTGTCCGAAAGGGAACCTACGTATTCCAAGTGCCCGTTAGGGCACCTAGATAGTCCAAGTAACCATAGGGAACCTATATAGTCCAAGTGCCCTCTAGGGAACCTACATAGTCAAAGTGCCCGCTAGGGAACCTGCATTGTACAAGTGCCCGCTAGTTAACCTAGATAGTCCAAGTGCCCGCTAGGTAACCTAGATAGTCGAAGGGCCCGCTAGTTAACCTACATAGTCCAAGTGCCCGATAGGGAACCTACATAGTCCAAGTGCCCAATGAGGAACCTACATAGTCCAAGTGCCCGATAGGGAATCTTCATATTCCAATTGCCCGTTAGGGAACCCAGATAGTCCAAGTGCCCATAGGGAACCTATATGGTCCAAGTGCCCTCTAGGGAAGCTACATATTCATAGTGCCCGCTAGGGAACCTGCATCGTCCAAGTGCCCGCTAGTTAACCAAGATCGTCCAAGTGTCCGCTAGTAAACCTACATAGTCCAAGTTCCCGTTAGGTAACCTAGATAGGCCAAGTGCCCGCAAGGTAACCTACATAGTCCAAGTGCCCGCTAGGTAACCTAGATATTCCAAGTTCCGGTTTACTAATCTAGATAGTCCAAGAGCCCGCTAGGTAACCTACATAGTCCAAGTGCCCATTCGTTAACCTAGATAGTCCAAGTGCACGCTAGGTAACCTATATTGTCCATGTGCCCGCTAGGTTACCTACATAGTCCATGTGCACGTTCGTTAACTTAGATAGTCCAAGTCGCGCTAGGTAACCTACATAGTCCAAAGGCCCGCTAGGTAACCTATATAGTCCAAGTGCCCGCTAGTTAAACTATAGTCCAAGTGCCCGCTAGGTAACCTACATATTCCAAGTTCCCGCTATGTATCCAAGATAGTCCAAGTGCCCGTTACCTAACCTAGATAGTCCAAGTGCCCGTTAGGTTACCTACATAGTCCAAGTGCCCGCTAATTAACCTACATAGTCCAAGTGCCCGTTAGGTAACCTAGACAGTCCAAGTGCCCGATAGTTAACCTCCATAGTCCAAGTGCCCGCTAATTAACCTATATAGTCCAAGTGCCCGCTAGGGAACCTGCATCATCCATGTGCCCGCTAGTTAATCTAGATAGTCCAAGTGCCCGCTAGTTAAGCTAGATAGTCCAAGTGGCCGATAGTTAACCTAGATTGCCCAAGTGCCCGCTAGTTAACCTACATAGTCCAAGGTCCGCTAGTTAACCTAGATATTCCAAGTGCCCGCTAGTTAACCTACATAGTCCAAGGGCCCTCTAGTTAACCTAGATAGTCCAAGTGCCCACTAGGGGAAGTACATAGTCCAAGTGCCCGCTAGGTAACCTAGATAGTCTAAGGGCCCGCTAGTTAACCTACATAGTCCAACTGCCCGATAGGAAACCTACATAGTCCAAGCGCTCGCTAAGGGACGAACATAGTCCAAGTGCCCGCTAGGGAACATACATAGTCCAAGTGCCCGCTAGGGAACCTACATAGTCCAAGTGCCCGCTAGGTAACCTAGATAGTCCAAGTGCCCGCTAGTTAACCTACATAGTCCAAGTGCCCGCTGAGGAACCTACATAGTCCAAGTGTCCGAAAGGGAACCTACGTATTCCATGTGCCCATTAGGGCACCTAGATAGTCCAAGTGCCCATAGGGAACCTATATAGTCCAAGTGCCCTCTAGGGAACTTACATAGTCAAAGTGCCCGCTAGGGTACCTGCATTGTACAAGTGCCCTCTAGTTAACCTAGATAGTCCAAGTGCCCGCTAGGTAACCTAGATAGTCCAAGGGCCTGCTAGTTAACCTACATAGTCCAACGGCCCTCTAGTTAACCTAGATAGTCCAAGTCCCCGCTGGAGGACGTACATAGTCCAAGTGCCCGCTAGGTAACCTAGATAGTCTACGGGCCCGCTAGTTAACCTACATAGTCCAACTGCCCGATAGGGAACCTACGTAGTCCAAGTGCCCGCTAAGGGACGAACATAGTCTAAGTGCCCGCTAGGGAACCTGCATAGTCAAAGTGCCCGATAGGTAACCTAGATAGTCCAAGTGCCCGCTAGTAAACCTACATAGTCCAAGTGCCCACTGAGGAACCTGCATAGTCCAAGTGTCCGAAAGGGAACCTACGTATTCCAAGTGCCCATTAGGGCACCTAGATAGTCCAAGTGCCCATAGGGAACCTATATCGTCCAAGTGCCCTCTAGGGAACCTACATAGTCAAAGTGCCCGCTAGGGAACCTGCATTGTACAAGTGACCTCTAGTTAACCTAGATAGTCCAAGTGCGCGCTAGGTAACCTAGATAGTCCAAGGGCCCGCTAGTTAACCTACAAAGTCCAAGTGCCCGATAGGAACCTACATAGTCCAAGTGCCCAATGAGGAACCTACATAGTCCAAGTGCCCGATAGGGAATCTTCATATTCCAAGTGCCCGTTAGGGAACCCAGATAGTCCAAGTGCCCATAGGGAACCTACATAATCCAAGTGCCCTCTAGGGAAGCTACATATTCATAGTGCCCGCTAGGGAACCTGCATTGTCCAAGTGCCCGCTAGTTAACCTAGATCGTCCAAGTGTCTGCTAGTAAACCTACATAGTCCAAGTTCCCGTTAGGTAACCTAGATAGGCCAAGTGCCCGCTAGTTAACCTACATAGTACAATGGCCCGCTAGTTGACCTAGATAGTCCAAGTGCCCGCTAGTTAACCTAGATAGTCAAAGTGCCCGCTAGTTAACCTCAGTAGTACAAATGTCCAATAGGGATCCTACATAATCCAAGTGCCCGCTAGGTAACCTAGATATTCCATGTTCCGGTTTGCTAACCTAGATAGTCCAAGTGCCCGCTATGTAACCTGTACTGTCCAAGTGCCCGCTAGGTTACTTACATAGTCCAAGTGCACGTTCGTTAACTTAGATAGTCCAAGTCGCGGTAGGTAACCAACATAGTCTAATGGCCGCTAGGTAACCTATATAGTCCAAGTGCCCGCTAATTAACCTATATAGTCCAAGTGCCCGCTAGGGAACCTTCATCGTCCAAGTGCCCGCTAGTTAATCTAGATAGTCCAAGTGCCCGCTAGTTAACCTACATAGTCCAAGGGCCCTCTATTTAACCTAGATAGTCCAAGTGCCCGCTAGGGGACGTACATAGTCCAAGTGCCCGCTAGGTAACCTAGATATTCTAAGGGCCCGCTAGTTAACCTACATAGTCCAACTGCCCGATAGGGAACCTACATAGTCCAAGATCCCGCTAAGGGACGAACATAGTCCAAGTGCCCGCTAGGGAACCTACATAGTCCAAGTGCCCGCTAGGTAACCTAGATAGTCCAAGTGCCCGCTAGTTAACCTACATAGTCCAAGTGCCCGCTGAGGAACCTACATAGTCCAAGTGTCTGAAAGGGAACCTACGTATTCCAAGTGCCCATTAGGGCACCTAGATAGTCCAAGTGCCCATAGGGAACCTATATGGTCCAAGTGCCCTCTAGGGAAGCTACATATTCATAGTGCCCGCTAGGGAACCTGCATTGTCCAAGTGCCCGCTAGTTATCCTAGATCGTCCAAGGGTCCGCTAGTAAACCTACATAGTCCAAGTTCCCGTTAGGTAACCTAGATAGGCCAAGTGCCCGGTAGTTAACCTACATAGTACAATGGCCCGCTAGTTGACCTAGATAGTTCAAGTGCCCGCTAGTTAACCTAAGTAGTACAAATGTCCGATAGGGATCCTACATAGTCCAAGTGCCCGCTAGGTAACCTAGATATTCCAAGTTCCGGTTTGCTAACCTAGATAGTCCAAGTGCCCGCTAGGTAACCTACATAGTCCAAGTGCCCATTCGTTAACCTAGATAGTCCAAGTGCCCGCTAGGTAACCTATACTGTCCAAGTGCCTGCTAGGTTACCTACATAGTCCAAGTGCACGTTCGTTAACTTAGATAGTCCAAGTCGCGCTAGGTAACCTACATAGTCCAAGGGCCACTAGGTAACCTATAGTCCAAGTGCCCTCTAGGTAACCTACATATTCCAAGTTCCCGCTAGGTAACCTAGATAGTCAAAGTGCCCGTTACCTAACCTAGATAGTCCAAGTGCCCGTGAGGTTACCTACATAGTCCACGTGCCCGTTCGTTAACCTAGATAGTACAATTGCCCGCTAGGTAACCTACATAGTCCAAGAGCCGGCAGGTAACTTAGACAGTTCAAGTGCCCGCTAGGTTACCTGCATAGTCCAAGTGCCCGTTAGGTAACCTAGATAGTCCAAGTGCCTGCTAGGTAACCTACATAGTCCAAGTGCCCGCTAGGTAACCTAGATAGTCCAAGTACCCGTTAGCTAACCTAGATAGTCCAAGTGCCCGCTAGGTAACCTCCATAGTCCAATTGCCTTCTAGGTAACCTCCATAGTCCAAGTGCCCACTAATTTACCTATATAGTCCAAGTGCCGGCTAGGGAAACTGCATCGTTCAAGTGCCCGCTAGTTAATCTAGATAGTCCAAGTGCCCGCTAGTTAACCTAGATAGTCCAAGTGCCCGCTACTTAACCTAGATCGTCCAAGTGCCCGCTAGTTAACCTACATAGTCCAAGGTCCGCTAGTTAACCTAGATATTCCAAGTGCCCCTTAGTTAACCTACATAGTCAAAGGGCCCTCTAGTTATCCTAGATAGTCCAAGTGCCCGCTAGGGGACATACATAGTCCAAGTGCCCGCTATGTAACCTAGATAGTCTAAGGGCCCGCTAGATAACCTACATAGTCCAACTGCCCGATAGGGAACCCACATAGTCCAAGTGCCCGCTAAGGGACGAACATAATCCAAGTGCCCGCTAGGGAACCTACAAAATCCAAGTGCCCGCTAGGTAACCTAGATAGTCCAAGTGCCCGCTAGTTAACCTACATAGTCCAAGTACCCGCTGAGGAACCTACATAGTCCAAGTGTCCGAAAGGGAACCTACGTATTCCAAGTGCCCGTTAGGGCACCTAGATAGTCCAAGTAACCATAGGGAACCTATATAGTCCAAGTGCCCTCTAGGGAAGCTACATAGTCAAAGTGCCCGCTAGGGAACCTGCATTGTACAAGTGCCCGCTAGTTAACCTAGATAGTCCAAGTGCCCGCTAGGTAACCTAGATAGTCGAAGGGCCCGCCAGTTAACCTACATAGTCCAAGTGCCCGATAGGGAACCTACATAGTCCAAGTGCCCAATGAGGAACCTACATAGTCCAAGTGCCCGATAGGGAATCTTCATATTCCAAGTGCCCGTTAGGGAACCCAGATAGTCCAAGTGCCCATAGGGAACCTATATGGTCCAAGTGCCCTCTAGGGAAGCTACATATTCATAGTGCCCGCTAGGGAACCTGCATCGTCCAAGTGCCCGCTAGTTAACCAAGATCGTCCAAGTGTCCGCTAGTAAACCTACATAGTCCAAGTTCCCGTTAGGTAACCTAGATAGGCCAAGTGCCCGCAAGGTGACCTACATAGTCCAAGTGCCCGCTAGGTAACCTAGATATTCCAAGTTCCGGTTTACTAATCTAGATAGTCCAAGTACCCGCTAGGTAACCTACATAGTCCAAGTGCCCATTCGTTAACCTAGATAGTCCAAGTGCCCGCTAGGTAACCTATACTGTCCAAGTGCCCGCTAGGTTACCTATATAGTCCGTGTGCACGTTCTTTAACTTAGATAGTCCAAGTCGCGCTAGGTAACCTATATAGTCCAAGTGCCCGCTAGTTAAACTATAGTCCAAGTGCCCGCTAGGTTACCTACATAGTCCATGTGCACGTTCGTTAACTTAGATAGTCCAAGTCGCGCTAGGTAACCTACATAGTCCAAAGGCCCGCTAGGTAACCTATATAGTCCAAGTGCCCGCTAGTTAAACTATAGTCCAAGTGCCCGCTAGGTAACCTACATATTCCAAGTTCCCGCTATGTATCCAAGATAGTCCAAGTGCCCGTTACCTAACCTAGATAGTCCAAGTGCCCGTTAGGTTACCTACATAGTCCAAGTGCCCGCTAATTAACCTACATAGTCCAAGTGCCCGTTAGGTAACCTAGACAGTCCAAGTGCCCGATAGTTAACCTCCATAGTCCAAGTGCCCGCTAATTAACCTATATAGTCCAAGTGCCCGCTAGGGAACCTGCATCATCCATGTGCCCGCCAGTTAATCTAGATAGTCCAAGTGCCCGCTAGTTAAGCTAGATAGTCCAAGTGGCCGATAGTTAACCTAGATCGCCCAAGTGCCCGCTAGTTAACCTACATAGTCCAAGGTCCGCTAGTTAACCTAGATATTCCAAGTGCCCGCTAGTTAACCTACATAGTCCAAGGGCCCTCTAGTTAACCTAGATAGTCCAAGTGCCCACTAGGGGAAGTACATAGTCCAAGTGCCCGCTAGGTAACCTAGATAGTCTAAGGGCCCGCTAGTTAACCTACATAGTCCAACTGCCCGATAGGAAACCTACATAGTCCAAGCGCTCGCTAAGGGACGAACATAGTCCAAGTGCCCGCTAGGGAACCTACATAGTCCAAGTGCCCGCTAGGTAACCTAGATAGTCCAAGTGCCCGCTAGTTAACCTACATAGTCCAAGTGCCCGCTGAGGAACCTACATAGTCCAAGTGTCCGAAAGGGAACCTACGTATTCCATGTGCCCATTAGGGCACCTAGATAGTCCAAGTGCCCATAGGTAACCTATATAGTCCAAGTGCCCGCTAGTTAAACTATAGTCCAAGTGCCCGCTAGGTTACCTACATAGTCCATGTGCACGTTCGTTAACTTAGATAGTCCAAGTCGCGCTAGGTAACCTACATAGTCCAAAGGCCCGCTAGGTAACCTATATAGTCCAAGTGCCCGCTAGTTAAACTATAGTCCAAGTGCCCGCTAGGTAACCTACATATTCCAAGTTCCCGCTATGTATCCAAGATAGTCCAAGTGCCCGTTACCTAACCTAGATAGTCCAAGTGCCCGTTAGGTTACCTACATAGTCCAAGTGCCCGCTAATTAACCTACATAGTCCAAGTGCCCGTTAGGTAACCTAGACAGTCCAAGTGCCCGATAGTTAACCTCCATAGTCCAAGTGCCCGCTAATTAACCTATATAGTCCAAGTGCCCGCTAGGGAACCTGCATCATCCATGTGCCCGCCAGTTAATCTAGATAGTCCAAGTGCCCGCTAGTTAAGCTAGATAGTCCAAGTGGCCGATAGTTAACCTAGATCGCCCAAGTGCCCGCTAGTTAACCTACATAGTCCAAGGTCCGCTAGTTAACCTAGATATTCCAAGTGCCCGCTAGTTAACCTACATAGTCCAAGGGCCCTCTAGTTAACCTAGATAGTCCAAGTGCCCACTAGGGGAAGTACATAGTCCAAGTGCCCGCTAGGTAACCTAGATAGTCTAAGGGCCCGCTAGTTAACCTACATAGTCCAACTGCCCGATAGGAAACCTACATAGTCCAAGCGCTCGCTAAGGGACGAACATAGTCCAAGTGCCCGCTAGGGAACCTACATAGTCCAAGTGCCCGCTAGGTAACCTAGATAGTCCAAGTGCCCGCTAGTTAACCTACATAGTCCAAGTGCCCGCTGAGGAACCTACATAGTCCAAGTGTCCGAAAGGGAACCTACGTATTCCATGTGCCCATTAGGGCACCTAGATAGTCCAAGTGCCCATAGGGAACCTATATAGTCCAAGTGCCCTCTAGGGAACTTACATAGTCAAAGTGCCCGCTAGGGTACCTGCATTGTACAAGTGCCCTCTAGTTAACCTAGATAGTCCAAGTGCCCGCTAGGTAACCTAGATAGTCCATGGGCCTGCTAGTTAACCTACATAGTCCAACGGCCCTCTAGTTAACCTAGATAGTCCAAGTCCCCGCTGGAGGACGTACATAGTCCAAGTGCCCGCTAGGTAACCTAGATAGTCTACGGGCCCGCTAGTTAACCTACATAGTCCAACTGCCCGATAGGGAACCTACGTAGTCCAAGTGCCCGCTAAGGGACGAACATAGTCTAAGTGCCCGCTAGGGAACCTGCATAGTCAAAGTGCCCGATAGGTAACCTAGATAGTCCAAGTGCCCGCTAGTAAACCTACATAGTCCAAGTGCCCACTGAGGAACCTGCATAGTCCAAGTGTCCAAAGGGAACCTACGTATTCCAAGTGCCCATTAGGGCACCTAGATAGTCCAAGTGCCCATAGGGAACCTATATCGTCCAAGTGCCCTCTAGGGAACCTACATAGTCAAAGTGCCCGCTAGGGAACCTGCATTGTACAAGTGACCTCTAGTTAACCTAGATAGTCCAAGTGCCCGCTAGGTAACCTAGATAGTCCAAGGGCCCGCTAGTTAACCTACAAAGTCCAAGTGCCCGATAGGAACCTACATAGTCCAAGTGCCCAATGAGGAACCTACATAGTCCAAGTGCCCGATAGGGAATCTTCATATTCCAAGTGCCCGTTAGGGAACCCAGATAGTCCAAGTGCCCATAGGGAACCTACATAATCCAAGTGCCCTCTAGGGAAGCTACATATTCATAGTGCCCGCTAGGGAACCTGCATTGTCCAAGTGCCCGCTAGTTAACCTAGATCGTCCAAGTGTCTGCTAGTAAACCTACATAGTCCAAGTTCCCGTTAGGTAACCTAGATAGGCCAAGTGCCCGCTAGTTAACCTACATAGTACAATGGCCCGCTAGTTGACCTAGATAGTCCAAGTGCCCGCTAGTTAACCTAGATAGTCAAAGTGCCCGCTAGTTAACCTCAGTAGTACAAATGTCCAATAGGGATCCTACATAATCCAAGTGCCCGCTAGGTAACCTAGATATTCCATGTTCCGGTTTGCTAACCTAGATAGTCCAAGTGCCCGCTATGTAACCTGTACTGTCCAAGTGCCCGCTAGGTTACTTACATAGTCCAAGTGCACGTTCGTTAACTTAGATAGTCCAAGTCGCGGAAGGTAACCAACATAGTCTAAGGGCCGCTAGGTAACCTATATAGTCCAAGTGCCCGCTAATTAACCTATATAGTCCAAGTGTCTGCTAGGGAACCTTCATCGTCCAAGTGCCCGCTAGTTAATCTAGATAGTCCAAGTGCCCGCTAGTTAACCTACATAGTCCAAGGGCCCTCTATTTAACCTAGATAGTCCAAGTGCCCGCTAGGGGACGTACATAGTCCAAGTGCCCGCTAGGTAACCTAGATATTCTAAGGGCCCGCTAGTTAACCTACATAGTCCAACTGCCCGATAGGGAACCTACATAGTCCAAGATCCCGCTAAGGGACGAACATAGTCCAAGTGCCCGCAAGGGAACCTACATAGTCCAAGTGCCCGCTAGGTAACCTAGATAGTCCAAGTGCCCGCTAGTTAACCTACATAGTCCAAGTGCCCGCTGAGGAACCTACATAGTCCAAGTGTCCGAAAGGGAACCTACGTATTCCAAGTGCCCATTAGGGCACCTAGATAGTCCAAGTGCCCATAGGGAACCTATATGGTACAAGTGCCCTCTAGGGAAGCTACATATTCATAGTGCCCGCAAGGGAACATGCATTGTCCAAGTGCCCGCTAGTTATCCTAGATCGTCCAAGGGTCCGCTAGTAAACCTACATAGTCAAAGTTCCCGTTAGGTAACCTAGATAGGCCAAGTGCCCGCTAGTTAACCTACATAGTACAATGGCCCGCTAGTTGACCTAGATAGTTCAAGTGCCCGCTAGTTAACCTAAGTAGTACAAATGTCCGATAGGGATCCTACATAGTCCAAGTGCCCGCTAGGTTACCTAGATATTCCAAGTTCCGGTTTGCTAACCTAGATAGTCCAAGTGCCCGCTAGGTAACCTACATAGTCCAAGTGCCCATTCGTTAACCTAGATAGTCCAAGTGCCCGCTAGGTAACCTATACTGTCCAAGTGCCTGCTAGGTTACCTACATAGTCCAAGTGCTCGTTCGTTAACTTAGATAGTCCAAGTCGCGCTAGGTAACCTACATAGTCCAAGGGCCACTAGGTAACCTATAGTCCAAGTGCCCTCTAGGTAACCTACATATTCCAAGTTCCCGCTAGGTAACCTAGATAGTCAAAGTGCCCGTTACCTAACCTAGATAGTCCAAGTGCCCGTGAGGTTACCTACATAGTCCACGTGCCCGTTCGTTAACCTAGATAGTACAATTGCCCGCTAGGTAACCTACATAGTCCAAGAGCCGGCAGGTAACTTAGACAGTTCAAGTGCCCGCTAGGTTACCTGCATAGTCCAAGTGCCCGTTAGGTAACCTAGATAGTCCAAGTGCCTGCTAGGTAACCTACATAGTCCAAGTGCCCGCTAGGTAACCTAGATAGTCCAAGTACCCGTTAGCTAACCTAGATAGTCCAAGTGCCCGCTAGGTAACCTCCATAGTCCAATTGCCTTCTAGGTAACCTCCATAGTCCAAGTGCCCACTAATTTACCTATATAGTCCAAGTGCCCGCTAGGGAAACTGCATCGTTCAAGTGCCCGCTAGTTAATCTAGATAGTCCAAGTGCCCGCTAGTTAACCTAGATAGTCCAAGTGCCCGCTAGTTAACCTAGATCGTCCAAGTGCCCGCTAGTTAACCTACATAGTCCAAGGTCCGCTAGTTAACCTAGATATTCCAAGTGCCCCTTAGTTAACCTACATAGTCAAAGGGCCCTCTAGTTAACCTAGATAGTCCAAGTGCCCGCTAGGGGACATACATAGTCCAAGTGCCCGCTATGTAACCTAGATAGTCTAAGGGCCCGCTAGATAACCTACATAGTCCAACTGCCCGATAGGGAACCTACATAGTCCAAGTGCCCGCTAAGGGACGAACATAGTCCAAGTGCCCGCTAGGTAACCTACAAAATCCAAGTGCCCGCTAGGTAACCTAGATAGTCCAAGTGCCCGCTAGTTAACCTACATAGTCCAAGTGCCCGAGTGAGGAACCTACATAGTCCAAGTGTCCGAAAGGGAACCTACGTATTCCAAGTGCCCGTTAGGGCACCTAGATAGTCCAAGTAACCATAGGGAACCTATATAGTCCAAGTGCCCTCTAGGGAAGCTACATAGTCAAAGTGCCCGCTAGGGAACCTGCATTGTACAAGTGCCCGCTAGTTAACCTAGATAGTCCAAGTGCCCGCTAGGTAACCTAGATAGTCGAAGGGCCCGCCAGTTAACCTACATAGTCCAAGTGCCCGATAGGGAACCTACATAGTCCAAGTGCCCAATGAGGAACCTACATAGTCCAAGTGCCCGATAGGGAATCTTCATATTCCAAGTGCCCGTTAGGGAACCCAGATAGTCCAAGTGCCCATAGGGAACCTATATGGTCCAAGTGCCCTCTAGGGAAGCTACATATTCATAGTGCCCGCTAGGGAACCTGCATCGTCCAAGTGCCCGCTAGTTAACCAAGATCGTCCAAGTGTCCGCTAGTAAACCTACATAGTCCAAGTTCCCGTTAGGTAACCTAGATAGGCCAAGTGCCCGCAAGGTGACCTACATAGTCCAAGTGCCCGCTAGGTAACCTAGATATTCCAAGTTCCGGTTTACTAATCTAGATAGTCCAAGTACCCGCTAGGTAACCTACATAGTCCAAGTGCCCATACGTTAACCTAGATAGTCCAAGTGCCCGC
Source organism: Tenrec ecaudatus (assembly GCF_050624435.1). Classification (NCBI taxonomy): domain Eukaryota; kingdom Metazoa; phylum Chordata; class Mammalia; order Afrosoricida; family Tenrecidae; genus Tenrec; species Tenrec ecaudatus. The sequence goes on along the minus strand of NW_027459387.1, from coordinate 106,057 downwards.
TAGGTAACCTATACTGTCCAAGTGCCCGCTAGGTTACCTATATAGTCCATGTGCACGTTCTTTAACTTAGATAGTCCAAGTCGCGCTAGGTAACCTATATAGTCCAAGTGCCCGCTAGTTAAACTATAGTCCAAGTGCCCGCTAGGTAACCTACATATTCCAAGTTCCCGCTAGGTAACCAAGATTGTCCAAGTGCCCGTTACCTAACCTAGATAGTCCAAGTGCCCGTTAGGTTACCTACATAGTCCAAGTGCCCGCTAATTAACCTACATAGTCCAAGTGCCCGTTAGGTAACCTAGACAGTCCAAGTGCCCGATAGTTACCCTCCATAGTCCAAGTGCCCGCTAATTAACCTATTTAGTCCAAGTGCCCGCTAGGGAACCTGCATCATCCAAGTGCCCGCTAGTTAATCTAGATAGTTCAAGTGCCCGCTAGTTAAGCTAGATAGTCCAAGTGGCCGCTAGTTAACCTAGATCGTCCAAGTGCCCGCTAGTTAACCTAGATCGCCCAAGTGCCCGCTAGTTAACCTACATAGTCCAAGGTCCGCTAGTTAACCTAGATATTCCAAGTGCCCGCTAGTTAACCTACATAGTCCAAGGGCCCTCTAGTTAACCTAGATAGTCCAAGTGCCCACTAGGGGAAGTACATAGTCCAAGTGCCCGCTAGGTAACCTAGATAGTCTAAGGGCCCGCTAGTTAACCTACATAGTCCAACTGCCCGATAGGGAACCTACATAGTCCAAGTGCCCGCTAAGGGACGAACATAGTCCAAGTGCCCGCTAGGTAACCTACAAAATCCAAGTGCCCGCTAGGTAACCTAGATAGTCCAAGTGCCCGCTAGTTAACCTACATAGTCCAAGTGCCCGAGTGAGGAACCTACATAGTCCAAGTGTCCGAAAGGGAACCTACGTATTCCAAGTGCCCGTTAGGGCACCTAGATAGTCCAAGTAACCATAGGGAACCTATATAGTCCAAGTGCCCTCTAGGGAAGCTACATAGTCAAAGTGCCCGCTAGGGAACCTGCATTGTACAAGTGCCCGCTAGTTAACCTAGATAGTCCAAGTGCCCGCTAGGTAACCTAGATAGTCGAAGGGCCCGCCAGTTAACCTACATAGTCCAAGTGCCCGATAGGGAACCTACATAGTCCAAGTGCCCAATGAGGAACCTACATAGTCCAAGTGCCCGATAGGGAATCTTCATATTCCAAGTGCCCGTTAGGGAACCCAGATAGTCCAAGTGCCCATAGGGAACCTATATGGTCCAAGTGCCCTCTAGGGAAGCTACATATTCATAGTGCCCGCTAGGGAACCTGCATCGTCCAAGTGCCCGCTAGTTAACCAAGATCGTCCAAGTGTCCGCTAGTAAACCTACATAGTCCAAGTTCCCGTTAGGTAACCTAGATAGGCCAAGTGCCCGCAAGGTGACCTACATAGTCCAAGTGCCCGCTAGGTAACCTAGATATTCCAAGTTCCGGTTTACTAATCTAGATAGTCCAAGTACCCGCTAGGTAACCTACATAGTCCAAGTGCCCATACGTTAACCTAGATAGTCCAAGTGCCCGCTAGGTAACCTATACTGTCCAAGTGCCCGCTAGGTTACCTATATAGTCCATGTGCACGTTCTTTAACTTAGATAGTCCAAGTCGCGCTAGGTAACCTATATAGTCCAAGTGCCCGCTAGTTAAACTATAGTCCAAGTGCCCGCTAGGTAACCTACATATTCCAAGTTCCCGCTAGGTAACCAAGATTGTCCAAGTGCCCGTTACCTAACCTAGATAGTCCAAGTGCCCGTTAGGTTACCTACATAGTCCAAGTGCCCGCTAATTAACCTACATAGTCCAAGTGCCCGTTAGGTAACCTAGACAGTCCAAGTGCCCGATAGTTACCCTCCATAGTCCAAGTGCCCGCTAATTAACCTATTTAGTCCAAGTGCCCGCTAGGGAACCTGCATCATCCAAGTGCCCGCTAGTTAATCTAGATAGTTCAAGTGCCCGCTAGTTAAGCTAGATAGTCCAAGTGGCCGCTAGTTAACCTAGATCGTCCAAGTGCCCGCTAGTTAACCTAGATCGCCCAAGTGCCCGCTAGTTAACCTACATAGTCCAAGGTCCGCTAGTTAACCTAGATATTCCAAGTGCCCGCTAGTTAACCTACATAGTCCAAGGGCCCTCTAGTTAACCTAGATAGTCCAAGTGCCCACTAGGGGAAGTACATAGTCCAAGTGCCCGCTAGGTAACCTAGATAGTCTAAGGGCCCGCTAGTTAACCTACATAGTCCAACTGCCCGATAGGGAACCTACATAGTCCAAGCGCTCGCTAAGGGACGAACATAGTCCAAGTGCCCGCTAGGGAACCTACATAGTCCAAGTGCCCGCTAGGGAACCTACATAGTCCAAGTGCCCGCTAGGTAACCTAGATAGTCCAAGTGCCCGCTAGTTAACCTACATAGTCCAAGTGCCCGCTGAGGAACCTACATAGTCCAAGTGTCCGAAAGGGAACCTACGTATTCCATGTGCCCATTAGGGCACCTAGATAGTCCAAGTGCCCATAGGGAACCTATATAGTCCAAGTGCCCTCTAAGGAACTTACATAGTCAAAGTGCCCGCTAGGGTACCTGCATTGTACAAGTGCCCTCTAGTTAACCTAGATAGTCCAAGTGCCCGCTAGGTAACCTAGATAGTCCAAGGGCCTGCTAGTTAACCTACATAGTCCAACGGCCCTCTAGTTAACCTAGATAGTCCAAGTCCCCGCTGGAGGACGTACATAGTCCAAGTGCCCGCTAGGTAACCTAGATAGTCTACGGGCCTGCTAGTTAACCTACATAGTCCAAATGCCCGATAGGGAACCTACATAGTCCAAGTGCCCGCTAAGGGACGAACATAGTCCAAGTGCCCGCTAGGGAACCTGCATAGTCAAAGTGCCCGATAGGTAACCTAGATAGTCCAAGTGCCCGCTAGTAAACCTACATAGTCCAAGTACCCACTGAGGAACCTGCATAGTCCAAGTGTCCGAAAGGGAACCTACGTATTCCAAGTGCCCATTAGGGCACCTAGATAGTCCAAGTGCCCATAGGGAACCTATATCGTCCAAGTGCCCTCTAGGGAACCTACATAGTCAAAGTGCCCGGTAGGGAACCTGCATTGTACAAGTGACCTCTAGTTAACCTAGATAGTCCAAGTGCGCGCTAGGTAACCTAGATAGTCCAAGGGCCCGCTAGTTAACCTACAAAGTCCAAGTGCCCGATAGGAACCTACATAGTCCAAGTGCCCAATGAGGAACCTACATAGTCCAAGTGCCCAATGAGGAACCTACATAGTCCAAGTGCCCGATAGGGAATCTTCATATTCCAAGTGCCCGTTAGGGAACCCAGATAGTCCAAGTGCCCATAGGTAACCTACATAATCCAAGTGCCCTCTAGGGAAGCTACATATTCATAGTGCCCGCAAGGGAACATGCATTGTCCAAGTGCCCGCTAGTTATCCTAGATCGTCCAAGGGTCCGCTAGTAAACCTACATAGTCCAAGTTCCCATTAGGTAACCTAGATAGGCCAAGTGCCCGCTAGTTAACCTACATAGTACAATGGCCCGCTAGTTGACCTAGATAGTTCAAGTGCCCGCTAGTTAACCTAAGTAGTACAAATGTCCGATAGGGATCCTACATAGTCCAAGTGCCCGCTAGGTAACCTAGATATTCCAAGTTCCGGTTTGCTAACCTAGATAGTCCAAGTGCCCGCTAGGTAACCTACATAGTCCAAGTGCCCATTCGTTAACCTAGATAGTCCAAGTGCCCGCTAGGTAACCTATACTGTCCAAGTGCCTGCTAGGTTACCTACATAGTCCAAGTGCACGTTCGTTAACTTAGATAGTCCAAGTCGCGCTAGGTAACCTACATAGTCCAAGGGCCACTAGGTAACCTATAGTCCAAGTGCCCTCTAGGTAACCTACATATTCCAAATTCCCGCTAGGTAACCTAGATAGTCAAAGTGCCCGTTACCTAACCTAGATAGTCCAAGTGCCCGTGAGGTTACCTACATAGTCCACGTGCCCGTTCGTTAACCTAGATAGTACAATTGCCCGCTAGGTAACCTACATAGTCCAAGAGCCGGCAGGTAACTTAGACAGTTCAAGTGCCCGCTAGGTTACCTGCATAGTCCAAGTGCCCGTTAGGTAACCTAGATAGTCCAAGTGCCCGCTAGGTAACCTACATAGTCCAAGTGCCCGCTAGGTAACCTAGATAGTCCAAGTACCCGTTAGCTAACCTAGATAGTCCAAGTGCCCGCTAGGTAACCTCCATAGTCCAATTGCCTTCTAGGTAACCTCCATAGTCCAAGTGCCCACTAATTTACCTATATAGTCCAAGTGCCCGCTAGGGAAACTGCATCGTTCAAGTGTCCGCTAGTTAATCTAGATAGTCCAAGTGCCCGCTAGTTAACCTAGATAGTCCAAGTGCCCGCTAGTTAACCTAGATCGTCCAAGTGCCCGCTAGTTAACCTACATAGTCCAAGGTCCGCTAGTTAACCTAGATATTCCAAGTGCCCCTTAGTTAACCTAGATAGTCCAAGTGCCCGCTAGGGGACATACATAGTCCAAGTGCCCGCTATGTAACCTAGATAGTCTAAGGGCCCGCTAGATAACCTACATAGTCCAACTGCCCGATAGGGAACCTACATAGTCCAAGTGCCCGCTAAGGGACGAACATAGTCCAAGTGCCCGCTAGGGAACCTACAAAATCCAAGTGCCCGCTAGGTAACCTAGATAGTCCAAGTGCCAGCTAGTTAACCTACATAGTCCAAGTGCCCACTGAGGAACCTACATAGTCCAAGTGTCCGAAAGGGAACCTACGTATTCCAAGTGCCCGTTAGGGCACCTAGATAGTCCAAGTAACCATAGGGAACCTATATAGTCCAAGTGCCCTCTAGGGAAGCTACATAGTCAAAGTGCCCGCTAGGGAACCTGCATTGTACAAGTGCCCGCTAGTTAACCTAGATAGTCCAAGTGCCCGCTAGGTAACCTAGATAGTCGAAGGGCCCGCCAGTTAACCTACATAGTCCAAGTGCCCGATAGGGAACCTACATAGTCCAAGTGCCCAATGAGGAACCTACATAGTCCAAGTGCCCGATAGGGAATCTTCATATTCCAAGTGCCCGTTAGGGAACCCAGATAGTCCAAGTGCCCATAGGGAACCTATATGGTCCAAGTGCCCTCTAGGGAAGCTACATATTCATAGTGCCCGCTAGGGAACCTGCATCGTCCAAGTGCCCGCTAGTTAACCAAGATCGTCCAAGTGTCCGCTAGTAAACCTACATAGTCCAAGTTCCCGTTAGGTAACCTAGATAGGCCAAGTGCCCGCAAGGTGACCTACATAGTCCAAGTGCCCGCTAGGTAACCTAGATATTCCAAGTTCCGGTTTACTAATCTAGATAGTCCAAGTACCCGCTAGGTAACCTACATAGTCCAAGTGCCCATACGTTAACCTAGATAGTCCAAGTGCCCGCTAGGTAACCTATACTGTCCAAGTGCCCGCTAGGTTACCTATATAGTCCATGTGCACGTTCTTTAACTTAGATAGTCCAAGTCGCGCTAGGTAACCTATATAGTCCAAGTGCCCGCTAGTTAAACTATAGTCCAAGTGCCCGCTAGGTAACCTACATATTCCAAGTTCCCGCTAGGTAACCAAGATTGTCCAAGTGCCCGTTACCTAACCTAGATAGTCCAAGTGCCCGTTAGGTTACCTACATAGTCCAAGTGCCCGCTAATTAACCTACATAGTCCAAGTGCCCGTTAGGTAACCTAGACAGTCCAAGTGCCCGATAGTTAACCTCCATAGTCCAAGTGCCCGCTAATTAACCTATATAGTCCAAGTGCCCGCTAGGGAACCTGCATCATCCAAGTGCCCGCTAGTTAATCTAGATAGTTCAAGTGTCCGCTAGTTAAGCTAGATAGTCCAAGTGGCCGCTAGTTAACCTAGATCGTCCAAGTGCCCGCTAGTTAACCTAGATCGCCCAAGTGCCCGCTAGTTAACCTACATAGTCCAAGGTCCGCTAGTTAACCTAGATATTCCAAGTGCCCGCTAGTTAACCTACATAGTCCAAGGGCCCTCTAGTTAACCTAGATAGTCCAAGTGCCCACTAGGGGAAGTACATAGTCCAAGTGCACGCTAGGTAACCTAGATAGTCTAAGGGCCCGCTAGTTAACCTACATAGTCCAACTGCCCGATAGGGAACCTACATAGTCCAAGCGCTCGCTAAGGGACGAACATAGTCCAAGTGCCCGCTAGGGAACCTACATAGTCCAAGTGCCCGCTAGGTAACCTAGATAGTCCAAGTGCCCGCTAGTTAACCTACATAGTCCAAGTGCCCAATGAGGAACCTACATAGTCCAAGTGCCCGATAGGGAATCTTCATATTCCAAGTGCCCGTTAGGGAACCCAGATAGTCCAAGTGCCCGCTAGGTAACCTCCATAGTCCAAGTGCCCGCTAGGTAACCTCCATAGTCCAAGTGCCCGTTCGTTAACCTAGATAGTCCAAGTTCCTGTTAGCTAACCTACATAGTCCAAGTGCCCGCTAGTTAACCTATATAGTCCAAGTGCCCGCTAGTTAACCTTCATTGTCCAAGTCCCTGATGGGGAACCTACATAGTCCAAGTATCCGCTAGGTAACCTACATAGTCCAAATGCCCGCTAGTAACGTACATAGTCCAAGTGCCCGTTAGGTAACCTAGATAGTCCAAATGCCCGCTAGGGAACCCACATAGCCCAAGTGCCCATTAAAGAACTTACATAATCAAAGCCCTGCTAGGGAACCTACATAGTCCAAGTGCCCGCAAGGGAACCTAGATAGTCCAAGTACCCGTTAGCTAACCTAGATAGTCCAAGTGCCCGCTAGGTAACCTCCATAATCCAAGTGCCCGCTAGGTAACCTCCATAGTCCAAGTGCCCGTTCGTTAACCTAGATAGTCCAAGTTCCTGTTAGCTAACCTACATAATCCAAGTGCCCGTTAGTTAACCTAGATAGTCAAAGTGCCTGCTAGGTAACCTAGATAGTCCAAATGCCTGCTAGGGTACCCACATAGTCCGACTGCCCGATAGGGAACCAACATAGTCCAAGTGCCCGCTAAGGGACCGACATAGTCCAAGTGACCGCTAGGGAACCTACATAGTCCAAATGCCCGTTAGGGTACCCACAGGGTCCAACTGCCCGAAAGGGAACCAACATAGTCCAAGTGCCCGCTAAGGGACCTACGTAGTCCAAGTGCCCGTTAGGGAACCTACATAGTCCAAGTGCCCTCTAGGGAACCTGCATCGTCCAAGTGCCCGCCAGTTAACATAGAGAGTCTAAGTTCCCGCTAGTTAACCTAGATAGTCCAAGTGCCCGCTAGTTAACCTAGATCATCCAAGTGCCCGCTAGTTAACCTACATAGTCCAAGGTCCGTTAGATAACCTAGAGAGTCCAAGTGCCCTCTAGATAACCTACATAGTCCAAGGGCCCTCTAGTTAACCTCGATAGTCCAAGTGCCCGCTAGGGGACGTACATAGTCCAAGTGCCCGCTGGACAACCTAGATAGTCCAAGTGCCCGCTAGTTGACCTACATAGTCCAAGTGCCCGCTTGTTAACCTAGATAGTCCAAGTGTCCGAAAGGGAACCTACGTATTCCAAGTGCCCGTTAGGGCACCTAGATAGTCCAAGTAACCATAGTGAACCTATATAGTCCAAGTGCCCTCTAGGGAAGCTACATAGTCAAAGTGCCCGCTAGGGAACCTGCATTGTACAAGTGCCCGCTAGTTAACCTAGATATTCCAAGTGCCCGCTAGGTAACCTAGATAGTCGAAGGGCCCGCTAGTTAACCTACATAGTCCAAGTGCCCAATGAGGAACCTACATAGTCCAAGTGCCCGATAGGGAATCTTCATATTCCAAGTGTCCGTTAGGGAACCCAGATTGTCCAAGTGCCCATAGGGAACCTATATAGTCCAAGTTCCCTGTAGGGAAGCTACATATTCATAGTGCCCGCTAGGGAACCTGCATTGTCCAAGTGCCCGCTAGTTAACCTAGATCGTCCAAGTGTCCGCTAGTTAACCTACATTGTCCAAGTCCCTGATGGGGAACCTACATAGTCCAAGTATCCGCTAGGTAACCTACATAGTCCAAATGCCCGCTAGTAACGTACATAGTCCAAGTGCCCGTTAGGTAACCTAGATAGTCCAAATGCCTGCTAGGGAACCCACATAGTCCAAGTGCCCGTTAGAGAACTTACATAGTCAAAGCCCTGCTAGGGAACCTACATAGTCCAAGTGCCCGCTAGGTAACCTAGATAGTCCAAGTACCCGTTAGCTAACCTAGATAGTCCAAGTGTCCGCTAGGTAACCTCCATAGTCCAAGTGCCCGTTCGTTAACCTAGATAGTCCAAGTTCCTGTTAGCTAACCTACATAGTCCAAGTGCCCGTTCGTTAACCTAGATAGTTCAAGTGCCCCTAGGTAACCTAGACAGTCCAAGTGCCTGCTAGGTAACCTACATAGTCCAAGTGCCCGTTTGCTAACTTAGATCGTCAAAGGGCCCGCTAGTTAACCTACATAGTCCAAGGGCCCTCTAGTTAACCTAGATAGTCCAAGTGCCCGCTAGTTAACCTACATTGTCCAAGTCCCTGATGGGGAACCTACATAGTCCAAGTATCCGCTAGGTAACCTACATATTCCAAATGCCCACTAGTAACGTACGTAGTCCAAATGCCCGTTAGGTAACCTACATAGTCCAAATGCCCGCTAGGGTACCCACATAGTCTAAGTGCCCGCGAGGTAACCTACATAGTCCAAGTGCCCATTCATTAACCTAGATTTTCCAAGTGCCCTCTAGGTAACCTAGACTGTCCAAGTGCCCGCTTGGTTACCTACATAGTCCACGTGCCCGTTCGTTAACCTAGATAGTACAAGAGCCCGCTAGTTAACCTACATAGTGCAAGGGCCCGCTAGTTAACCTAGATAGTCAAAGTGCCCGCTAGTTAACCTACATTGTCCAAGTCCCTGATGGGGAACCTACATAGTCCAAGTATCCGCTAGGTAACCTACATAGTCCAAATGCCCGCTAGTAACGTACATAGTCCAAGTGCCGTTCGTTAACCTAGATAGTCCAAGTTCCTGTTAGCTAACCTACATAGTCCAAGTGCCTGTTCGTTAACCTAGATAGTTCAAGTGCCCGCTTGGTAACCTAGACAGTCCAAGTGCCTGCTAGGTAACCTACATAGTCCAAGTGCCCGCTAGGGAACCTACATATTCCAAGTGCCCGTTAGTTTACCTAGATAGTCAAAGTGCCTTCTAGGTAACCTAGATAGTCCAAATGCCCGCTAGGATACCCACAGAGTCCAACTGCCCGATAGGGAACCAACATAGTCCAAGTGCCCGCTAAGGGACCTACATAGTCCAAGTGCCCGTTAGGGAACCTACATAGTCCAAGTGCCCTCTAGGGAACCTGCATCGTCCATGTGCCCGCTAGTTAACCTAGATAGTCCAAGTGCCCGCTAGTTAACCTACATAGTCCAAGGTCCGTTAGTTAACCTAGATAGTCCAAGTGCCCTCTAGTTAACCTACATAGTCCAAGGGCCCTCTAGTTAACCTCGATAGTCCAAGTGCCCGCTAGGGGACGTACATAGTCCAAGTGCCCGCTGGGCAACCTAGATAGTCCAAGTGCCCGCTAGATTACCTACATAGCCCAAGTGCCCGCTGAGGAACCTACATAGTCCAAGTGTCCGAAAGGGAACCTACGTATTCCAAGTGCCCGTTAGGGCACCTAGATAGTCCAAGTAACCATAGGGAACCTATATAGTCCAAGTGCCCTCTAGGGAAGCTACATAGTCAAAGTGCCCGCTAGGGAACCTGCATTGTACAAGTGCCCGCTAGTTAACCTAGATAGTCCCAGTGCCCACTAGGTAACCTAGATAGTCGAAGGGCCCGCTAGTTAACCTACATAGTCCAAGTGCCCGATAGGGAACTTACATAGTCCAAGTGCCCAATGAGGAACCTACATAGTCCAAGTGCCCGATAGGGAATCTTCATATTCCAAGTGCCCATTAGGGAACCCAGATAGTCCAAGTGCCCATAGGGAACCTATATGGTCCAAGTGCCGTCTAGGGAAGCTACATATTCATAGTGCCCGCTAGGGAACCTGCATCGTCCAAGTGCCCGCTAGTTAACCAAGATCGTCCAAGTGTCCGCTAGTAAACCTACATAGTCCAAGTTCCCGTTAGGTAACCTATATAGGCCAAGTGCCCGCAAGGTAACCTACATAGTCCAAGTGCAAGCTAGGTAACCTAGATATTCCAAGTTCCGGTTTGCTAACCTAGATAGTCCAAGTGCCCGCTAGGTAACCTACATAGTTCAAGTGCCCATTCGTTAACCTAGATAGTCCAAGTGCCCGCTAGGTAACCTATACTGTCCAAGAGCCCGCTAGGTTACGTACATAGTCCAAGTGCACGTTCGTTAACTTAGATAGTCCAAGTCGCGCTAGGTAACCTACATAGTCCAAAGGCCCGCTAGGTAACCTATATAGTCCAAGTGCCCGCTATTTAAACTATAGTCCAAATGCCCGCTAGGTAACCTACATATTCCAAGTTCCCGCTAGGTAACCAAGATAGTCCAAGTGCCCGTTACCTAACCTAGATAGTCCAAGTGCCCGTTAGGTTACCTACATAGTCCAAGTGCCCGCTAATTAACCTACATAGGCCAAGTGCCCGTTAGGTAACCTAGACAGTCCAAGTGCCCGATAGTTAACCTCAATAGTCCAAGTGCCCGCTAATTAACCTATATAGTCCAAGTGCCCGCTAGGGAACCTGCATCATCCAAGTGCCCGCTAGTTAATCTAGATAGTCCAAGTGCCCGCTAGTTAAGCTAGATAGTCCAAGCGGCCGCTAGTTAACCTAGATCGTCCAAGTGCCCGCTAGTTAACCTAGATCGCCCAAGTGCCCGCTAGTTAACCTACATAGTCCAAGGTCCGCTAGTTAACCTAGATATTCCAAGTGCCCGCTAGTTAACCTACATAGTCCAAGGGTCCTCTAGTTAACCTAGATAGTCCAAGTGCCCACTAGGGGAAGTACATAGTCCAAGTGCCCGCTAGGTAACCTAGATAGTCTAAGGGCCAGCTAGTTAACCTACATAGTCCAACTGCCCGATAGGGAACCTACATAGTCCAAGCGATCGCTAAGGGACGAACATAGTCCAAGTGCCCGCTAGGGAACCTACATAGTCCAAGAGCCCGCTAGGTAACCTAGATAGTCCAAGTGCCCGCTAGTTAACCTACATAGTCCAAGTGCCCGCTGAGGAACCTACATAGTCCAAGTGTCCGAAAGGGAACCTACGTATTCCAAGTGCCCATTAGGGCACCTAGATAGTCCAAGTGCCCATAGGGAACCTATATAGTCCAAGTGCCCTCTAGGGAACTTACATAGTCAAAGTGCCCGCTAGGGTACCTGCATTGTACAAGTGCCCTCTAGTTAACCTAGATAGTCCAAGTGCCCGCTAGGTAACCTACATAGTCCAAGAGCCGGCAGGTAACTTAGACAGTTCAAGTGCCCGCTAGGTTACCTGCATAGTCCAAGTGCCCGTTAGGTAACCTAGATAGTCCAAGTGCCCGCTAGGTAACCTACATAGTCCAAGTGCCCGCTAGGTAACCTAGATAGTCCAAGTACCCGTTAGCTAACCTAGATATTCCAAGTGCCCGCTAGGTAACCTCCATAGTCCAATTGCCTTCTAGGTAACCTCCATAGTCCAAGTGCCCACTAATTTACCTATATAGTCCAAGTGCCCGCTAGGGAAACTGCATCGTTCAAGTGCCCGCTAGTTAATCTAGATAGTCCAAGTGCCCGCTAGTTAACCTAGATAGTCCAAGTGCCCGCTATTTAACCTAGATTTTCCAAGTGCCCGCTAGTTAACCTACATAGTCCAAGGTCCGCTAGTTAACCTAGATATTCCAAGTGCCCCTTAGTTAACCTACATAGTCAAAGGGCCCTCTAGTTAACCTAGATAGTCCAAGTGCCCGCTAGGGGACATACATAGTCCAAGTGCCCGCTATGTAACCTAGATAGTCTAAGGGCCCGCTAGATAACCTACATAGTCCAATTGCCCGATAGGGAACCTACATAGTCCAAGTGCACGCTAAGGGACGAACATAGTCCAAGTGCCCGCTAGGGAACCTACATAGTCCAAGTGCCCGCTAGGTAACCTAGATAGTCCAAGTGCCCGCTAGTTAACCTACATAGTCCAAGTACCCGCTGAGGAACCTACATAGTCCAAGTGTCCGAAAGGGAACCTACGTATTCCAAGTGCCCATTAGGGCACCTAGATAGTCCAAGTGCCCATAGGGAACCTATATCGTCCAAGTGCCCTCTAGGGAACCTACATAGTCAAAGTCCCCGCTAGGGAACCTGCATTGTACAAGTGCCCTCTAGTTAACCTAGATAGTCCAAGTGCCCGCTAGGTAACCTAGATAGTCCAAGGGCCCGCTAGTTAACCTACAAAGTCCAAGTGCCCGATAGGGAACCTACATAGTCCAAGTGCCCAATGAGGAACCTACATAGTCCAAGTGCCCGATAGGGAATCTTCATATTCCAAGTGCCCGTTAGGGAACCCAGATAGTCCAAATACCCATAGGGAACCTACATAGTCCAAGTGCCCTCTAGGGAAGCTACATATTCATAGTGCCCGCTAGGGAACCTGCATTGTCCAAGTGCCCGCTAGTTAACCTAGATCGTCCAAGGGTCCGCTAGTAAACCTACATAGTCCAAGTTCCCGTTAGGTAACCTAGATAGGCCAAGTGCCCGCTAGTTAACCTACATAGTACAATGGCCCGCTAGTTGACCTAGATAGTCCAAGTGCCCGCTAGGTAACCTAGATAGTCAAAGTGCCCGCTAGTTAACCTAAGTAGTACAAATGTCCGATAGGGATCCTACATAGTCCAAGTGCCCGCTAGGTAACCTAGATATTCCAAGTTCCGGTTTGCTAACCTAGATAGTCCAAGTGTCCGCTAGGTAACCTACGTAGTCCAAGTGCCCATTCGTTAACCTAGATAGTCCAAGTGCCTGCTAGTTAACCTATACTGTCCAAGTGCCCGCTAGGTTACTTACATAGTCCAAGTGCACTTTCGTTAACTTAGATAGTCCAAGTCGCGGTAGGTAACCAACATAGTCCAAGGGCCGCTAGGTAACCTATATAGCCCAAGTGCCCGCTAGTTAGCCTATAGTCCAAGTGCCCTCTAGGTAACCTACATATTCCATGTTTCCGCTAGGTAACCTAGATAGTCCAAGTGCCCGTTACCTAACCTAGATAGTCCAAGTGCCCGCTAGGTAACCTACATAGTCCAAGGGCCGGCTAGGTAACCTTTAGAATACAAGTGCCCACTAGGTAATCTAGATAGTCCAGGTGCCCGTTAGGTAACCTAGATTGTCCAAGTGCCCGCTAGTTAACCTACACAGTCCAAGTGCCCGCTGGTTAACTTAAACAGTCCAAGTGCCCGCTAGGTTACCTGCATAGTCCAAGTGCCCGTTAGGTAACCTAGATAGTCCAAGTGCCCGCTAGGTAACCTACATAGTCCAAATGCCCGCTAGGTAACCTAGATAGTCCAAGTACCCGTTAGCTAACCTAGATAGTCCAAGTGCCCGCTAGGTAACCTCCATAGTCCAAGTGCCCGCTAGGTTACCTCCATAGTCCAAGTGCCCGTTCGTTAACCTAGATAGTCCAAGTTCCTGTTAGCTAACTTACATAGTCCAAGTGCCCGTTCGTTAACCTAGATAGTTCAAGTGCCCGCTAGGTAACCTAGACAGTCCAAGTGCCTGCTAGGTAACCTAAATAGTCCAAGTGCCCGTTTGCTAACCTAGATCGTCAAAGGGCCCGCTAGTTAACCTACATAGTCCAAGGGCCCGCTAGTTAACCTAGATAGTCCAAGTGCCCGCTAGTTAACCTACATTGTCCAAGTCCCTGATGGGGAACCTACATAGTCCAAGTATCCGCTAGGTAACCTACATAGTCCAAATGCCCGCTAGTAACGTACATAGTCCAAGGGCCCGTTAGGTAACCTAGATAGTCCAAATGCCCGCTAGGGAACCCACATAGCCCAAGTGCCCATTAGAGAACTTACATAATCAAAGCCCTGCTAGGGAACCTACATAGTCCAAGTGCCCGCTAGGGAACCTAGATAGTCTAAGTACCCGTTAGCTAACCTAGATAGTCCAAGTGCCCGCTAGGTAACCTCCATAGTCCAAGTGCCCGCTAGGTAACCTCCATAGTCCAAGTGCCCGTTCGTTAACCTAGATAGTCCAAGTTCCTGTTAGCTAACCTACATAGTCCAAGTGTCCGTTCGTTAACCTAGATAGTTCAAGTGCCCGCTAGGTAACCTAGACAGTCCAAGTGCCTGCTAGGTAACCTACATAGTCTCAGTGCCCGCTAGGGACCTACATAGTCCAAGTGCCCGCTAGGTAACCTACATAATCCAAGTGCCCGTTAGTTAACCTAGATAGTCAAAGTGCCTGCTAGGTAACCTAGATAGTCCAAATGCCCGCTAGGGTACCCACATAGTCCAACTGCCCGATAGGGAACCAACATAGTCCAAGTGCCCGCTAAGGGACCGACATAGTCCAAGTGACCGCTAGGGAACCTACATAGTCCAAATGCCCGTTAGGGTACCCACAGAGTCCAACTGCCCGATAGGGAACCAACATAGTCCAAGTGCCCGCTAAGGGACCTACATAGTCCAAGTGCCCGTTAGGGAACCTACATAGTCCAAGTGCCCTCTAGGGAACCTGCATCGTCCAAGTGCCCGCCAGTTAACATAGAGAGTCTAAGTTCCCGCTAGTTAATCTAGATAGTCCAAGTGCCCGCTAGTTAACATAGATCGTCCAAGTGCCCGCTAGTTATCCTACATAGTCCAAGGTCCGTTAGTTAACCTAGATAGTCCAAGTGCCCTCTAGATAACCTACATAGTCCAAGGGCCCTCTAGTTAACCTCGATAGTCCAAGTGCCCGCTAGGGGACGTACATAGTCCAAGTGCCCGCTGGACAACCTAGATAGTCCAAGTGCCCGCTAGTTAACCTACATAGTCCAAGTGCCCGCTGAGGAACCTACATAGACGAAGTGTCCGAAAGGGAACCTACGTATTCCAAGTGCCCGTTAGGGCACCTAGATAGTCCAAGTAACCATAGGGAACCTATATAGTCCAAGTGCCCTCTAGGGAAGCTACATAGTCAAAGTGCCTGCTAGGGAACCTGCATTGTACAAGTGCCCGCTAGTTAACCTAGATAGTCCAAGTGCCCGCTAGGTAACCTAGATAGTCGAAGGGCCCGCTAGTTAACCTACATAGTCCAAGTGCCCGATAGGGAACCTACATAGTTCAAGTGCCCAATGAGGAACCTACATAATCCAAGTGCCCGATAGGGAATCTTCATATTCCAAGTGCCCGTTAGGGAACCCAGATAGTCCAAGTGCCCATAGGGAACCTATATGGTCCAAGTGCCCTCTAGGGAAGCTACATATTCATAGTGCCCGCTAGGGAACCTGCATTGTCCAAGTGCCCGCTAGTTAACCAAGATTGTCCAAGTGTCCGCTAGTAAACCTACATAGTCCAAGTTCCCGTTAGGTAACCTAGATAGGCCAAGTGCCCGCAAGGTAACCTACATAGTCCAAGTGCCCGCTAGGTAACCTAGATATTCCAAGTTCCGGTTTACTAACCTAGATAGTCCAAGTGCCCGGTAGGTAACCTGCATAGTCCAAGTGCCCATTCGTTAACCTAGATAGTCCAAGTGCCCGCTAGGTAACCTATACTGTCCAAGTGCCCGCTAGGTTACCTACATAGTCCATGTGCACGTTCGTTAACTTAGATAGTCCAAGTTGCGCTAGGTAACATACATAGACCAAGGGCCCGCTAGGTAACCTATCTAGTCCAAGTGCCCGCTAGTTAAACTATAGTCCAAGTGCCCGCTAGGTAACCTACATATTCCAAGTTCCCGCTAGGTAACCTAGATAGTCCAAGTGCCCGTTACCTAACCTAGATAGTCCAAGTGCCCATTAGGTTACCTACATAGTCCACGTGCCGGTTCGTTAACCTAGATAGTCCAAGTGCCCGCTAATTAACCTACATAGTCCAAGTGCCCGCTAATTAACCTACATAGTCCAAGTGCCCGTTAGGTAACCTAGACAATCCAAGTGCCCGCTAGGTAACCTCCATAGTCCAAGTGCCCGCTAATTAACCTATATAGTCCAAGTGCCCGCTAGGGAACCTGCATCGTCCAAGTGCCCGCTAGTTAACCTAGATAGTCCAAGTGCCCGCTAGTTAACCTACATAGTCCAAGGGCCCTCTATTTAACCTAGATAGTCCACGTGCCCGCTAGGGGACGTACATAGTCCAAGTGCCCGCTAGGTAACCTAGATATTCTAAGGGCCCGCTAGTTAACCTACATAGTCCAACTGCCCGATAGGGAACCTACATAGTCCAAGATCCCACTAAGGGACGAACATAGTCCAAGTGCCCGCTAGGGAACCTACATAGTCCAAGTGCCCGCTAGGTAACCTAGATAGTCCAAGTGCCCGCTAGTTAACCTTCATAGTCCAAGTGCCCGCTGAGGAACCTACATAGTCCAAGTGTCCGAAAGGGAACCTACGTATTCCAAGTGCCCATTAGGGCACCTAGATAGTCCAAGTGCCCATAGGGAACCTATATGGTCCAAGTGCCCTCTAGGGAAGCTACATATTCATAGTGCCCGCAAGGGAACCTGCATTGTCCAAGTGCCCGCTAGTTATCCTAGATCGTCCAAGGGTCCGCTAGTAAACCTACATAGTCCAAGTTCCCGTTAGGTAACCTAGATAGGCCAAGTGCCCGCTAGTTAACCTACATAGTACAAAGGCCCGCTAGTTGACCTAGATAGTCCAAGTGCCCGCTAGTTAACGTAGCTAGTCAAAGTGCCCTCTAGTTAACCTAAGTAGTACAAATGTCCAATAGGGATCCTACATAATCCAAGTGCCCGCTAGGTAACCTAGATATTCCAAGTTCCGTTTTGCTAACCTAGATAGTCCAAGTGCCCGCTAGGTAACCTATACTGTCCAAGTACCCGCTAGTTTACTTACATAGTCCAAGTGCACGTTCGTTAACTTAGATAGTCCAAGTAGCGTTTGTTAACCAACATAATCTAAGGGCCGCTAGGTAACCTATATAGTCCAAGTGCCCGCTAGTTAACCTATAGTCCAAGTGCCCTCTAGGTAACTTAAACAGTCCAAGTGCCCGCTAGGTTACCTGCATAGTCCAAGTGCCCGCTAGGTAACCTAGACAGTCCAAGTGCCTGCTAGGTAACCTACATAGTC
This sequence comes from Tenrec ecaudatus, assembly GCF_050624435.1. NCBI lineage: Eukaryota > Metazoa > Chordata > Mammalia > Afrosoricida > Tenrecidae > Tenrec > Tenrec ecaudatus. The sequence continues at coordinate 88,734 of NW_027459387.1, read as the reverse complement.
CAAGTGCCCGTTTGCTAACCTAGATCGTCAAAGGGCCCGCTAGTTAACCTACATAGTCCAAGGGCCCTCTAGTTAACCTAGATAGTCCAAGTGCCAGCTAGTTAACCTACATTGTCCAAGTCCCTGATGGGGAGCCTACATAGTCCAAGTATCCGCTAGGTAACCTACATAGTCCAAATGCCCACTAGTAACGTACGTAGTCCAAATGCCCGTTAGGTAACCTAGATAGTCCAAATGCCCGCTAGGGAACCTACATAGCCCAAGTGCCCGCTAGGTAACCTACATAGTCCAAATGCCCGCTAGAAACCTACATAGTCCAAGTGCAAGAAGGGAACCTACATAATCCAAGTGCCCGCTAGGGAACCTACATAGTCCAAATGCCCGTTAGGTAACCTAGATAGTCCAAATGCCCGCTAGGGTACCCACATAGTCTAAGTGCCCGCGAGGTAACCTACATAGTCCAAGTGCCCATTCATTAACCTAGATTTTCCAAGTGCCCTCTAGGTAACCTAGACTGTCCAAGTGCCCGCTTGGTTACCTACATAGTCCACGTGCCCGTTCGTTAACCTAGAAAGTACAAGAGCCCGCTAGTTAACCTACATAGTCCAAGGGCCCGCTAGTTAACCTAGATAGTCCAAGTGCCCGCTAGTTAACCTACATTGTCCATGTCCCTGATGGGGAACCTACATAGTCCAAGTATCCGCTAGGTAACCTACATAGTCCAAATGCCCGCTAGTAACGTACATAGTCCAAGTGCCCGTTAGGTAACCTAGATAGTCCAAATGCCCGCTAGGGAACCCACATAGTCCAAGTGCCCGTTAGAGAACTTAGATAGTCAAAGCCCTGCTAGGGAACCTACATAGTCAAAGTGCCCGCTAGGGAACCTAGATAGTCCAAGTAACCGTTAGCTAACCTAGATAGTCCAAGTGCCCGCTAGGTAACCTACATAGTCCAAGTGCCCGTTCGTTAACCTAGATAGTCCAAGTTCCTGTTAGCTAACCTACATAGTCCAAGTGCCCGTTCGTTAACCTAGATAGTTCAAGTGTCCGCTAGGTAACCTAGACAGTCCAAGTGCCTGCTAGGTAACCTACATAGTCCAAGTGCCCGCTAGGGAACCTACATAGTCCAAGGGCCCGCTAGTTAACCTAGATAGTCCAAGTGCCCGCTAGTTAACGTACATTGTCCAAGTCCCTGATGGGGAACCTACATAGTCCAAGTATCCGCTAGGTAACCTACATAGTCCAAATGCCCGCTAGTAACGTACATAGTCCAAGTGCCCGTTAGGTAACCTAGTTAGTCCAAATGCCCGCTAGGGAACCCACATAGTCCAAGTTCCCGTTAGAGAACTTACATAGTCAAAGCCCTGCTAGGGAACTTACATAGTCCAAGTGCCCGCTAGGGAACCTAGATAGTCCAAGTACCCGTTAGCAAACCTAGATAGTCCAAGTGCCCGCTAGGTAACCTCCATAGTCCAAGTGCCCGTTCGTTAACCTAGATAGTCCAAGTTCCTGTTAGCTAACCTACATAGTCCAAGTGCGCGTTCGTTAACCTAGATAGTTCAAGTGCCCGCTAGGTAACCTAGACAGTCCAAGTGCCTGCTAGGTAACCTACATAGTCCAAGTGCGCGCTAGGGAACCTACATAGTCCAAGTGCCCGTTAGTTAACCTAGATAGTCAAAGTGCTTTCTAGGTAACCTAGATAGTCCAAATGCCCGCTAGGATACCCACATAGTCCAACTGCCCGATAGGGAACCAACATAGTCCAAGTGCCCGCTAAGGGACCTACATAGTCCAAGTGCCCGTTAGGGAACCTACATAGTCCAAGTGCCCTCTAGGGAACCTGCATCGTCCATGTGCCCGCCAGTTAACATAGATAGTCTAAGTCCCCGCTAGTTAACCTAGATAGTCCAAGTGCCCGCTAGTTAACATAGATCGTCCAAGTGCCCGCTAGTTAACCTACATAGTCCAAGGTCCGTTAGTTAACCTAGATAGTCCAAGTGCCCGCTAGGTAACCTAGATAGTCGAAGGGCCCAATGAGGAACCTACATAGTCCAAGTGCCCGATAGGGAATCTTCATATTCCAAGTGCCCGTTAGGGAACCCAGATAGTCCAAGTGCCCATAGGGAACCTATATGGTCCAAGTGCCCTCTAGGGAAGCTACATATTCATAGTGCCCGCTAGGGAACCTGCATTGTCCAAGTGCCCGCTAGTTAACCAAGATTGTCCAAGTGTCCGCTAGTAAACCTACATAGTCCAAGTTCCCGTTAGGTAACCTAGATAGGCCAAGTGCCCGCAAGATAACCTACATAGTCCAAGTGCCCGCTAGGTAACCTAGATATTCCAAGTTCCGGTTTACTAACCTAGATAGTCCAAGTGCCCGGTAGGTAACCTACATAGTCCAAGTGCCCATTCGTTAACCTAGATAGTCCAAGTGCCCGCTAGGTAACCTATACTGTCCAAGTGCCCGCTAGGTTACCTACATAGTCCATGTGCACGTTCGTTAACTTAGATAGTCCAAGTTGCGCTAGGTAACATACATAGACCAAGGGCCCGCTAGGTAACCTATCTAGTCCAAGTGCCCGCTAGATAAACTATAATCCAAGTGCCCGCTAGGTAACCTACATATTCCAAGTTCCCGCTAGGTAACCTAGATAGTCCAAGTGCCCGTTACCTAACCTAGATAGTCCTAGTGCCCATTAGGTTACCTACATAGTCCACGTGCCGGTTCGTTAACCTAGATAGTCCAAGTGCCCGCTAATTAACCTACATAGTCCAAGTGCCCGCTAATTAACCTACATAGTCCAAGTGCCCGTTAGGTAACCTAGACAATCCAAGTGCCCGCTAGGTAACCTCCATAGTCCAAGTGCCCGCTAATTAACCTATATAGTCCAAGTGCCCGCTAGGGAACCTTCATCGTCCATGTGCCCGCTAGTTAATCTAGATAGTCCAAATGCCCGCTAGTTAACCTACATAGTCCAAGGGCCCTCTATTTAACCTAGATAGTCCAAGTGCCCGCTAGGGGACGTACATAATCCAAGTGCCCGCTAGGTAACCTAGATATTCTAAGGGCCCGCTAGTTAACCTACATAGTCCAACTGCCCGATAGGGAACCTACATAGTCCAAGATCCCGCTAAGGGACGAACATAGTCCAAGTGCCCTCTAGGGAACCTACATAGTCCAAGTGCCCGCTAGGTACCCTAGATAGTCCAAGTGCCCGCTAGTTAACCTACATAGTCCAAGTGCCCGCTGAGGAACCTACATAGTCCAAGTGTCCGAAAGGGAACCTACGTATTCCAAGTGCCCATTAGGTCACCTAGATAGTCCAAGTGCCCATAGGGAACCTATATGGACCAAGTGCCCTCTAGGGAAGCTACATATTCATAGTGCCCGCAAGGGAACCTGCATTGTCCAAGTGCCCGCTAGTTATCCTAGATCGTCCAAGGGTACGCTAGTAAACCTACATAGTCCAAGTTCCCGTTAGGTAACCTAGATAGGCCAAGTGCCCGCTAGTTAACCTACATAGTACAATGGCCCGCTAGTTGACCTAGATAGTCCAAGTGCCCGCTAGTTATCGTAGCTAGTCAAAGTGCCCTCTAGTTAACCTAAGTAGTACAAATGTCCAATAGGGATCCTACATAATCCAAGTGCCCGCTAGGTAACCTAGATATTCCAAGTTCCGGTTTGCTAACCTAGATAGTCCAAGTGCCCGCTAGGTAACCTATACTGTCCAAGTGCCCGCTAGGTTACTTACATAGTCCAAGTGCACGTTCGTTAACTTAGATAGTCCAAGTCGCGTTAGGTAACCAACATAATCTAAGGGCCGCTAGGTAACCTATATAGTCCAAGTGCCCGCTAGTTAACCTATAGTCCAAGTGCCCTCAAGGTAACTTAAACAGTCCAAGTGCCCGCTGGGTTACCTGCATAGTCCAAGTGCCCGCTAGGTAACCTAGACAGTCCAAGTGCATGCTAGGTAACCTACATAGTCCAAGTGCCCGTTTGCTAACCTAGATCGTCAAAGGGCCCGCTAGTTAACCTACATAGTCCAAGGGCCCTCTAGTTAACCTAGATAGTCCAAGTGCCCGCTAGGGGACGTACATAGTCCAAGTGCCCGCTAGGTAACCTAGATATTCTAAGGGCCCGCTAGTTAACCTACATAGTCCAACTGCCCGATAGGGAACCTACATAGTCCAAGATCCCGCTAAGGGACGAACATAGTCCAAGTGCCCGCTAGGGAACCTACATAGTCCAAGTGCCCGCTAGGTAACCTAGATAGTCCAAGTGCCCGCTAGTTAACCTACATAGTCCAAGTGCCCGCTGAGGAACCTACATAGTCCAAGTGTCCGAAAGGGAACCTACGTATTCCAAGTGCCCATTAGGGCACCTAGATAGTCCAAGTGCCCATAGGGAACTTATATGGTCCAAGTGCCGTCTAGGGAAGCTACATATTCATAGTGCCCGCAAGGGAACCTGCATTGTCCAAGTGCCCGCTAGTTATCCTAGATCGTCCAAGGGTCCGCTAGTAAACCTACATAGTCCAAGTTCCCGTTAGGTAACCTAGATAGGCCAAGTGCCCGCTAGTTAACCTACATAGTACAATGGCCCGCTAGTTGACCTAGATAGTCCAAGTGCCCGCTAGTTAACGTAGCTAGTCAAAGTGCCCTCTAGTTAACCTAAGTAGTACAAATGTCCAATAGGGATCCTACATAATCCAAGTGCCCGCTAGGTAACCTAGATATTCCAAGTTCCGGTTTGCTAACCTAGATAGTCCAAGTGCCCGCTAGGTAACCTATACTGTCCAAGTGCCCGCTAGGTAACCTATACTGTCCAAGTGCCCGCTAGGTTACTTACATAGTCCAAGTGCACGTTCGTTAACTTAGATAGTCCAAGTCGCGTTAGGTAACCAACATAATCTAAGGGCCACTAGGTAACCTATATAGTCCAAGTGCCCGCTAGTTAACCTATAGTCCAAGTGCCCTCTAGGTAACTTAAACAGTCCAAGTGCCCGCTAGGTTACCTGCATAGTCCAAGTGCCCGCTAGGTAACCTAGACAGTCCAAGTGCCTGCTAGGTAACCTACATAGTCCACGTGCCCGTTTGCTAACCTAGATCGTCAAAGGGCCCGCTAGTTAACCTACATAGTCCAAGGGCCCTCTAGTTAACCTAGATAGTCCAAGTGCCAGCTAGTTAACCTACATTGTCCAAGTCCCTGATGGGGAGCCTACATAGTCCAAGTATCCGCTAGGTAACCTACATAGTCCAAATGCCCACTAGTAACGTACGTAGTCCAAATGCCCGTTAGGTAACCTAGATAGTCCAAATGCCCGCTAGGGAACCTACATAGCCCAAGTGCCCGCTAGGTAACCTACATAGTCCAAATGCCCGCTAGAAACCTACATAGTCCAAGTTCAAGAAGGGAACCTACATAATCCAAGTGCCCGCTAGGGAACCTACATAGTCCAAATGCCCGTTAGGTAACCTAGATAGTCCAAATGCCCGCTAGGGTACCCACATAGTCTAAGTGCCCGCGAGGTTACCTACATAGTCCAAGTGCCCATTCATTAACCTAGATTTTCCAAGGGCCCTCTAGGTAACCTAGACTGTCCAAGTGCCCGCTTGGTTACCTATATAGTCCACGTGCCCGTTCGTTAACCTAGAAAGTACAAGAGCCCGCTAGTTAACCTACATAGTCCAAGTGCCCGCTAGTTAACCTACATTGTCCATGTCCCTGATGGGGAACCTACATAGTCCAAGTATCCGCTAGGTAACCTACATAGTCCAAATGCCCGCTAGTAACGTACATAGTCCAAGTGCCCGTTAGGTAACCTAGATAGTCCAAATGCCCCTAGGGAACCCACATAGTCCAAGTGCCCGTTAGAGAACTTAGATAGTCAAAGCCCTGCTAGGGAATCTACATAGTCCAAGTGCCCGCTAGGGAACCTAGATAGTCCAAGTACCCGTTAGCTAACCTAGATAGTCCAAGTGCCCGCTAGGTAACCTACATAGTCCAAGTGCCCCTTCGTTAACCTAGATAGTCCAAGTTCCTGTTAGCTAACCTACATAGTCCAAGTGCCCGTTCGTTAACCTAGATAGTTCAAGTGTCCGCTAGGTAACCTAGACAGTCCAAGTGCCTGCTAGGTAACCTACATAGTCCAAGTGCCCGCTAGGGAACCTACATAGTCCAAGGGCCCGCTAGTTAACCTAGATAGTCCAAGTGCCCGCTAGTTAACCTACATTGTCCAAGTCCCTGATGGGGAACCTACATTGTCCAAGTATCCGCTAGGTAACCTACATAGTCCAAATGCCCGCTAGTAACGTACATAGTCCAAGTGCCCGTTAGGTAACCTAGATAGTCCAAATGCCCGCTAGGGAACCCACATAGTCCAAGTGCCCGTTAGAGAACTTACATAGTCAAAGCCCTGCTAGGGAACTTACATAGTCCAAGTGCCCGCTAGGGAACCTAGATAGTCCAAGTACCCGTTAGCTAACCTAGATAGTCCAAGTGCCCGCTAGGTAACCTCCATAGTCCAAGTGCCCGTTCGTTAACCTAGATAGTCCAAGTTCCTGTTAGCTAACCTACATAGTCCAAGTGCCCGTTCGTTAACCTAGATAGTTCAAGTGCCCGCTAGGTAACCTAGACAGTCCAAGTGCCTGCTAGGTAACCTACATAGTCCAAGTGCCCGCTAGGGAACCTACATAGTCCAAGTGCCCGTTAGTTAACCTAGATAGTCAAAGTGCCTTCTAGGTAACCTAGATAGTCCAAATGCCCGCTAGGATACCCACATAGTCCAACTGCCCGATAGGGAACCAACATAGTCCAAGTGCCCGCTAAGGGACCTACATAGTTCAAGTGCCCGTTAGGGAACCTACATAGTCCAAGTGCCCTCTAGGGAACCTGCATCGTCCATGTGCCCGCCAGTTAACATAGATAGTCTAAGTTCCCGCTAGTTAACCTAGATAGTCCAAGTGCCCGCTAGTTAACCTACATAGTCCAAGGTCCGTTAGTTAACCTAGATAGTCCAAGTGCCCGCTAGGTAACCTAGATAGTCGAAGGGCCCAATGAGGAACCTACATAGTCCAAGTGCCCGATAGGGAATCTTCATATTCCAAGTGCCCGTTAGGGAACCCAGATAGTCCAAGTGCCCATAGGGAACCTATATGGTCCAAGTGCCCTCTAGGGAAGCTACATATTCATAGTGCCCGCTAGGGAACCTGCATTGTCCAAGTGCCCGCTAGTTAACCAAGATTGTCCAAGTGTCCGCTAGTAAACCTACATAGTCCAAGTTCCCGTTAGGTAACCTAGATAGGCCAAGTGCCCGCAAGATAACCTACATAGTCCAAGTGCCCGCTAGGTAACCTAGATATTCCAAGTTCCGGTTTACTAACCTAGATAGTCCAAGTGCCCGGTAGGTAACCTACATAGTCCAAGTGCCCATTCGTTAACCTAGATAGTCCAAGTGCCCGCTAGGTAACCTATACTGTCCAAGTGCCCGCTAGGTTACCTACATAGTCCATGTGCACGTTCGTTAACTTAGATAGTCCAAGTTGCGCTAGGTAACATACATAGACCAAGGGCCCGCTAGGTAACCTATCTAGTCCAAGTGCCCGCTAGTTAAACTATAGTCCAAGTGCCCGCTAGGTAACCTACATATTCCAAGTTCCCGCTAGGTAACCTAGATAGTCCAAGTGCCCATTACCTAACCTAGATAGTCCAAGTGCCCATTAGGTTACCTACATAGTCCACGTGCCGGTTCGTTAACCTAGATAGTCCAAGTGCCCGCTAATTAACCTACATAGTCCAAGTGCCCGCTAATTAACCTACATAGTCCAAGTGCCCGTTAGGTAACCTAGACAATCCAAGTGCCCGCTAGGTAACCTCCATAGTCCAAGTGCCCGCTAATTAACCTATATAGTCCAAGTGCCCGCTAGGGAACCTTCATCGTCCAAGTGCCCGCTAGTTAATCTAGATAGTCCAAGTGCCCGCTAGTTAACCTACATAGTCCAAGGGCCCTCTATTTAACCTAGATAGTCCAAGTGCCCGCTAGGGGACGTACATAGTACAAGTGCCCGCTAGGTAACCTAGATATTCTAAGGGCCCGCTAGTTAACCTACATAGTCCAACTGCCCGATAGGGAACCTACATAGTCCAAGATCCCGCTAAGGGACGAACATAGTCCAAGTGCCCGCTAGGGAACCTACATAGTCCAAGTGCCCGCTAGGTAACCTAGATAGTCCAAGTGCCCGCTAGTTAACCTACATAGTCCAAGTGCCCGCTGAGGAACCTACATAGTCCAAGTGTCCGAAATGGAACCTACGTATTCCAAGTGCCCATTAGGGCACCTAGATAGTCCAAGTGCCCATAGGGAACCTATATGGTCCAAGTGCCCTCTAGGGAAGCTACATATTCATAGTGCCCGCAAGGGAACCTGCATTGTCCAAGTGCCCGCTAGTTATCCTAGATCGTCCAAGGGTCCGCTAGTAATCCTACATAGTCCAAGTTCCCGTTAGGTAACCTAGATAGGCCAAGTGTCCGCTAGTTAACCTACATAGTACAATGGCCCGCTAGTTGACCTAGATAGTCCAAGTGCCCGCTAGTTAACCTAGCTAGTCAAAGTGCCCTCTAGTTAACCTAAGTAGTACAAATGTCCAATAGGGATCCTACATAATCCAAGTGCCCGCTAGGTAACCTAGATATTCCAAGTTCCGGTTTGCTAACCTAGATAGTCCAAGTGCCCGCTAGGTAACCTATACTGTCCAAGTGCCCGCTAGGTTACTTACATAGTCCAAGTGCACGTTCGTTAACTTAGATAGTCCAAGTCGCGTTAGGTAACCAACATAATCTAAGGGCCGCTAGGTAACCTATATAGTCCAAGTGCCCGCTAGTTAACCTATAGTCCAAGTGCCCTCTAGGTAACTTAAACAGTCCAAGTGCCCGCTAGGTTACCTGCATAGTCCAAGTGCCCGCTAGGTAACCTAGACAGTCCAAGTGCCTGCTAGGTAACCTACATAGTCCAAGTGCCCGTTTGCTAACCTAGATCGTCAAAGGGCCCGCTAGTTAACCTACATAGTCCAAGGGCCCTCTAGTTAACCTAGATAGTCCAAGTGCCAGCTAGTTAACCTACATTGTCCAATTCCCTGATGGGGAGCCTACATAGTCCAAGTATCCGCTAGGTAACCTACATAGTCCAAATGCCCACTAGTAACGTACGTAGTCCAAATGCCCGTTAGGTAACCTAGATAGTCCAAATGCCCGCTAGGGAACCTACATAGCCCAAGTGCCCGCTAGGTAACCTACATAGTCCAAATGCCCGCTAGAAACCTACATAGTCCAAGTGCAAGAAGGGAACCTACATAATCCAAGTGCCCGCTAGGGAACCTACATAGTCCAAATGCCCGTTAGGTAACCTAGATAGTCCAAATGCCCGCTAGGGTACCCACATAGTCTAAGTGCCCGCGAGGTAACCTACATAGTCCAAGTGCCCATTCATTAACCTAGATTTTCCAAGTGCCCTCTAGGTAACCTAGACTGTCCAAGTGCCCGCTTGGTTACCTACATAGTCCACGTGCCCGTTCGTTAACCTAGAAAGTACAAGAGCCCGCTAGTTAACCTACATAGTCCAAGGGCCCGCCAGTTAAACTAGATAGTCCAAGTGCCCGCTAGTTAACCTACATTGTCCATGTCCCTGATGGGGAACCTACATAGTCCAAGTATCCGCTAGGTAACCTACATAGTCCAAATGCCCGCTAGTAACGTACATAGTCCAAGTGCCCGTTAGGTAACCTAGATAGTCCAAATGCCCGCTAGGGAACCCACATAGTCCAAGTGCCCGTTAGAGAACTTAGATAGTCAAAGCCCTGCTAGGGAACCTACATAGTCCAAGTGCCCGCTAGGGAACCTACATAGTCCAAGTGCCCGTTAGTTAACCTAGATAGTCAAAGTGCCTTCTAGGTAACCTAGATAGTCCAAATGCCCGCTAGGATACCCACATAGTCCAACTGCCCGATAGGGAACCAACATAGTCCAAGTGCCCGCTAAGGGACCTACATAGTCCAAGTGCCCGTTAGGGAACCTACATAGTCCAAGTGCCCTCTAGGGAACCTGCATCGTCCATGTGCCCGCCAGTTAACATAGATAGTCTAAGTTCCCGCTAGTTAACCTAGATAGTCCAAGTGCCCGCTAGTTAACATAGATCGTCCAAGTGCCCGCTAGTTAACCTACATAGTCCAAGGTCCGTTAGTTAACCTAGATAGTCCAAGTGCCCTCTAGTTAACCTACATAGTCCAAGGGCCCTCTAGTTAACCTCGATATTCCAAGTGCCCGCTAGGGGACGTACATAGTCCAAGTGCCCGCTGGGCAACCTAGATAGTCCAAGTGCCCGCTTGTTAACCTACATAGTCCAAGTGTCCGAAAGGGAACCTACGTATTCCAAGTGCCCGTTAGGGCACCTAGATAGTCCAAGTAACCATAGGGAACCTATATAGTCCAAGTGCCCTCTAGGGAACCTACATAGTCAAAGTGCCCGCTAGGGAACCTGCATTGTACAAGTGCCCGCTAGTTAACCTAGATAGTCCAAGTGCCCGCTAGGTAACCTAGATAGTCGAAGGGCCCGCTAGTTAACCTACATAGTCCAAGTGCCCGATAGGGAACCTACATAGTCCAAGTGCCCAATGAGGAACCTACATAGTCCAAGTGCCCGATAGGGAATCTTCATATTCCAATTGCCCGTTAGGGAACCCAGATAGTCCAAGTGCCCATAGGGAACCTATATGGTCCAAGTGCCCTCTAGGGAAGCTACATATTCATAGTGCCCGCTAGGGAACCTGCATCGTCCAAGTGCCCGCTAGTTAACCAAGATCGTCCAAGTGTCCGCTAGTAAACCTACATAGTCCAAGTTCCCGTTAGGTAACCTAGATAGGCCAAGTGCCCGCAAGGTAACCTACATAGTCCAAGTGCCCGCTAGGTAACCTAGATATTCCAAGTTCCGGTTTACTAATCTAGATAGTCCAAGAGCCCGCTAGGTAACCTACATAGTCCAAGTGCCCATTCGTTAACCTAGATAGTCCAAGTGCACGCTAGGTAACCTATATTGTCCATGTGCCCGCTAGGTTACCTACATAGTCCATGTGCACGTTCGTTAACTTAGATAGTCCAAGTCGCGCTAGGTAACCTACATAGTCCAAAGGCCCGCTAGGTAACCTATATAGTCCAAGTGCCCGCTAGTTAAACTATAGTCCAAGTGCCCGCTAGGTAACCTACATATTCCAAGTTCCCGCTATGTATCCAAGATAGTCCAAGTGCCCGTTACCTAACCTAGATAGTCCAAGTGCCCGTTAGGTTACCTACATAGTCCAAGTGCCCGCTAATTAACCTACATAGTCCAAGTGCCCGTTAGGTAACCTAGACAGTCCAAGTGCCCGATAGTTAACCTCCATAGTCCAAGTGCCCGCTAATTAACCTATATAGTCCAAGTGCCCGCTAGGGAACCTGCATCATCCATGTGCCCGCTAGTTAATCTAGATAGTCCAAGTGCCCGCTAGTTAAGCTAGATAGTCCAAGTGGCCGATAGTTAACCTAGATTGCCCAAGTGCCCGCTAGTTAACCTACATAGTCCAAGGTCCGCTAGTTAACCTAGATATTCCAAGTGCCCGCTAGTTAACCTACATAGTCCAAGGGCCCTCTAGTTAACCTAGATAGTCCAAGTGCCCACTAGGGGAAGTACATAGTCCAAGTGCCCGCTAGGTAACCTAGATAGTCTAAGGGCCCGCTAGTTAACCTACATAGTCCAACTGCCCGATAGGAAACCTACATAGTCCAAGCGCTCGCTAAGGGACGAACATAGTCCAAGTGCCCGCTAGGGAACATACATAGTCCAAGTGCCCGCTAGGGAACCTACATAGTCCAAGTGCCCGCTAGGTAACCTAGATAGTCCAAGTGCCCGCTAGTTAACCTACATAGTCCAAGTGCCCGCTGAGGAACCTACATAGTCCAAGTGTCCGAAAGGGAACCTACGTATTCCATGTGCCCATTAGGGCACCTAGATAGTCCAAGTGCCCATAGGGAACCTATATAGTCCAAGTGCCCTCTAGGGAACTTACATAGTCAAAGTGCCCGCTAGGGTACCTGCATTGTACAAGTGCCCTCTAGTTAACCTAGATAGTCCAAGTGCCCGCTAGGTAACCTAGATAGTCCAAGGGCCTGCTAGTTAACCTACATAGTCCAACGGCCCTCTAGTTAACCTAGATAGTCCAAGTCCCCGCTGGAGGACGTACATAGTCCAAGTGCCCGCTAGGTAACCTAGATAGTCTACGGGCCCGCTAGTTAACCTACATAGTCCAACTGCCCGATAGGGAACCTACGTAGTCCAAGTGCCCGCTAAGGGACGAACATAGTCTAAGTGCCCGCTAGGGAACCTGCATAGTCAAAGTGCCCGATAGGTAACCTAGATAGTCCAAGTGCCCGCTAGTAAACCTACATAGTCCAAGTGCCCACTGAGGAACCTGCATAGTCCAAGTGTCCGAAAGGGAACCTACGTATTCCAAGTGCCCATTAGGGCACCTAGATAGTCCAAGTGCCCATAGGGAACCTATATCGTCCAAGTGCCCTCTAGGGAACCTACATAGTCAAAGTGCCCGCTAGGGAACCTGCATTGTACAAGTGACCTCTAGTTAACCTAGATAGTCCAAGTGCGCGCTAGGTAACCTAGATAGTCCAAGGGCCCGCTAGTTAACCTACATAGTCCAAGGGCCCTCTATTTAACCTAGATAGTCCAAGTGCCCGCTAGGGGACGTACATAGTCCAAGTGCCCGCTAGGTAACCTAGATATTCTAAGGGCCCGCTAGTTAACCTACATAGTCCAACTGCCCGATAGGGAACCTACATAGTCCAAGATCCCGCTAAGGGACGAACATAGTCCAAGTGCCCGCTAGGGAACCTACATAGTCCAAGTGCCCGCTAGGTAACCTAAATAGTCCAAGTGCCCGCTAGTTAACCTACATAGTCCAAGTGCCCGCTGAGGAACCTACATAGTCCAAGTGTCCGAAAGGGAACCTACGTATTCCAAGTGCCCATTAGGGCACCTAGATAGTCCAAGTGCCCATAGGGAACCTATATGGTCCAAGTGCCCTCTAGGGAAGCTACATATTCATAGTGCCCGCTAGGGAACCTGCATTGTCCAAGTGCCCGCTAGTTATCCTAGATCGTCCAAGGGTCCGCTAGTAAACCTACATAGTCCAAGTTCCCGTTAGGTAACCTAGATAGGCCAAGTGCCCGGTAGTTAACCTACATAGTACAATGGCCCGCTAGTTGACCTAGATAGTTCAAGTGCCCGCTAGTTAACCTAAGTAGTACAAATGTCCGATAGGGATCCTACATAGTCCAAGTGCCCGCTAGGTAACCTAGATATTCCAAGTTCCGGTTTGCTAACCTAGATAGTCCAAGTGCCCGCTAGGTAACCTACATAGTCCAAGTGCCCATTCGTTAACCTAGATAGTCCAAGTGCCCGCTAGGTAACCTATACTGTCCAAGTGCCTGCTAGGTTACCTACATAGTCCAAGTGCACGTTCGTTAACTTAGATAGTCCAAGTCGCGCTAGGTAACCTACATAGTCCAAGGGCCACTAGGTAACCTATAGTCCAAGTGCCCTCTAGGTAACCTACATATTCCAAGTTCCCGCTAGGTAACCTAGATAGTCAAAGTGCCCGTTACCTAACCTAGATAGTCCAAGTGCCCGTGAGGTTACCTACATAGTCCACGTGCCCGTTCGTTAACCTAGATAGTACAATTGCCCGCTAGGTAACCTACATAGTCCAAGAGCCGGCAGGTAACTTAGACAGTTCAAGTGCCCGCTAGGTTACCTGCATAGTCCAAGTGCCCGTTAGGTAACCTAGATAGTCCAAGTGCCTGCTAGGTAACCTACATAGTCCAAGTGCCCGCTAGGTAACCTAGATAGTCCAAGTACCCGTTAGCTAACCTAGATAGTCCAAGTGCCCGCTAGGTAACCTCCATAGTCCAATTGCCTTCTAGGTAACCTCCATAGTCCAAGTGCCCACTAATTTACCTATATAGTCCAAGTGCCGGCTAGGGAAACTGCATCGTTCAAGTGCCCGCTAGTTAATCTAGATAGTCCAAGTGCCCGCTAGTTAACCTAGATAGTCCAAGTGCCCGCTACTTAACCTAGATCGTCCAAGTGCCCGCTAGTTAACCTACATAGTCCAAGGTCCGCTAGTTAACCTAGATATTCCAAGTGCCCCTTAGTTAACCTACATAGTCAAAGGGCCCTCTAGTTATCCTAGATAGTCCAAGTGCCCGCTAGGGGACATACATAGTCCAAGTGCCCGCTATGTAACCTAGATAGTCTAAGGGCCCGCTAGATAACCTACATAGTCCAACTGCCCGATAGGGAACCCACATAGTCCAAGTGCCCGCTAAGGGATGAACATAGTCCAAGTGCCCGCTAGGTCACCTACAAAATCCAAGTGCCCGCTAGGTAACCTAGATAGTCCAAGTGCCCGCTAGTTAACCTACATAGTCCAAGTACCCGCTGAGGAACCTACATAGTCCAAGTGTCCGAAAGGGAACCTACGTATTCCAAGTGCCCGTTAGGGCACCTAGATAGTCCAAGTAACCATAGGGAACCTATATAGTCCAAGTGCCCTCTAGGGAAGCTACATAGTCAAAGTGCCCGCTAGGGAACCTGCATTGTACAAGTGCCCGCTAGTTAACCTAGATAGTCCAAGTGCCCGCTAGGTAACCTAGATAGTCGAAGGGCCCGCCAGTTAACCTACATAGTCCAAGTGCCCGATAGGGAACCTACATAGTCCAAGTGCCCAATGAGGAACCTACATAGTCCAAGTGCCCGATAGGGAATCTTCATATTCCAAGTGCCCGTTAGGGAACCCAGATAGTCCAAGTGCCCATAGGGAACCTATATGGTCCAAGTGCCCTCTAGGGAAGCTACATATTCATAGTGCCCGCTAGGGAACCTGCATCGTCCAAGTGCCCGCTAGTTAACCAAGATCGTCCAAGTGTCCGCTAGTAAACCTACATAGTCCAAGTTCCCGTTAGGTAACCTAGATAGGCCAAGTGCCCGCAAGGTGACCTACATAGTCCAAGTGCCCGCTAGGTAACCTAGATATTCCAAGTTCCGGTTTACTAATCTAGATAGTCCAAGTACCCGCTAGGTAACCTACATAGTCCAAGTGCCCATTCGTTAACCTAGATAGTCCAAGTGCCCGCTAGGTAACCTATACTGTCCAAGAGCCCGCTAGGTTACCTATATAGTCCGTGTGCACGTTCTTTAACTTAGATAGTCCAAGTCGCGCTAGGTAACCTATATAGTCCAAGTGCCCGCTAGTTAAACTATAGTCCAAGTGCCCGCTAGGTTACCTACATAGTCCATGTGCACGTTCGTTAACTTAGATAGTCCAAGTCGCGCTAGGTAACCTACATAGTCCAAAGGCCCGCTAGGTAACCTATATAGTCCAAGTGCCCGCTAGTTAAACTATAGTCCAAGTGCCCGCTAGGTAACCTACATATTCCAAGTTCCCGCTATGTATCCAAGATAGTCCAAGTGCCCGTTACCTAACCTAGATAGTCCAAGTGCTCGTTAGGTTACCTACATAGTCCAAGTGCCCGCTAATTAACCTACATAGTCCAAGTGCCCGTTAGGTAACCTAGACAGTCCAAGTGCCCGATAGTTAACCTCCATAGTCCAAGTGCCCGCTAATTAACCTATATAGTCCAAGTGCCCGCTAGGGAACCTGCATCATCCATGTGCCCGCCAGTTAATCTAGATAGTCCAAGTGCCCGCTAGTTAAGCTAGATAGTCCAAGTGGCCGATAGTTAACCTAGATCGCCCAAGTGCCCGCTAGTTAACCTACATAGTCCAAGGTCCGCTAGTTAACCTAGATATTCCAAGTGCCCGCTAGTTAACCTACATAGTCCAAGGGCCCTCTAGTTAACCTAGATAGTCCAAGTGCCCACTAGGGGAAGTACATAGTCCAAGTGCCCGCTAGGTAACCTAGATAGTCTAAGGGCCCGCTAGTTAACCTACATAGTCCAACTGCCCGATAGGAAACCTACATAGTCCAAGCGCTCGCTAAGGGACGAACATAGTCCAAGTGCCCGCTAGGGAACCTACATAGTCCAAGTGCCCGCTAGGTAACCTAGATAGTCCAAGTGCCCGCTAGTTAACCTACATAGTCCAAGTGCCCGCTGAGGAACCTACATAGTCCAAGTGTCCGAAAGGGAACCTACGTATTCCATGTGCCCATTAGGGCACCTAGATAGTCCAAGTGCCCATAGGGAACCTATATAGTCCAAGTGCCCTCTAGGGAACTTACATAGTCAAAGTGCCCGCTAGGGTACCTGCATTGTACAAGTGCCCTCTAGTTAACCTAGATAGTCCAAGTGCCCGCTAGGTAACCTAGATAGTCCATGGGCCTGCTAGTTAACCTACATAGTCCAACGGCCCTCTAGTTAACCTAGATAGTCCAAGTCCCCGCTGGAGGACGTACATAGTCCAAGTGCCCGCTAGGTAACCTAGATAGTCTACGGGCCCGCTAGTTAACCTACATAGTCCAACTGCCCGATAGGGAACCTACGTAGTCCAAGTGCCCGCTAAGGGACGAACATAGTCTAAGTGCCCGCTAGGGAACCTGCATAGTAAAAGTGCCCGATAGGTAACCTAGATAGTCCAAGTGCCCGCTAGTAAACCTACATAGTCCAAGTGCCCACTGAGGAACCTGCATAGTCCAAGTGTCCAAAGGGAACCTACGTATTCCAAGTGCCCATTAGGGCACCTAGATAGTCCAAGTGCCCATAGGGAACCTATATCGTCCAAGTGCCCTCTAGGGAACCTACATAGTCAAAGTGCCCGCTAGGGAACCTGCATTGTACAAGTGACCTCTAGTTAACCTAGATAGTCCAAGTGCCCGCTAGGTAACCTAGATAGTCCAAGGGCCCGCTAGTTAACCTACAAAGTCCAAGTGCCCGATAGGAACCTACATAGTCCAAGTGCCCAATGAGGAACCTACATAGTCCAAGTGCCCGATAGGGAATCTTCATATTCCAAGTGCCCGTTAGGGAACCCAGATAGTCCAAGTGCCCATAGGGAACCTACATAATCCAAGTGCCCTCTAGGGAAGCTACATATTCATAGTGCCCGCTAGGGAACCTGCATTGTCCAAGTGCCCGCTAGTTAACCTAGATCGTCCAAGTGTCTGCTAGTAAACCTACATAGTCCAAGTTCCCGTTAGGTAACCTAGATAGGCCAAGTGCCCGCTAGTTAACCTACATAGTACAATGGCCCGCTAGTTGACCTAGATAGTCCAAGTGCCCGCTAGTTAACCTAGATAGTCAAAGTGCCCGCTAGTTAACCTCAGTAGTACAAATGTCCAATAGGGATCCTACATAATCCAAGTGCCCGCTAGGTAACCTAGATATTCCATGTTCCGGTTTGCTAACCTAGATAGTCCAAGTGCCCGCTATGTAACCTGTACTGTCCAAGTGCCCGCTAGGTTACTTACATAGTCCAAGTGCACGTTCGTTAACTTAGATAGTCCAAGTCGCGGTAGGTAACCAACATAGTCTAAGGGCCGCTAGGTAACCTATATAGTCCAAGTGCCCGCTAATTAACCTATATAGTCCAAGTGTCTGCTAGGGAACCTTCATCGTCCAAGTGCCCGCTAGTTAATCTAGATAGTCCAAGTGCCCGCTAGTTAACCTACATAGTCCAAGGGCCCTCTATTTAACCTAGATAGTCCAAGTGCCCGCTAGGGGACGTACATAGTCCAAGTGCCCGCTAGGTAACCTAGATATTCTAAGGGCCCGCTAGTTAACCTACATAGTCTAACTGCCCGATAGGGAACCTACATAGTCCAAGATCCCGCTAAGGGACGAACATAGTCCAAGTGCCCGCAAGGGAACCTACATAGTCCAAGTGCCCGCTAGGTAACCTAGATAGTCCAAGTGCCCGCTAGTTAACCTACATAGTCCAAGTGTCCGCTGAGGAACCTACATAGTCCAAGTGTCCGAAAGGGAACCTACGTATTCCAAGTGCCCATTAGGGCAACTAGATAGTCCAAGTGCCCATAGGGAACCTATATGGTACAAGTGCCCTCTAGGGAAGCTACATATTCATAGTGCCCGCAAGGGAACATGCATTGTCCAAGTGCCCGCTAGTTATCCTAGATCGTCCAAGGGTCCGCTAGTAAACCTACATAGTCCAAGTTCCCGTTAGGTAACCTAGATAGGCCAAGTGCCCGCTAGTTAACCTACATAGTACAATGGCCCGCTAGTTGACCTAGATAGATCAAGTGCCCGCTAGTTAACCTAAGTAGTACAAATGTCCGATAGGGATCCTACATAGTCCAAGTGCCCGCTAGGTTACCTAGATATTCCAAGTTCCGGTTTGCTAACCTAGATAGTCCAAGTGCCCGCTAGGTAACCTACATAGTCCAAGTGCCCATTCGTTAACCTAGATAGTCCAAGTGCCCGCTAGGTAACCTATACTGTCCAAGTGCCTGCTAGGTTACCTACATAGTCCAAGTGCTCGTTCGTTAACTTAGATAGTCCAAGTCGCGCTAGGTAACCTACATAGTCCAAGGGCCACTAGGTAACCTATAGTCCAAGTGCCCTCTAGGTAACCTACATATTCCAAGTTCCCGCTAGGTAACCTAGATAGTCAAAGTGCCCGTTACCTAACCTAGATAGTCCAAGTGCCCGTGAGGTTACCTACATAGTCCACGTGCCCGTTCGTTAACCTAGATAGTACAATTGCCCGCTAGGTAACCTACATAGTCCAAGAGCCGGCAGGTAACTTAGACAGTTCAAGTGCCCGCTAGGTTACCTGCATAGTCCAAGTGCCCGTTAGGTAACCTAGATAGTCCAAGTGCCTGCTAGGTAACCTACATAGTCCAAGTGCCCGCTAGGTAACCTAGATAGTCCAAGTACCCGTTAGCTAACCTAGATAGTCCAAGTGCCCGCTAGGTAACCTCCATAGTCCAATTGCCTTCTAGGTAACCTCCATAGTCCAAGTGCCCACTAATTTACCTATATAGTCCAAGTGCCCGCTAGGGAAACTGCATCGTTCAAGTGCCCGCTAGTTAATCTAGATAGTCCAAGTGCCCGCTAGTTAACCTAGATAGTCCAAGTGCCCGCTAGTTAACCTAGATCGTCCAAGTGCCCGCTAGTTAACCTACATAGTCCAAGGTCCGCTAGTTAACCTAGATATTCCAAGTGCCCCTTAGTTAACCTACATAGTCAAAGGGCCCTCTAGTTAACCTAGATAGTCCAAGTGCCCGCTAGGGGACATACATAGTCCAAGTGCCCGCTATGTAACCTAGATAGTCTAAGGGCCCGCTAGATAACCTACATAGTCCAACTGCCCGATAGGGAACCTACATAGTCCAAGTGCCCGCTAAGGGACGAACATAGTCCAAGTGCCCGCTAGGGAACCTACAAAATCCAAGTGCCCGCTAGGTAACCTAGATAGTCCAAGTGCCCGCTAGTTAACCTACATAGTCCAAGTGCCCGAGTGAGGAACCTACATAGTCCAAGTGTCCGAAAGGGAACCTACGTATTCCAAGTGCCCGTTAGGGCACCTAGATAGTCCAAGTAACCATAGGGAACCTATATAGTCCAAGTGCCCTCTAGGGAAGCTACATAGTCAAAGTGCCCGCTAGGGAACCTGCATTGTACAAGTGCCCGCTAGTTAACCTAGATAGTCCAAGTGCCCGCTAGGTAACCTAGATAGTCGAAGGGCCCGCCAGTTAACCTACATAGTCCAAGTGCCCGATAGGGAACCTACATAGTCCAAGTGCCCAATGAGGAACCTACATAGTCCAAGTGCCCGATAGGGAATCTTCATATTCCAAGTGCCCGTTAGGGAACCCAGATTGTCCAAGTGCCCATAGGGAACCTATATGGTCCAAGTGCCCTCTAGGGAAGCTACATATTCATAGTGCCCGCTAGGGAACCTGCATCGTCCAAGTGCCCGCTAGTTAACCAAGATCGTCCAAGTGTCCGCTAGTAAACCTACATAGTCCAAGTTCCCGTTAGGTAACCTAGATAGGCCAAGTGCCCGCAAGGTGACCTACATAGTCCAAGTGCCCGCTAGGTAACCTAGATATTCCAAGTTCCGGTTTACTAATCTAGATAATCCAAGTACCCGCTAGGTAACCTACATAGTCCAAGTGCCCATACGTTAACCTAGATAGTCCAAGTGCCCGCTAGGTAACCTATACTGTCCAAGTGCCCGCTAGGTTACCTATATAGTCCATGTGCACGTTCTTTAACTTAGATAGTCCAAGTCGCGCTAGGTAACCTATATAGTCCAAGTGCCCGCTAGTTAAACTATAGTCCAAGTGCCCGCTAGGTAACCTACATATTCCAAGTTCCCGCTAGGTAACCAAGATTGTCCAAGTGCCCGTTACCTAACCTAGATAGTCCAAGTGCCCGTTAGGTTACCTACATAGTCCAAGTGCCCGCTAATTAACCTACATAGTCCAAGTGCCCGTTAGGTAACCTAGACAGTCCAAGTGCCCGATAGTTACCCTCCATAGTCCAAGTGCCCGCTAATTAACCTATTTAGTCCAAGTGCCCGCTAGGGAACCTGCATCATCCAAGTGCCCGCTAGTTAATCTAGATAGTTCAAGTGCCCGCTAGTTAAGCTAGATAGTCCAAGTGGCCGCTAGTTAACCTAGATCGTCCAAGTGCCCGCTAGTTAACCTAGATCGCCCAAGTGCCCGCTAGTTAACCTACATAGTCCAAGGTCCGCTAGTTAACCTAGATATTCCAAGTGCCCGCTAGTTAACCTACATAGTCCAAGGGCCCTCTAGTTAACCTAGATAGTCCAAGTGCCCACTAGGGGAAGTACATAGTCCAAGTGCCCGCTAGGTAACCTAGATAGTCTAAGGGCCCGCTAGTTAACCTACATAGTCCAACTGCCCGATAGGGAACCTACATAGTCCAAGCGCTCGCTAAGGGACGAACATAGTCCAAGTGCCCGCTAGGGAACCTACATAGTCCAAGTGCCCGCTAGGGAACCTACATAGTCCAAGTGCCCGCTAGGTAACCTAGATAGTCCAAGTGCCCGCTAGTTAACCTACATAGTCCAAGTGCCCGCTGAGGAACCTACATAGTCCAAGTGTCCGAAAGGGAACCTACGTATTCCATGTGCCCATTAGGGCACCTAGATAGTCCAAGTGCCCATAGGGAACCTATATAGTCCAAGTGCCCTCTAAGGAACTTACATAGTCAAAGTGCCCGCTAGGGTACCTGCATTGTACAAGTGCCCTCTAGTTAACCTAGATAGTCCAAGTGCCCGCTAGGTAACCTAGATAGTCCAAGGGCCTGCTAGTTAACCTACATAGTCCAACGGCCCTCTAGTTAACCTAGATAGTCCAAGTCCCCGCTGGAGGACGTACATAGTCCAAGTGCCCGCTAGGTAACCTAGATAGTCTACGGGCCTGCTAGTTAACCTACATAGTCCAAATGCCCGATAGGGAACCTACATAGTCCAAGTGCCCGCTAAGGGACGAACATAGTCCAAGTGCCCGCTAGGGAACCTGCATAGTCAAAGTGCCCGATAGGTAACCTAGATAGTCCAAGTGCCCGCTAGTAAACCTACATAGTCCAAGTACCCACTGAGGAACCTGCATAGTCCAAGTGTCCGAAAGGGAACCTACGTATTCCAAGTGCCCATTAGGGCACCTAGATAGTCCAAGTGCCCATAGGGAACCTATATCGTCCAAGTGCCCTCTAGGGAACCTACATAGTCAAAGTGCCCGCTAGGGAACCTGCATTGTACAAGTGACCTCTAGTTAACCTAGATAGTCCAAGTGCCCGCTAGGTAACCTAGATAGTCCAAGGGCCCGCTAGTTAACCTACAAAGTCCAAGTGCCCGATAGGAACCTACATAGTCCAAGTGCCCAATGAGGAACCTACATAGTCCAAGTGCCCAATGAGGAACCTACATAGTCCAAGTGCCCGATAGGGAATCTTCATATTCCAAGTGCCCGTTAGGGAACCCAGATAGTCCAAGTGCCCATAGGGAACCTACATAATCCAAGTGCCCTCTAGGGAAGCTACATATTCATAGTGCCCGCAAGGGAACATGCATTGTCCAAGTGCCCGCTAGTTATCCTAGATCGTCCAAGGGTCCGCTAGTAAACCTACATAGTCCAAGTTCCCATTAGGTAACCTAGATAGGCCAAGTGCCCGG
Organism: Tenrec ecaudatus; assembly: GCF_050624435.1. Taxonomy (NCBI): domain Eukaryota; kingdom Metazoa; phylum Chordata; class Mammalia; order Afrosoricida; family Tenrecidae; genus Tenrec; species Tenrec ecaudatus. The sequence continues at coordinate 66,515 of NW_027459387.1, read as the reverse complement.
TAGTTAACCTACATAGTACAATGGCCCGCTAGTTGACCTAGATAGTTCAAGTGCCCGCTAGTTAACCTAAGTAGTACAAATGTCCGATAGGGATCCTACATAGTCCAAGTGCCCGCTAGGTAACCTAGATATTCCAAGTTCCGGTTTGCTAACCTAGATAGTCCAAGTGCCCGCTAGGTAACCTACATAGTCCAAGTGCCCATTCGTTAACCTAGATAGTCCAAGTGCCCGCTAGGTAACCTATACTGTCCAAGTGCCTGCTAGGTTACCTACATAGTCCAAGTGCACGTTCGTTAACTTAGATAGTCCAAGTCGCGCTAGGTAACCTACATAGTCCAAGGGCCACTAGGTAACCTATAGTCCAAGTGCCCTCTAGGTAACCTACATATTCCAAATTCCCGCTAGGTAACCTAGATAGTCAAAGTGCCCGTTACCTAACCTAGATAGTCCAAGTGCCCGTGAGGTTACCTACATAGTCCACGTGCCCGTTCGTTAACCTAGATAGTACAATTGCCCGCTAGGTAACCTACATAGTCCAAGAGCCGGCAGGTAACTTAGACAGTTCAAGTGCCCGCTAGGTTACCTGCATAGTCCAAGTGCCCGTTAGGTAACCTAGATAGTCCAAGTGCCCGCTAGGTAACCTACATAGTCCAAGTGCCCGCTAGGTAACCTAGATAGTCCAAGTACCCGTTAGCTAACCTAGATAGTCCAAGTGCCCGCTAGGTAACCTCCATAGTCCAATTGCCTTCTAGGTAACCTCCATAGTCCAAGTGCCCACTAATTTACCTATATAGTCCAAGTGCCCGCTAGGGAAACTGCATCGTTCAAGTGTCCGCTAGTTAATCTAGATAGTCCAAGTGCCCGCTAGTTAACCTAGATAGTCCAAGTGCCCGCTAGTTAACCTAGATCGTCCAAGTGCCCGCTAGTTAACCTACATAGTCCAAGGTCCGCTAGTTAACCTAGATATTCCAAGTGCCCCTTAGTTAACCTAGATAGTCCAAGTGCCCGCTAGGGGACATACATAGTCCAAGTGCCCGCTATGTAACCTAGATAGTCTAAGGGCCCGCTAGATAACCTACATAGTCCAACTGCCCGATAGGGAACCTACATAGTCCAAGTGCCCGCTAAGGGACGAACATAGTCCAAGTGCCCGCTAGGGAAACTACAAAATCCAAGTGCCCGCTAGGTAACCTAGATAGTCCAAGTGCCAGCTAGTTAACCTACATAGTCCAAGTGCCCACTGAGGAACCTACATAGTCCAAGTGTCCGAAAGGGAACCTACGTATTCCAAGTGCCCGTTAGGGCACCTAGATAGTCCAAGTAACCATAGGGAACCTATATAGTCCAAGTGCCCTCTAGGGAAGCTACATAGTCAAAGTGCCCGCTAGGGAACCTGCATTGTACAAGTGCCCGCTAGTTAACCTAGATAGTCCAAGTGCCCGCTAGGTAACCTAGATAGTCGAAGGGCCCGCCAGTTAACCTACATAGTCCAAGTGCCCGATAGGGAACCTACATAGTCCAAGTGCCCAATGAGGAACCTACATAGTCCAAGTGCCCGATAGGGAATCTTCATATTCCAAGTGCCCGTTAGGGAACCCAGATAGTCCAAGTGCCCATAGGGAACCTATATGGTCCAAGTGCCCTCTAGGGAAGCTACATATTCATAGTGCCCGCTAGGGAACCTGCATCGTCCAAGTGCCCGCTAGTTAACCAAGATCGTCCAAGTGTCCGCTAGTAAACCTACATAGTCCAAGTTCCCGTTAGGTAACCTAGATAGGCCAAGTGCCCGCAAGGTGACCTACATAGTCCAAGTGCCCGCTAGGTAACCTAGATATTCCAAGTTCCGGTTTACTAATCTAGATAGTCCAAGTACCCGCTAGGTAACCTACATAGTCCAAGTGCCCATTCGTTAACCTAGATAGTCCAAGTGCCCGCTAGGTAACCTATACTGTCCAAGTGCCCGCTAGGTTACCTATATAGTCCATGTGCACGTTCTTTAACTTAGATAGTCCAAGTCGCGCTAGGTAACCTATATAGTCCAAGTGCCCGCTAGTTAAACTATAGTCCAAGTGCCCGCTAGGTAACCTACATATTCCAAGTTCCCGCTAGGTAACCAAGATTGTCCAAGTGCCCGTTACCTAACCTAGATAGTCCAAGTGCCCGTTAGGTTACCTACATAGTCCAAGTGCCCGCTAATTAACCTACATAGTCCAAGTGCCCGTTAGGTAACCTAGACAGTCCAAGTGCCCGATAGTTAACCTCCATAGTCCAAGTGCCCGCTAATTAACCTATATAGTCCAAGTGCCCGCTAGGGAACCTGCATCATCCAAGTGCCCGCTAGTTAATCTAGATAGTCCAAGTGTCCGCTAGTTAAGCTAGATAGTCCAAGTGGCCGCTAGTTAACCTAGATCGTCCAAGTGCCCGCTAATTAACCTAGATCGCCCAAGTGCCCGCTAGTTAACCTACATAGTCCAAGGTCCGCTAGTTAACCTAGATATTCCAAGTGCCCGCTAGTTAACCTACATAGTCCAAGGGCCCTCTAGTTAACCTAGATAGTCCAAGTGCCCACTAGGGGAAGTACATAGTCCAAGTGCACGCTAGGTAACCTAGATAGTCTAAGGGCCCGCTAGTTAACCTACATAGTCCAACTGCCCGATAGGGAACCTACATAGTCCAAGCGCTCGCTAAGGGACGAACATAGTCCAAGTGCCCGCTAGGGAACCTACATAGTCCAAGTGCCCGCTAGGTAACCTAGATAGTCCAAGTGCCCGCTAGTTAACCTACATAGTCCAAGTGCCCAATGAGGAACCTACATAGTCCAAGTGCCCGATAGGGAATCTTCATATTCCAAGTGCCCGTTAGGGAACCTAGATAGTCCAAGTGCCCGCTAGGTAACCTCCATAGTCCAAGTGCCCGCTAGGTAACCTCCATAGTCCAAGTGCCCGTTCGTTAACCTAGATAGTCCAAGTTCCTGTTAGCTAACCTACATAGTCCAAGTGCCCGCTAGTTAACCTATATAGTCCAAGTGCCCGCTAGTTAACCTTCATTGTCCAAGTCCCTGATGGGGAACCTACATAGTCCAAGTATCCGCTAGGTAACCTACATAGTCCAAATGCCCGCTAGTAACGTACATAGTCCAAGTGCCCGTTAGGTAACCTAGATAGTCCAAATGCCCGCTAGGGAACCCACATAGCCCAAGTGCCCATTAAAGAACTTACATAATCAAAGCCCTGCTAGGGAACCTACATAGTCCAAGTGCCCGCAAGGGAACCTAGATAGTCCAAGTACCCGTTAGCTAACCTAGATAGTCCAAGTGCCCGCTAGGTAACCTCCATAATCCAAGTGCCCGCTAGGTAACCTCCATAGTCCAAGTGCCCGTTCGTTAACCTAGATAGTCCAAGTTCCTGTTAGCTAACCTACATAATCCAAGTGTCCGTTCGTTAACCTAGATAGTTCAAGTGCCCGCTAGGTAACCTAGACAGTCCAAGTGCCTGCTAGGTAACCTACATAGTCTAAGTGCCCGCTAGGGACCTACATAGTCCAAGTGCCCGCTAGGTAACCTACATAGTCCAAGTGCCCGTTAGTTAACCTAGATAGTCAAAGTGCCTGCTAGGTAACCTAGATAGTCCAAATGCCTGCTAGGGTACCCACATAGTCCGACTGCCCGATAGGGAACCAACATAGTCCAAGTGCCCGCTAAGGGACCGACATAGTCCAAGTGACCGCTAGGGAACCTACATAGTCCAAATGCCCGTTAGGGTACCCACAGGGTCCAACTGCCCGAAAGGGAACCAACATAGTCCAAGTGCCCGCTAAGGGACCTACGTAGTCCAAGTGCCCGTTAGGGAACCTACATAGTCCAAGTGCCCTCTAGGGAACCTGCATCGTCCAAGTGCCCGCCAGTTAACATAGAGAGTCTAAGTTCCCGCTAGTTAACCTAGATAGTCCAAGTGCCCGCTAGTTAACCTAGATCATCCAAGTGCCCGCTAGTTAACCTACATAGTCCAAGGTCCGTTAGATAACCTAGAGAGTCCAAGTGCCCTCTAGATAACCTACATAGTCCAAGGGCCCTCTAGTTAACCTCGATAGTCCAAGTGCCCGCTAGGGGACGTACATAGTCCAAGTGCCCGCTGGACAACCTAGATAGTCCAAGTGCCCGCTAGTTGACCTACATAGTCCAAGTGCCCGCTTGTTAACCTAGATAGTCCAAGTGTCCGAAAGGGAACCTACGTATTCCAAGTGCCCGTTAGGGCACCTAGATAGTCCAAGTAACCATAGTGAACCTATATAGTCCAAGTGCCCTCTAGGGAAGCTACATAGTCAAAGTGCCCGCTAGGGAACCTGCATTGTACAAGTGCCCGCTAGTTAACCTAGATATTCCAAGTGCCCGCTAGGTAACCTAGATAGTCGAAGGGCCCCCTAGTTAACCTACATAGTCCAAGTGCCCGATAGGGAACCTACATAGTCCAAGTGCCCTCTAGGGAAGCTACATATTCATAGTGCCCGCTAGGGAACCTGCATTTTCCAAGTGCCCGCTAGTTAACCAAGATTGTCCAAGTGTCCGCTAGTAAACCTACATAGTCCAAGTCCCCGTTAGGTAACCTAGATAGGCCAAGTGCCCGCAAGATAACCTACATAGTCCAAGTGCCCGCTAGGTAACCTAGATATTCCAAGTTCCGGTTTACTAACCTAGATAGTCCAAGTGCCCGCTAGGTAACCTACATAGTCCAAGTGCCCATTCGTTAACCTAGGTAGTCCAAGTGCCCCCTAGGTAACCTATACTGTCCAAGTGCCCGCTAGGTTACCTACATAGTCCAAGTGAACGTTCGTTAACTTAGATAGTCCAAGTTGCGCTAGGTAACATACATAGTCCAAGGGCCCGCTAGGTAACCTATATAGTCCAAGTGCCCGCTAGTTAAACTATAGTCCAAGTGCCCGCTAGGTAACCTACATATTCCAAGTTCCCGCTAGGAAACCTAGATAGTCCAAGTGCCCGTTACCTAACCTAGATAGTCCAAGTGCCCATTAGGTTACCTACATAGTCCACGTGCCGGTTCGTTAACCTAGATAGTCCAAGTGCCCGCTAGGTAACCTACATAGTCCAAGTGCCCGCTAATTAACCTACATAGTCCAAGTGCCCGTTAGGTAACCTAGACAGTCCAAGTGCCCGCTAGGTAACCTCCATAGTCCAAGTGCCCGCTAATTAACCTATATAGTCCAAGTGCCCGCTAGGGAACCTGCATCGGCCAAGTGCCCGCTAGTTAATCTAGATAGTCCAAGTGCCCGCTAGTTAACCTACATAGTCCAAGGGCCCTCTATTTAAACTAGATAGTCCAAGTGCCCGCTAGGGGACGTACATAGTCCAAGTGCCCGCTAGGTAACCTAGATAGTCTAAGGGCCCGCTAGTTAACCTACATAGTCCAACTGCCCGATATGGAACTTACATAGTCCAAGATCCCGCTAAGGGACGAACATAGTCCAAGTGCCCGCTAGGGAACCTACATAGTCCAAGTGCCCGCTAGGTAACCTAGATCGTCCAAGTGCCCGCTAGTTAACCTACATAGTCCAAGTGCCCGCTGAGGAACCTACATAGTCCAAGTGTCCGAAAGGGAACCTACATATTCCAAGTGCCCATTAGGGCACCTAGATAGTCCAAATAACCATAGGGAACCTATATATTCCAAGTGCCCTCTAGGGAAGCTACATAGTCAAAGTGCCCGCTAGGGAACCTGCATTGTACAAGTGCCCGCTAGTTAACCTAGATAGTCCAAGTGCCCGCTAGGTAACCTAGATAGTCGAAGGGCCCGCTAGTTAACCTACATAGTCCAAGTGCCCGATAGGGAACCTACATAGTCCAAGTGCCCAATGAGGAACCTACATAGTCCAAGTGCCCGATAGGGAATCTTCATATTCCAAGTGCCCGTTAGGGTACCCAGATAGTCCAAGTGCCCATAGGGAACCTATATGGTCCAAGTGCCCTCTAGGGAAGCTACATATTCATAGTGCCCCCTAGGGAACCTGAATTGTCCAAGTGCCCGCTAGTTAACCAAGATTGTCCAAGTGTCCGCTAGTAAACCTACATAGTCCAAGTTCCCGTTAGGTAACCTAGATAGGCCAAGTGCCCGTTACCTAACCTAGATAGTCCAAGTGCCCATTTGGTTACCTACATAGTCCACGTGCCGGTTCGTTAACCTAGATAGTCCAAGTGCCCGCTAGGTAACCTACATAGTCCAAGTGCCCGCTAATTAACCTACATAGTCCAAGTGCCCGTTAGGTAACCTAGACAGTCCAAGTGCCCGCTAGGTAACCTCCATAGTCCAAGTGCCCGCTAATAAACCTATATAGTCCAAGTGCCCGCTAGGGAACCTGCATCGTCCAAGTGCCCGCTAGTTAATCTAGATAGTCCAAGTGCCCTCTAGTTAAGCTAGAGAGTACAAGTGGCCGTTAGTTAACCTAGATCGTCCAAGTGCCCGCTAGTTAACCTCCATAGTCCAAGGTCCGCTAGTTAACCTAGATATTCCAAGTGCCTGCTAGTTAACCTACATAGTCCAAGGGCCCTCTATTTAACCTAGATAGTCCAAGTGCCCGCTAAGGGACGTACATAGTCCAAGTGCCCGCTAGGTAACCTAGATAGTCTAAGGGCCCGCTAGTTAACCTACATAGTCCAACTGCCTGATAGGGAACCTACATAGTCCAAGTGCCCGCTAAGGTACGAACATAGTCCAAGGGCCCGCTAGGGAACCTACATAGTCCAAGTGCCTGCTAGGTAACCTAGATAGTCCAAGTGCCCGCTAATTAAACTATAGTCCAAGTGCCCTCTAGGTAACCTACATATTCCAAGTTCCCGCTAGGTAACCTAGATAGTCCAAGTGCTCGTTACCTAACCTAGATAGTCCAAGTGCCCGTTAGGTTAACTACATAGTCCACGTGCCCGTTCGTTAACCTAGATCGTCCAATTGCCCGCTAGGTAACCTACATAGTCCAAGGGCCGGCTAGGTAACCTTTAGAATCCAAGTGCCCGCTAGGTAATCTAGATAGTCCAGGTGCCCGTTATGTAACCTAGATAGTCCAAGTGCCCGCTAGTTAACCTACATAGTCCAAGTGCCCCCTAGTTAACTTAAACCATCCAAGTGCCCGCTAGGTTACCTGCATAGTCCAAGTGCCCGTTAGGTAACCTAGATAGTCCAAGTGCCCGCTACGTAACCTACATAGTCCAAGTGCCCGCTAGGTAACCTAGATAGTCCAAGTACCCGTTAGCTAACCTAGATAGTCCAAGTGCCCGCTAGGTAACCTCCATAGTCCAAGTGCCCGCTAGGTAACCTCCATAGTCCAAGTGCCCGTTCGTTACCTAGATAGTCCAAGTTCCTGTTAGTTAACCTACATAGTCCAAGTGCCATTTCGTTAACCTAGATAGTTCAAGTGCCCGCTAGGTAACCAAGACAGTCCAAGTGCCTGCTAGGTAACCTACATAGTCCAAGTGCCCGTTAGAGAACTTACATAGTCAAAGCCCTGCTAGGGAACCTACATAGTCCAAGTGCCCGCTAGGGAACCTAGATAGTCCACGTACACGTTAGCTAACCTAGATAGTCCAAGTGCCCGCTAGGTAACCTCCATAGTCCAAGTGCCCGCTAGGTAACCTCCATAGTCCAAGTGCCCGTTCTTTAACCTATATAGTCCAAGTTCCTGTTAGCTAACCTACATAGTCCAAGTGCCCGTTCGTTAACCTAGATAGTTCAAGTGCCCGCTAGGTAACCTAGACAGTCCAAGTGCCTGCTAGGTAACCTACATAGTCCAAGTGCCCAATGAGGAACCTACATAGTCCACGTGCCCGATAGGGAAACTTCATATTCCAAGTGCCCGTTAGGGAACCCAGATAGTCCAAGTGCCCATAGGGAACCTATATGGTCCAAGTGCCCTCTAGGGAAGCTACATATTCATAGTGCCCGCTAGGGAACCTGCATTGTCCAAGTGCCCGCTAGTTAACCAAGATTGTCCAAGTGTCCGCTAGTAAACCTACATAGTCCAAGTTCCCGTTAGGTAACCTAGATAGGCCAAGTGCCCGCAAGGTAACCTACATAGTCCAATTGCCCGCTAGGTAACCTAGATATTCCAAGTTCCAGTTTACTAACCTAGATAGGCCAAGTGCCCGCTAGGTAACCTACATAGTCCAAGTGCCCATTCGTTAACCTAGATAATCCAAGTGCCCGCTAGGTAACCTATACTGTCCAAGTGCCCGCTAGGTTACCTACATAGTCCAAGTGCACGTTCGTTAACTTAGATAGTCCAAGTCGCGCTAGGTAACCTATATAGTCCAAGGGCCCGCTAGGTAACCTATATAGTCCAAGTGCCCGCTAGTTAAACTATAGTCCAAGTGCCCGCTAGGTAACCTACATATTCCAAGTTCCCGCTAGGTAACCTAGATAATCCAAGTGCCCGTTACCTAACCTACATAGTCCAAGTGCCCGTTAGGTTACCTACATAGTCCACGTGCCGGTTCGTTAACCTAGATAGTCCAAGTGCCCGCTAGGTAACCTACATAGTCCAAGTGCCCGCTAATTAACCTACATAGTCCAAGTGCCCGTTAGGTAACCTAGACAGTCCAAGTGCCCGCTAGGTAACCTCCATAGTCCAAGTGCCCGCTAATAAACCTTTATAGTCCAAGTGCCCGCTAGGGAACCTGCATCGTCCAAGGGCCCGCTAGTTAATCTAGATAGTCCAAGTGCCCGCTAGTTAAGCTAGATAGTCCAAGTGGCCGCTAGTTAACCTAGATCGTCCAAGTGCCCGCTAGTTAACCTACATAGTCCAAGGTCCGCTAGTTAACCTAGATATTCCAAGTGCCCGCTAGGTAACCTAGATAGTCTAAGGGCCCGCTAGTTAACCTACATAGTCCAACTGCCCGATAGGGAACCTACATAGTCCAAGTGTCCGCTAAGGTACGAACATAGTCCAAGTGCCCGCTAGTTAACCTACATAGTCCAAGTGCCCGCTGAGGAACCTACATAGTCCAAGTGTCCGAAAGGGAACCTACGTATTCCAAGTGCCCATTAGGGCACCTAGATAGTCCAAGTGCCCATAGGGAACCTATATAGTCCAAGTGCCCTCTAGGGAACCTACATAATCAAAGTGCCCGCTAGGGAACCTGCATTGTACAAGTGCCCTCTAGTTAACCTAGATAGTCCATGTGCCCGCTAGGTAACCTAGATAGTCCAAGGGCCCGCTAGTTAACCTACATAGTCCAAGTGCCCAATGAGGAACCTACATAGTCCAAGTGCCCGATAGGGAATCTTCATATTCCAAGTGCCCGTTAGGGAACCCAGATTGTCCAAGTGCCCATAGGGAACCTATATAGTCCAAGTTCCCTCTAGGGAAGCTACATATTCATAGTGCCCGCTAGGGAACCTGCATTGTCCAAGTGACCGCTAGTTAACCTAGATCGTCCAAGGGTCCGCTAGTAAACCTACATAGTCCAAGTTCCCGTTAGGTAACCTAGATAGGCCAAGTGCCCGCTAGTTAACCTACATAGTACAATGGCCCGCTAGTTGACCTTGATAGTCCAAGTGCCCGCTAGTTAACCTAGATAGTCAAAGTGCCCGCTAGTTAACCTAAGTAGTACAAATGTCCAATAGGGATCCTACATAATCCAATTGCCCGCTAGGTAACCTAGATATTCCAAGTTCCGGTTTGCTAACCTAGATAGTCAAGTGCCCGCTATGTAACCTATACTGTCCAAGTGCCCGCTAGGTTACTTACATAGTCCAAGTGCACGTTCGTTAACTTAGATAGTCTAAGTCGCGGTAGGTAACCAACATAGTCTAAGGGCCGCTAGGTAACCTATATAGTCCAAGTGCCCGCTAGTTAACCTATAGTCCAAGTGCCCTCTAGGTAACTTAAACAATCCAAGTGCCCGCTAGGTTACCTGCATAGTCCAAGTGCCCGTTAGGTAACCTAGATAGTCCAAGTGCCCGCTAGGTAACCTCCATAGTCCAAGTGCCCGCTAGGTAACATCCATAGTCCAAGTGCCCGTTCGTTAACCTAGAGAGTCCAAGTTCCTGTTAGCTAACCTACATAGTCCAAGTGCCCGTTCGTTAACCTAGATAGTTCAAGTGCCCGCTAGGTAACCTAGACAGTCCAAGTGCCTGCTAGGTAACCTACATAGTCCAAGTGCCCGTTTGCTCACGTAGATCGTCAAAGGGCCCGCTAGTTAACCTACATAGTCCAAGGGCCCTCTAGTTAACCTAGATAGTCCAAGTGCCCGCTAGTTAACCTACATTGTCCAAGTCCCTGATGGGGAACGTACATAGTCCAAGTATCCGCTAGGTAACCTACATAGTCCAAATGCCCACTAGTAACGTACGTAGTCCAAATGCCCGTTAGGTAACCTAGATAGTCCAAATGCCCGCTAGGGAAACTACATAGCCCAAGTGCCCGCTAGGTAACCTACATAGCCCAAATGCCCGCTAGAAACCTACATAGTCCAAGTGCAAGAAGGGAACCTACGTAATCCAAGTTCCCGCTAGGGAACCTACATATTCCAAATGCCCGTTAGGTAACCTAGATAGTCCAAATGCCCGCTAGGGTACCCACATAGTCTAAGTGCCCGCGAGGTAACCTACATTGTCCAAGTGCCCATTCATTAACCTAGATTTTCCAAGTGCCCTCTAGGTAACCTAGACTGTCCAAGTGCCCGCTTGGTTACCTACATAGTCCACGTGCCCGTTCGTTAACCTAGATAGTACAAGAGCCCGCTAGTTAACCTACATAGTCCAAGGGCCCGCTAGTTAACCTTGATAGTCCAAGTGCCCTCTAGTTAACCTACATTGTCCAAGTCCCTGATGGGGAACCTACATAGTCCAAGTATCCGCTAGGTAACCTACATAGTCCAAATGCCCGCAAGTAACGTACATAGTCCAAGTGCCCGTTAGGTAACCTAGATAGTCCAAATGCCCGCTAGGGAACCCACATAGTCCAAGTGCCCGTTAGAGAACTTACATAGTCAAAGTCCTGCTAGGGAACCTACATAGTCCAAGTGCCCGCTAGGTAACCTAGATAGTCCAAGTACCCGTTAGCTAACCTAGATAGTCCAAGTGCCCGCTAGGTAACCTACATAGTCCAAGTGCCCGCTAGGTAACCTCCATAGTCCAAGTGCCCGTTCGTTAACCTAGATAGTCCAAGTTCCTGTTAGCTAACCTACATAGTCCAAGTGCCCGTTCGTTAACCTAGATAGTTCAAGTGCCCGCTAGGTAACCTAGACAGTCCAAGTGCCTGCTAGGTAACCTACATAGTCCAAGTGCCCGTTTGCTAACCTAGATCGTCAAAGGGCCCGCTAGTTAACCTACATAGTCCAAGTGCCCGATAGGTAACCTACATAGTCCAAGTGCCCAATGAGGAACCTACATAGTCCACGTGCCCGATAGGGAAACTTTATATTCCAAGTGCCCGTTAGGGAAACCAGATAGTCCAAGTGCCCATAGGGAACCTATATGGTCCAAGTGCCCTCTAGGGAAGCTACATATTCATAGTGCCCGCTAGGGAACCTGCATTGTCCAAGTGCCCGCTAGTTAACCAAGATTGTCCAAGTGTCCGCTAGTAAACCTACATAGTCCAAGTTCCCGTTAGGTAACCTAGATAGGCCAAGTGCCCGCAAGGTAACCTACATAGTCCAAGTGCCCGCTAGGTAACCTAGATATTCCAAGTTCCAGTTTACTAACCTAGATAGGCCAAGTGCCCGCTAGGTAACCTACATAGTCCAAGTGCCCATTCGTTAACCTAGACAGTCCAAGTGCCCGCTAGGTAACCTATACTGTCCAAGTGCCCGCTAGGTTAACTACATAGTCCAAGTGCACGTTCGTTAACTTAGATAGTCCAAGTCGCGCTAGGTAACCTATATAGTCCAAGGGCCCGCTAGGTAACCTATATAGTCCAAGTGCCCGCTAGTTAAACTATAGTCCAAGTGCCCGCTAGGTAACCTACATATTCCAAGTTCCCGCTAGGTAACCTAGATAGTCCAAGTGCCCGTTACCTAACCTACATAGTCCAAGTGCCCGTTAGGTTACCTACATAGTCCACGTGCCGGTTCGTTAACCTAGATAGTCCAAGTGCCCGCTAGGTAACCTACATAGTCCAAGTGCCCGCTAATTAACCTACATAGTCCAAGTGCCCATTAGGTAACCTAGACAGTCCAAGTGCCCGCTAGGTAACCTCCATAGTCCAAGTGCCCGCTAATAAACCTATATAATCCAAGCGCCCGCTAGGGAACCTGCATCGTCCAAGTGCCCGCTAGTTAATCTAGATAGTCCAAGTGCCCGCTAGTTAAGCTAGATAGTCCAAGTGGCCGCTAGTTAACCTAGATCATCCAAGTGCCCGCTAGTTAACCTACATAGTCCAAAGTCCGCTAGTTAACCTAGATATTCCAAGTGCCCGCTAGTTAACCTACATAGTCCAAGGGCCCTCTATTTAACCTAGATAGTCCAAGTGCCCGCTAGGGGACGTACATAGTCCAAATGCACGCTAGGTAACCTAGATAGTCTAAGGGCCCGCTAGTTAACCTACATATTCCAACTGCCCGATAGGGAACCTACATAGTCCAAGTGTCCGCTAAGGTACGAACATAGTCCAAGTGCCCGCTAGGGAACCTACATAGTCCAAGTGCCCGCTAGGTAACCTAGATAGTCCAAGTGCCCGCTAGTTAACCTACATAGTCCAAGGGCCCTCTATTTAACCTAGATAGTCCAAGTGCCCGCTAGGGGACGTACATAGTCCAAGTGCCCGCTAGGTAACCTAGATAGTCTAAGGGCCCGCTAGTTAACCTACATAGTCCAACTGCCCAATAGGGAACCTACATAGTCCAAGTGTCCGCTAAGGTACGAACATAGTCCAAGTGCCCGCTAGTTAACCTACATAGTCCACGTGCCCGCTGAGGAACCTACATAGTCCAAGTGTCCGAAAGGGAACCTACGTATTCCAAGTGCCCATTAGGGCACCTAGATAGTCCAAGTGCCCATAGGGAACCTATATAGTCCAAGTGCCCTCTAGGGAACCTACATAGTCAAAGTGCCCGCTAGGGAACCTGCATTGTACAAGTGCCCTCTAGTTAACCTAGATAGTCCAAGTGCCCGCTAGGTAACCTAGATAGTCCAAGGGCCCGCTAGTTTACCTACATAGTCCAAGTGCCCAATGAGGAACCTACATAGTCCAAGTGCCCGATAGGGAATCTTCATATTCCAAGAGCCCGTTAGGGAACCCAGATTGTCCAAGTGCCCATAGGGAACCTATATAGTCCAAGTTCCCTCTAGGGAAGCTACATATTCATAGTGCCCGCTAGGGAACCTGCATTGTCCAAGTGACCGCTAGTTAACCTAGATCGTCCAAGGGTCCGCTAGTAAACCTACATAGTCCAAGTTCCCGTTAGGTAACCTAGATAGGCCAAGTGCCCGCTAGTTAACCTACATAGTACAATGGCCCGCTAGTTGACCTAGATAGTCCAAGTGCCCGCTAGTTAACCTAGATAGTCAAAGTGCCCGCTAGTTAACCTAAGTAGTACAAATGTCCAATAGGGATCCTACATAATCCAAGTGCCCGCTAGGTAACCTAGATATTCCAAGTTCCAGTTTGCTAACCTAGATAGTCAAGTGCCCGCTATGTAACCTATACTGTCCAAGTGCCCGCTAGGTTACTTACATAGTCCAAGTGCACGTTCGTTAACTTAGATAGTCCAAGTCGCGGTAGGTAATCAACATAGTCTAAGGGCCGCTAGGTAACCTATATAGTCCAAGTGCCCGCTAGTTAACCTATAGTCCAAGTGCCCTCTAGGTAACTTAAACAGTCCAAGTGACCGCTAGGTTACCTGCATAGTCCAAGTGCCCGTTAGGTAACCTAGATAGTCCAAGTGCCCGCTAGGTAACCTCCATAGTCCAAGTGCCCGCTAGGTAACATCCATAGTCCAAGTGCCCGTTCGTTAACCTAGATAGTCCAAATTCCTGTTAGCTAACCTACATAGTCCAAGTGCCCGTTCGTTAACCTAGATAGTTCAAGTGCTCGCTACGTTACCTGGACAGTCCAAGTGCCTGCTAGGTAACCTACATAGTCCAAGTGCCCGTTTGCTAACCTAGATCGTCAAAGGGCCCGCTAGTTAACCTACATAGTCCAAGGGCCCTCTAGTTAACCTAGATAGTCCAAGTGCCCGCTAGTTAACCTACATTGTCCAAGTCCCTGATGGGGAACGTACATAGTCCAAGTATCCGCTAGGTAACCTACATAGTCCAAATGCCCACTAGTAACGTACGTAGTCCAAATGCCCGTTAGGTAACCTAGATAGTCCAAATGCCCGCTAGGGAACCTACATAGCCCAAGTGCCCGCTAGGTAACCTACATAGTCCAAATGCCCACTAGAAACCTACATAGTCCAAGTGCAAGAAGGGAACCTACGTAATCCAAGTTCCCGCTAGGGAACCTACATATTCCAAATGCCCGTTAGGTAACCTAGATAGTCCAAATGCCCGCTAGGGTACCCACATAGTCTAAGTGCCCGCGAGGTAACCTACATTGTCCAAGTGCCCATTCATTAACCTAGATTTTCCAAGTGCCCTCTAGGTAACCTAGACTGTCCAAGTGCCCGCTTGGTTACCTACATAGTCCACGTGCCCGTTCGTTAACCTAGATAGTACAAGAGCCCGCTAGTTAACCTACATAGTCCAAGGGCCCGCTAGTTAACCTAGATAGTCCAAGTGCCCGCTAGTTAACCTACATTGTCCAAGTCCCTGATGGGGAACCTACATAGTCCAAGTATCCGCTAGGTAACCTACATAGTCCAAATGCCCGCAAGTAACGTACATAGTCCAAGTGCCCGTTAGGTAACCTAGATAGTCCAAATGCGCGCTAGGGAACCCACATAGTCCAAGTGCCCGTTAGAGAACTTACATAGTCAAAGCCCTGCTAGGGAACCTACATAGTCCTATTGCCCGCTAGGTAACCTAGATAGTCCAAGTACCCATTAGCTAACCTAGATAGTCCAAGTGCCCGCTAGGTAACCTCCATAGTCCAAGTGCCCGCTAGGTAACCTCCATAGTCCAAGTGCCCGTTCGTTAACCTAGATAGTCCAAGTTCCTGTTAGCTAACCTACATAGTCCAAGTGCCCGTTCGTTAACCTAGATAGTTCAAGTGCCCGCTAGGTAACCTAGACAGTCCAAGTGCCTGCTAGGTAACCTACATAGTCCAAGTGCCCGTTTGCTAACCTAGATCGTCAAAGGGCCCGCTAGTTAACCTACATAGTCCAAGTGCCCGATAGGTAACCTACATAGTCCAAGTGCCCAATGAGGAACCTACATAGTCCACGTGCCCGATAGGGAAACTTTATATTCCAAGTGCCCGTTAGGGAAACCAGATAGTCCAAGTGCCCATAGGGAACCTATATGGTCCAAGTGCCCTCTAGGGAAGCTACATATTCATAGTGCCCGCTAGGAAACCTGCATTGTCCAAGTGTCTGCTAGTAAACCTACATAGTCCAAGTTCCCGTTAGGTAACCTAGATAGGCCAAGTGCCCGCAAGGTAACCTACATAGTCCAAGTGCCCGCTAGGTAACCTAGATATTCCAAGTTCCAGTTTACTAACCTAGATAGTCCAAGTGCCCGCTAGGTAACCTACATAGTCCAAGTGCCCATTCGTTAACCTAGACAGTCCAAGTGCCCGCTAGGTAACCTATACTGTCCAAGTGCCCGCTAGGTTACCTACATAGTCCAAGTGCACGTTCGTTAACTTAGATAGTCCAAGTCGCGCTAGGTAACCTATATAGTCCAAGGGCCCGCTAGGTAACCTATATAGTCCAAGTTCCCGCTAGTTAAACTATAGTCCAAGTGCCCGCTAGGTAACCTACATATTCCAAGTTCCCGCTAGGTAACCTAGATAGTCCAAGTGCACGTTACCTAACCTACATAGTCCAAGTGCCCGTTAGGTTACCTACATAGTCCACGTGCCGGTTCGTTAACCTAGATAGTCCAAGTGCCCGCTAGGTAACCTACATAGTCCAAGTGCCCGCTAATTAACCTACATAGTCCAAGTGCCCATTAGGTAACCTAGACAGTCCAAGTGCCCGCTAGGTAACCTCCATAGTCCAAGTGCCCGCTAATAAACCTATATAGTCCAAGTGCCCGCTAGGGAACCTGCATCGTCCAAGTGCCCGCTAGTTAATCTAGATAGTCCAAGTGCCCGCTAGTTAAGCTAGATAGTCCAAGTGGCCGCTAGTTAACCTAGATCGTCCAAGTGCCCGCTAGTTAACCTACATAGTCCAAGGTCCGCTAGTTAACCTAGATATTCCAAGTGCCCGCTAGTTAACCTACATAGTCCAAGGGCCCTCTATTTAACCTAGATAGTCCACGTGCCCGCTAGGGGACGTACATAGTCCAAGTGCACGCTAGGTAACCTAGATAGTCTAAGGGCCCGCTAGTTAACCTACATAGTCCAACTGCCCGATAGGGAACCTACATAGTCCAAGTGTCCGCTAAGGTACGAACATAGTCCAAGTGCCCGCTAGGGAACCTACATAGTCCAAGTGCTCGCTAGGTAACCTAGATAGTCCAAGTGCCCGCTAGTTAACCTACATAGTCCAAGTGCCCGCTGAGGAACCTACATAGTCCAAGTGTCCGAAAGGGAACCTACGTATTCCAAGTCCCCATTAGGGCACCTAGATAGTCCAAGTGCCCATAGGGAACCTATATAGTCCAAGTGCCCTCTAGGGAAGCTACATAGTCAAAGTGCCCGCTAGGGAACCTGCATTGTACAAGTCCCCACTAGTTAACCTAGATAGTCCAAGTGCCCGCTAGGTAACCTAGATAGTCCAAGGGCCCGCTAGTTAACCTACATAGTCCAAGTGCCCAATGAGGAACCTACATAGTCCAAGTGCCCGATAGGGAATCTTCATATTCCAAGTGCCCGTTAGGGAACCCAGATTGTCCAAGTGCCCATAGGGAACCTATATAGTCCAAGTTCCCTCTAGGGAAGCTACATATTCATAGTGCCCGCTAGGGAACCTGCATTGTCCAAGTGCCCGCTAGTTAACATACATTGTCCAAGTCCCTGATGGGGAACCTACATAGTCCAAGTATCCGCTAGGTAACCTACATAGTCCAAATGCCCGCTAGTAACGTACATAGTCCAAGTGCCCGTTAGGTAACCTAGATAGTCCAAATGCCCGCTAGGGAACCCACATAGTCCAAGTGCCCGTTAGAGAACTTACATAGTCAAAGCCCTGCTAGGGAACCTACATAGTCCAAGTGCCCGCTAAGTAACCTAGATAGTCCAAGTACCCGTTAGCTAACCTAGATAGTCCAAGTGTCCGCTAGGTAACCACCATAGTCCAAGTGCCCGTTCGTTAACCTAGATAGTCCAAGTTCCTGTTAGCTAACCTCCATAGTCCAAGTGCCCGTTCGTTAACCTAGATAGTTCAAGTGCCCGCTAGGTAACCTAGACAGTCCAAGTGCCTGCTAGGTAACCTACATAGTCCAAGTGCCCGTTTGCTAACCTAGATCGTCAAAGGGCCCGCTAGTTAACCTACATAGTCCAAGGGCCCTCTAGTTAACCTAGATAGTCCAAGTGCCCGCTAGTTAACCTACATTGTCCAAGTCCCTGATGGGGAACGTACATAGTCCAAGTATCCGCTAGGTAACCTACATAGTCCAAATGCCCACTAGTAACGTACGTAGTCCAAATGCCCGTTAGGTAACCTACATAGTCCAAATGCCCGCTAGAAACCTACATAGTCCAAGTGCAAGAAGGGAACCTACATAATCCAAGTGCCCGCTAGGGAACCTACATAGTCCAAATGCCCGTTAGGTAACCTAGATAGTCCAAATGCCCGCTAGGGTACCCACATAGTCTAAGTGCCCGCGAGGTAACCTACATAGTCCAAGTGCCGATTCATTAACCTTGATTTTCGAAGTGCCCTCTAGGTAACCTAGACTGTCCAAGTGCCCGCTTGGTTACCTACATAGTCCACGTGCCCGTTCGTTAACCTAGATAGTACAAGAGCCCGCTAGTTAACCTACATAGTGCAAGGGCCCGCTAGTTAACCTAGATAGTCCAAGTGCCCGCTAGTTAAACTACATTGTCCAAGTCCCTGATGGGGAACCTACATAGTCCAAGTATCCGCTAGGTAACCTACATAGTCCAAATGCCCGCTAGTAACGTACATAGTCCAAGTGCCCGTTAGGTAACCTAGATAGTCCAAATGCCCGCTAGGGAACCCACATAGTCCAAGTGCCCGTTAGAGAACTTACATAGTCAAAGCCCTGCTAGGGAACCTACATAGTCCAAGTGCCCGCTAGGGAACCTAGATAGTCCACTTGCCGGTTCGTTAACCTAGATAGTCCAAGTGCCCGCTAGGTAACCTACATAGCCCAAGTGTCCGCTAATTAACCTACATAGTCCAAGTGCCCATTAGGTAACCTAGACAGTCCAAGTGCCCGCTAGGTAACCTCCATAGTCCAAGTGCCCGCTAATAAACCTATATAGTCCAAGTGCCCGCTAGGGAACTTGCATCGTCCAAGTGCCCGCTAGTTAATCTAGATAGTCCAAGTGCCCGCTAGTTAAGCTAGATAGTCCAAGTGGCCGCTAGTTAACCTAGATCGTCCAAGTGCCCGCTAGTTAACCTACATAGTCCAAGGTCCGCTAGTTAACCTAGATATTCCAAGTGCCCGCTAGTTAACCTACATAGTCCAAGGGCCCTCTATTTAACCTAGATAGTCCAAGTGCCCGCTAGGGGACGTACATAGTCCAAGTGCACGCTAGGTAACCTAGATAGTCTAAGGGCCCGCTAGTTAACCTACATAGTCCAACTGCCCGATAGGGAACCTACATAGTCCAAGTGTCCGCTAAGGTACGAACATAGTCCAAGTGCCCGCTAGGGAACCTACATAGTCCAAGTGCTCGCTAGGTAACCTAGATAGTCCAAGTGCCCGCTAGTTAACCTACATAGTCCAAGTGCCCGCTGAGGAACCTACATAGTCCAAGTGTCCGAAAGGGAACCTACGTATTCCAAGTCCCCATTAGGGCACCTAGATAGTCCAAGTGCCCATAGGGAACCTATATAGTCCAAGTGCCCTCTAGGGAAGCTACATAGTCAAAGTGCCCGCTAGGGAACCTGCATTGTACAAGTCCCCACTAGTTAACCTAGATAGTCCAAGTGCCCGCTAGGTAACCTAGATAGTCCAAGGGCCCGCTAGTTAACCTACATAGTCCAAGTGCCCAATGAGGAACCTACATAGTCCAAGTGCCCGATAGGGAATCTTCATATTCCAAGTGCCCGTTAGGGAACCCAGATTGTCCAAGTGCCCATAGGGAACCTATATAGTCCAAGTTCCCTCTAGGGAAGCTACATATTCATAGTGCCCGCTAGGGAACCTGCATTGTCCAAGTGCCCGCTAGTTAACATACATTGTCCAAGTCCCTGATGGGGAACCTACATAGTCCAAATATCCGCTAGGTAACCTACATAGTCCAAATGCCCGCTAGTAACGTACATAGTCCAAGTGCCCGTTAGGTAACCTAGATAGTCCTAATGCCCGCTAGGGAACCCACATAGTCCAAGTGCCCGTTAGAGAACTTACATAGTCAAAGCCCTGCTAGGGAACCTACATAGTCCAAGTGCCCGCTAAGTAACCTAGATAGTCCAAGTACCCGTTAGCTAACCTAGATAGTCCAAGTGTCCGCTAGGTAACCTCCATAGTCCAAGTGCCCGTTCGTTAACCTAGATAGTCCAAGTTCCTGTTAGCTAACCTCCATAGTCCAAGTGCCCGTTTGCTAACCTAGATCGTCAAAGGGCCCGCTAGTTAACCTACATAGTCCAAGGGCCCTCTAGTTAACCTAGATAGTCCAAGTGCCCGCTAGTTAACCTACATTGTCCAAGTCCCTGATGGGGAACGTACATAGTCCAAGTATCCGCTAGGTAACCTACATAGTCCAAATGCCCACTAGTAACGTACGTAGTCCAAATGCCCGTTAGGTAACCTACATAGTCCAAATGCCCGCTAGAAACCTACATAGTCCAAGTGCAAGAAGGGAACCTACATAATCCAAGTGCCCGCTAGGGAACCTACATAGTCCAAATGCCCGTTAGGTAACCTAGATAGTCCAAATGCCCGCTAGGGTACCCACATAGTCTAAGTGCCCGCGAGGTAACCTACATAGTCCAAGTGCCGATTCATTAACCTTGATTTTCGAAGTGCCCTCTAGGTAACCTAGACTGTCCAAGTGCCCGCTTGGTTACCTACATAGTCCACGTGCCCGTTCGTTAACCTAGATAGTACAAGAGCCCGCTAGTTAACCTACATAGTGCAAGGGCCCGCTAGTTAACCTAGATAGTCCAAGTGCCCGCTAGTTAACCTACATTGTCCAAGTCCCTGATGGGGAACCTACATAGTCCAAGTATCCGCTAGGTAACCTACATAGTCCAAATGCCCGCTAGTAACGTACATAGTCCAAGTGCCCGTTAGGTAACCTAGATAGTCCAAATGCCCGCTAGGGAACCCACATAGTCCAAGTGCCCGTTAGAGAACTTACATAGTCAAAGCCCTGCTAGGGAACCTACATAGTCCAAGTGCCCGCTAGGGAACCTAGATAGTCCAAGTACCCGTTAGCTAACCTAGATAGTCCAAGTGCCCGCTAGGTAACCTACATAATCCAAGTGCCCGTTCGTTAACCTAGATAGTCCAAGATCCTGTTAGCTAACCTACATAGTCCAAGTGCCCGTTCGTTAACCTAGATAGTTCAAGTGCCCGCTAGGTAACCTAGACAGTCCAAGTGCCTGCTAGGTAACCTACATAGTCCAAGTGCCCGCTAGTTAACCTAGATAGTCCAAGTGCCCGCTAGTTAACCTACATTGTCCAAGTCCCTGATGGGGAACCTACATTATCCAAGTATCCGCTAGGTAACCTACATAGTCCAAATGACCGCTAGTAACGTACATAGTCCAAGTGCCCGTTAGGTAACCTAGATAGTCCAAATGCCCGCTAGGGAACCCACATAGTCCAAGTGCCCGTTAGAGAACTTACATAGTCAAAGCCCTGCTAGGGAACCTACATAGTCCAAGTGCCCGCTAGGGAACCTAGATAGTCCAAGTACCCGTTAGCTAACCTAGATAGTCCAAGTGCCCTCTAGGTAACCTCCATAGTCCAAGTGCCCGTTCGTTAACCTAGATAGTCCAAGTTCCTGTTAGCTAACCTACATAGTCCAAGTGCCTGTTCATTAACCTAGATAGTTCAAGTGCCCGCTAGGTAACCTAGACAGTCCAAGTGCCTGCTAGGTAACCTACATAGTCCAAGTGCCCGCTAGGGAACCTACATATTCCAAGTGCCCGTTAGTTTACCTAGATAGTCAAAGTGCCTTCTAGGTAACCTAGATAGTCCAAATGCCCGCTAGGATACCCACAGAGTCCAACTGCCCGATAGGGAATCAACATAGTCCAAGTGCCCGCTAAGGGACCTACATAGTCCAAGTGCCCGTTAGGGAACCTACATAGTCCAAGTGCCCTCTAGGGAACCTGCATCGTCCATGTGCCCGCTAGTTAACCTAGATAGTCCAAGTGCCCGCTAGTTTACCTACATAGTCCAAGGTCCGTTAGTTAACCTAGATAGTCCAAGTGCCCTTTAGTTAACCTACATAGTCCAAGGGCCCTCTAGTTAACCTCGATAGTCCAAGTGCCCGCTAGGGGACGTACATAGTCCAAGTGCCCGCTGGGCAACCTAGATAGTCCAAGTGCCCGCTAGATTACCTACATAGTCCAAGTGCCCGCTGAGGAACCTACATAGTCCAAGTGTCCGAAAAGGAACCTACGTATTCCAAGTGCCCGTTAGGGCACCTAGATAGTCCAAGTAACCATAGGGAACCTATATAGTCCAAGTGCCCTCTAGGGAAGCTACATAGTCAAAGTGCCCGCTAGGGAACCTGCATTGTACAAGTGTCCGCTAGTTAACCTAGATAGTCCAAGTGCCCACTAGGTAACCTAGATAGTCGAAGGGCCCGCTAGTTAACCTACATAGTCCAAGTGCCCGATAGGGAACCTACATAGTCCAAGTGCCCAATGAGGAACCTACATAGTCCAAGTGCCCGATAGGGAATCTTCATATTCCAAGGGCCTGTTAGGGAACCCAGATAGTCCAAGTGCCCATAGGGAACCTATATGGTCCAAGTGCCCTCTAGGGAAGCTACATATTCATAGTGCCCGCTAGGGAACCTGCATCGTCCAAGTGCCCGCTAGTTAACCTACATTGTCCAAGTCCCTGATGGGGAACCTACATAGTCCAAGTATCCGCTAGGTAACCTACATAGTCCAAATGCCCGCTAGTAACGTACATAGTCCAAGTGCGCGCTAGGTAACCTACATATTCCAAGTTCCCGCTAGGTAACCTAGATAGTCCAATTGCCCGCTAGGTAACCTACATAGTCCAAGAGCCGGCAGGTAACTTAGATAGTTCAAGTGCCCGCTAGGTTAGCTGCATAGATAGTTACCTAACCTAGATAGTCCAAGTGCCCGTTAGGTTACCTACATAGTCCACGTGCCCGTTCGTTAACCTAGATAGTACAATTGCCCGCTAGGTAACCTACATAGTCCAAGAGCCGGAAGGTAACTTAGACAGTTCAAGTGCCCGCTAGGTTACCTGCATAGTCCAAGTGCCCGTTAAGTAACCTAGATAGTCCAAGTGCCCGCTAGGTAACCTACATAGTCCAAGTGCCCGCTAGGTAACCTAGATAGTCCAAGTACCCGTTAGCTAACCTAGATAGTCCAAGTGCCCGCTAGGTAACCTCCATAGTCCAAGTTCCCGTTAGGTAACCTAGATAGGCAAAGTGCCCGCTAGTTAACCTACATAGTACAATGGCCCGCTAGTTGACCTAGATAGTCCAAGTGCCAGCTAGTTAACCTAGATAGTCAAAGTGCCCGCTAGTTAACCTAAGTAGTACAAATGTCCGATAGGGATCCTACATAGTCCAAGTGCCCGCTAGGTAACCTAGATATTCCAAGTTCCAGTTTGCTAACCTAGATAGTCCAAGTGCCCGCTAGGTAACCTACGTAGTACAAGTGCCCATTCGTTAACCTAGATAGTCGAAGTGCCTGCTAGTTAACCTATACTGTCCAAGTGCCCGCTAGGTTACTTACATAGTCCAAGTGCACTTTCGTTAACTTAGATAGTCCAAGTCGCGGTAGGTAACCAACACAGTCCAAGGGCCGCTAGGTAACCTATATAGCCCAAGTGCCCGCTAGTTAGCCTATAGTCCAAGTGCCCTCTAGGTAACCTACATATTCCATGTTTCCGCTAGGTAACCTAGATAGTCCAAGTGCCCGTTACCTAACCTAGATAGTCCAAGTGCCCGTTAGGTTACCTACATAGTCCACGTGCCCGTTCGTTAACCTAGATAGTCCAATTGCCCGCTAGGTAACCTACACAGTCCAAGGGCCGGCTAGGTCACCTTTAGAATCCAAGTGCCCACTAGGTAATCTAGATAGTCCAGGTGCCCGTTAGGTAACCTAGATAGTCCAAGTGCCCGCTAGTTAACCTACACAGTCCAAGTGCCCGCTGGTTAACGTAAACAGTCCAAGTGCCCGCTAGGTTACCTGCATAGTCCAAGTGCCCGTTAGGTAACCTAGATAGTCCAAGTGCCCGCTAGGTAACCTACATAGTCCAAGTGCCCACTAGGTAACCTAGATAGTCCAAGTACCCGTTAGCTAACCTAGATAGTCCAAGTGCCCGCTAGGTAACCTCCATAGTTCAAGTGCCCGCTAGGTAACCTACATAGTCCAAGTGCCCGTTCGTTAACCTAGATAGTCCAAGTTCCTGTTAGCTAACTTACATAGTCCAAGTGCCCGTTCGTTAACCTAGATAGTCCAAGTGCCTGCTAGGTAACCTAAATAGTCCAAGTGCCCGTTTGCTAACCTAGATCGTCAAAGGGCCCGCTAGTTAACCTACATAGTCCAAGGGCCCGCTAGTTAACCTAGATAGTCCAAGTGCCCGCTAGTTAACCTACATTGTCCAAGTCCCTGATGGGGAACTTACATAGTCCAAGTATCCGCTAGGTAACCTACATAGTCCAAATGCCCGCTAGTAACGTACATAGTCCAAGTGCCCGTTAGGTAACCTATATAGTCCAAATGCCCGCTAGGGAACCCACATAGCCCAAGTGCCCATTAGAGAACTTACATAATCAAAGCCCTGCTAGGGAACCTACATAGTCCAAGTGCCCGCTAGGGAACCTAGATAGTCTAAGTACCCGTTAGCTAACCTAGATAGTCCAAGTGCCCGCTAGGTAACCTCCATAGTCCAAGTGCCCGTTCGTTAACCTAGATAGTCTAAGTTCCTGTTAGCTAACCTACATAGTCCAAGTGTCCGTTCGTTAACCTAGATAGTTCAAGTGCCCGCTAGGTAACCTATACAGTCCAAGTGCCTGCTAGGTAACCTACATAGTCTCAGTGCCCGCTAGGGACCTACATAGTCCAAGTGCCCGCTAGGTAACCTACATAGTCCAAGTGCCCGTTAGTTAACCTAGATAGTCAAAGTGCCTGCTAGGCAACCTAGATACTCCAAATGCCCGCTAGGGTACCCACATAGTCCAACTGCCCGATAGGGAACCAACATAGTCCAAGTGCCCGCTAAGGGACCTACATAGTCCAAGTGACCGCTAGGGAACCTACATAGTCCAAATGCCCGTTAGGGTACCCACAGAGTCCAACTGCCCGATAGGGAACCAACATAGTCCAAGTGCCCGCTAAGGGACCTACATAGTCCAAGTGCCCGTTAGGGAACCTACATAGTCCAAGTGCCCTCTAGGGAACCTGAATCGTCCAAGTGCCCGCCAGTTAACATAGAGAGTCTAAGTTCCCGCTAGTTAACCTAGATAGTCCAAGTGCCCGCTAGTTAACATAGATCGTCCAAGTGCCCGCTAGTTAACCTACATAGTCCAAGGTCCGTTAGTTAACCTAGATAGTCCAAGTGCCCTCTAGATAACCTACATAGTCCAAGGGCCCTCTAGTTAACCTCGATAGTCCAAGTGCCCGCTAGGGGACGTACATAGTCCAAGTGCCCGCTGGACAACCTAGATAGTCCAAGTGCCCGCTAGTTAACCTACATAGTCCAAGTGCCCGCTGAGGAACCTACATAGACGAAGTGTCCGAAAGGGAACCTACGTATTCCAAGTGCCCGTTAGGGCACCTAGATAGTCCAAGTAACCATAGGGAACCTATATAGTCCAAGTGCCCTCTAGGGAAGCTACATAGTCAAAGTGCCCGCTAGGGAACCTGCATTGTACAAGTGCCCGCTAGTTAACCTAGATAGTACAAGTGCCCGCTAGGTAACCTAGATAGTCGAAGGGCCCGCTAGTTAACCTACATAGTCCAAGTGCCCGATAGGGAACCTACATAGTCCAAGTGCCCAATAGGGAACCCAGATAGTCCAAGTGCCCATAGGGAACCTATATGGTCCAAGTGCCCTCTAGGGAAGCTACATATTCATAGTGCCCGCTAGGGAACCTGCATTGTCCAAGTGCCCGCTAGTTAACCAAGATTGTCCAAGTGTCCGCTAGTAAACCTACATAGTCCAAGTTCCCGTTAGGTAACCTAGATAGGCCAAGTGCCCGCAAGGTAACCTACATAGTCCAAGTGCCCGCTAGGTAACCTAGATATTCCAAGTTCCGGTTTACTAACCTAGATAGTCCAAGGGCCCGGTAGGTAACCTACATAGTCCAAGTGCCCATTCGTTAACCTAGATAGTCCAAGTGCCCGCTAGGTAACCTATACTGTCCAAGTGCCCGCTAGGTTACCTACATAGTCCATGTGCACGTTCGTTAACTTAGATAGTCCAAGTTGCGCTAGGTAACATACATAGACCAAGGAGCCGCTAGGTAACCTATCTAGTCCAAGTGCCCGCTAGTTAAACTATAGTCCAAGTGCCCGCTAGGTAACCTACATATTCCAAGTTCCCGCTAGGTAACCTAGATAGTCCAAGTGCCCGTTACCTAACCTAGATATTCCAAGTGCCCATTAGGTTACCTACATAGTCCACGTGCCGGTTCGTTAACCTAGATAGTCCAAGTGCCCGCTAATTAACCTACATAGTCCAAGTGCCCACTAATTAACCTACATAGTCCAAGTGCCCGTTAGGTAACCTAGACAATCCAAGTGCCCGCTAGGTAACCTCCATAGTCCAAGTGCCCGCTAATTAACCTATATAGTCCAAGTGCCCGCTAGGGAACCTGCATCGTCCAAGTGCCCGCTAGTTAATCTAGATAGTCCAAGTGCCCGCTAGTTAACCTACATAGTCCAAGGGCCCTCTATTTAACCTAGATAGTCCAAGTGCCCGCTAGGGGACGTACATAGTCCAAGTGCCCGCTAGGTAACCTAGATATTCTAGGGGCCCGCTAGTTAACCTACATAGTCCAACTGCCTGATAGGGAACCTACATAGTCCAAGATCCCGCTAAGGGACGAACATAGTCCAAGTGCCCGCTAGGGAACCTACATAGTCCAAGTGCCCGCTAGGTAACCTAGATAGTCCAAGTGCCCGCTAGTTAACCTACATAGTCCAAGTGCCCGCTGAGGAACCTACATACTCCAAGTGTCCGAAAGGGAACCTACGTATTCCAAGTGCCCATTAGGGCACCTAGATAGTCCAAGTGCCCATAGGGAACCTATATGGTCCAAGTGCCCTCTAGGGAAACTACATATTCATAGTGCCCGCAAGGGAACCTGCATTGTCCAAGTGCCCGCTAGTTATCCTAGATCGTCCAAGGGTCCGCTAGTAAACCTACATAGTCCAAGTTCCCGTTAGGTAACCTAGATAGGCCAAGTGCCCGCTAGTTAACCTACATAGTACAATGGCCCGCTAGTTGACATAGATAGTCCAAGTGCCCGCTAGTTAACCTCGCTAGTCAAAGTGCCCTCTAGTTAACCTAAGTAGTACAAATGTCCAATAGGGATCCTACATAATCCAAGTGCCCGCTAGGTAACCTAGATATTCCAAGTTCCGGTTTGCTAACCTAGATAGTCCAAGTACCCGCTAGGTAACCTATACTCTCCAAGTGCCCGCTAGGTTACTTACATAGTCCAAGTGCACGTTCGTTAACTTAGATAGTCCAAGTCGCGTTAGGTAACCAACATAATGTAAGGGCCGCTAGGTAACCTATATAGTCCAAGTGCCCGCTAGTTAACCTATAGTCCAAGTGCCCTCTAGGTAACTTAAACAGTCCAAGTGCCCGCTAGGTTACCTGCATAGTCCAAGTGCCCGCTAGGTAACCTACACAGTCCAAGTGCCTGCTAGGTAACCTACATAGTCCAAGTGCCCGTTTGCTAACCTAGATCGTCAAAGGGCCCGCTAGTTAACCTACATAGTCCAAGGGCCCTCTAGTTAACCTAGATAGTCCAAGTGCCCGCTAGTTAACCTACATGGTCCAAGTCCCTGATGGGGAGCCTACATAGTCCAAGTATCCGCTAGGTAACCTACATAGTCCAAATGCCCACTAGTAACGTACGTAGTCCAAATGCCCGTTAGGTAACCTAGATAGTCCAAATGCCCGCTAGGGAACCTACATAGCCCAAGTGCCCGCTAGGTAACCTACATAGTCCAAATGCCCGCTAGAAACCTACATAGTCCAAGTGCAAGAAGGGAACCTACATAATCCAAGTGCCCGCTAGGGAACCTACATAGTCCAAATGCCCGTTAGGTAACCTAGATAGTCCAAATGCCCGCTAGGGTACCCACATAGTCTAAGTGCCCGCGAGGTAACCTACATAGTCCAAGTGCCCATTCATTAACCTAGATTTTCCAAGTGCCCTCTAGGTAACCTAGACTGTCCAAGTGCCCGCTTGGTTACCTACATAGTCCACGTGCCCGTTCGTTAACCTAGAAAGTACCAGAGCCCGCTAGTTAACCTACATAGTCCAAGGGCCCGCTAGTTAACCTAGATAGTCCAAGTGCCCGCTAGTTAACCTACATTGTCCATGTCCCTGATGGGGAACCTACATAGTCCAAGTATCCGCTAGGTAACCTACATAGTCCAAATGCCCGCTAGTAACGTACATAGTCCAAGTGCCCGTTAGGTAACCTAGATAGTCCAAATGCCCGCTAGGGAACCCACATAGTCCAAGTGCCCGTTAGAGAACTTAGATAGTCAAAGCCCTGCTAGGGAACCTAGATAGTCCAAATGCCCGCTAGGGAACCCACATAGTCCAAGTGCCCGTTAGAGAACTTACATAGTCAAAGCCCTGCTAGGGAACCTACATAGTCCAAGTGCCCGCTAAGTAACCTAGATAGTCCAAGTACCCGTTAGCTAACCTAGATAGTCCAAGTGTCCGCTAGGTAACCTCCATAGTCCAAGTGCCCGTTCGTTAACCTAGATAGTCCAAGTTCCTGTTAGCTAACCTACATAGTCCAAGTGCCCGTTCGTTAACCTAGATAGTTCAAGTGCCCGCTAGGTAACCTAGACAGTCCAAGTTCCTGTTAGCTAACCTCCATAGTCCAAGTGCCCGTTTGCTAACCTAGATCGTCAAAGGGCCCGCTAGTTAACCTACATAGTCCAAGGGCCCTCTAGTTAACCTAGATAGTCCAAGTGCCCGCTAGTTAACCTACATTGTCCAAGTCCCTGATGGGGAACGTACATAGTCCAAGTATCCGCTAGGTAACCTACATAGTCCAAATGCCCACTAGTAACGTACGTAGTCCAAATGCCCGTTAGGTAACCTACATAGTCCAAATGCCCGCTAGAAACCTACATAGTCCAAGTGCAAGAAGGGAACCTACATAATCCAAGTGCCCGCTAGGGAACCTACATAGTCCAAATGCCCGTTAGGTAACCTAGATAGTCCAAATGCCCGCTAGGGTACCCACATAGTCTAAGTGCCCGCGAGGTAACCTACATAGTCCAAGTGCCGATTCATTAACCTTGATTTTCGAAGTGCCCTCTAGGTAACCTAGACTGTCCAAGTGCCCGCTTGGTTACCTACATAGTCCACGTGCCCGTTCGTTAACCTAGATAGTACAAGAGCCCGCTAGTTAACCTACATAGTGCAAGGGCCCGCTAGTTAACCTAGATAGTCCAAGTGCCCGCTAGTTAACCTACATTGTCCAAGTCCCTGATGGGGAACCTACATAGTCCAAGTATCCGCTAGGTAACCTACATAGTCCAAATGCCCGCTAGTAACGTACATAGTCCAAGTGCCCGTTAGGTAACCTAGATAGTCCAAATGCCCGCTAGGGAACCCACATAGTCCAAGTGCCCGTTAGAGAACTTACATAGTCAAAGCCCTGCTAGGGAACCTACATAGTCCAAGTGCCCGCTAGGGAACCTAGATAGTCCAAGTACCCGTTAGCTAACCTAGATAGTCCAAGTGCCCGCTAGGTAACCTACATAATCCAAGTGCCCGTTCGTTAACCTAGATAGTCCAAGATCCTGTTAGCTAACCTACATAGTCCAAGTGCCCGTTCGTTAACCTAGATAGTTCAAGTGCCCGCTAGGTAACCTAGACAGTCCAAGTGCCTGCTAGGTAACCTACATAGTCCAAGTGCCCGCTAGTTAACCTAGATAGTCCAAGTGCCCGCTAGTTAACCTACATTGTCCAAGTCCCTGATGGGGAACCTACATTATCCAAGTATCCGCTAGGTAACCTACATAGTCCAAATGACCGCTAGTAACGTACATAGTCCAAGTGCCCGTTAGGTAACCTAGATAGTCCAAATGCCCGCTAGGGAACCCACATAGTCCAAGTGCCCGTTAGAGAACTTACATAGTCAAAGCCCTGCTAGGGAACCTACATAGTCCAAGTGCCCGCTAGGGAACCTAGATAGTCCAAGTACCCGTTAGCTAACCTAGATAGTCCAAGTGCCCTCTAGGTAACCTCCATAGTCCAAGTGCCCGTTCGTTAACCTAGATAGTCCAAGTTCCTGTTAGCTAACCTACATAGTCCAAGTGCCTGTTCATTAACCTAGATAGTTCAAGTGCCCGCTAGGTAACCTAGACAGTCCAAGTGCCTGCTAGGTAACCTACATAGTCCAAGTGCCCGCTAGGGAACCTACATATTCCAAGTGCCCGTTAGTTTACCTAGATAGTCAAAGTGCCTTCTAGGTAACCTAGATAGTCCAAATGCCCGCTAGGATACCCACAGAGTCCAACTGCCCGATAGGGAATCAACATAGTCCAAGTGCCCGCTAAGGGACCTACATAGTCCAAGTGCCCGTTAGGGAACCTACATAGTCCAAGTGCCCTCTAGGGAACCTGCATCGTCCATGTGCCCGCTAGTTAACCTAGATAGTCCAAGTGCCCGCTAGTTTACCTACATAGTCCAAGGTCCGTTAGTTAACCTAGATAGTCCAAGTGCCCTTTAGTTAACCTACATAGTCCAAGGGCCCTCTAGTTAACCTCGATAGTCCAAGTGCCCGCTAGGGGACGTACATAGTCCAAGTGCCCGCTGGGCAACCTAGATAGTCCAAGTGCCCGCTAGATTACCTACATAGTCCAAGTGCCCGCTGAGGAACCTACATAGTCCAAGTGTCCGAAAAGGAACCTACGTATTCCAAGTGCCCGTTAGGGCACCTAGATAGTCCAAGTAACCATAGGGAACCTATATAGTCCAAGTGCCCTCTAGGGAAGCTACATAGTCAAAGTGCCCGCTAGGGAACCTGCATTGTACAAGTGTCCGCTAGTTAACCTAGATAGTCCAAGTGCCCACTAGGTAACCTAGATAGTCGAAGGGCCCGCTAGTTAACCTACATAGTCCAAGTGCCCGATAGGGAACCTACATAGTCCAAGTGCCCAATGAGGAACCTACATAGTCCAAGTGCCCGATAGGGAATCTTCATATTCCAAGGGCCTGTTAGGGAACCCAGATAGTCCAAGTGCCCATAGGGAACCTATATGGTCCAAGTGCCCTCTAGGGAAGCTACATATTCATAGTGCCCATTAGGGAACCTGCATCGTCCAAGTGCCCGCTAGTTAACCTACATTGTCCAAGTCCCTGATGGGGAACCTACATAGTCCAAGTATCCGCTAGGTAACCTACATAGTCCAAATGCCCGCTAGTAACGTACATAGTCCAAGTGCGCGCTAGGTAACCTACATATTCCAAGTTCCCGCTAGGTAACCTAGATAGTCCAATTGCCCGCTAGGTAACCTACATAGTCCAAGAGCCGGCAGGTAACTTAGATAGTTCAAGTGCCCGCTAGGTTAGCTGCATAGATAGTTACCTAACCTAGATAGTCCAAGTGCCCGTTAGGTTACCTACATAGTCCACGTGCCCGTTCGTTAACCTAGATAGTACAATTGCCCGCTAGGTAACCTACATAGTCCAAGAGCCGGAAGGTAACTTAGACAGTTCAAGTGCCCGCTAGGTTACCTGCATAGTCCAAGTGCCCGTTAAGTAACCTAGATAGTCCAAGTGCCCGCTAGGTAACCTACATAGTCCAAGTGCCCGCTAGGTAACCTAGATAGTCCAAGTACCCGTTAGCTAACCTAGATAGTCCAAGTGCCCGCTAGGTAACCTCCATAGTCCAAGTTCCCGTTAGGTAACCTAGATAGGCAAAGTGCCCGCTAGTTAACCTACATAGTACAATGGCCCGCTAGTTGACCTAGATAGTCCAAGTGCCAGCTAGTTAACCTAGATAGTCAAAGTGCCCGCTAGTTAACCTAAGTAGTACAAATGTCCGATAGGGATCCTACATAGTCCAAGTGCCCGCTAGGTAACCTAGATATTCCAAGTTCCAGTTTGCTAACCTAGATAGTCCAAGTGCCCGCTAGGTAACCTACGTAGTACAAGTGCCCATTCGTTAACCTAGATAGTCGAAGTGCCTGCTAGTTAACCTATACTGTCCAAGTGCCCGCTAGGTTACTTACATAGTCCAAGTGCACTTTCGTTAACTTAGATAGTCCAAGTCGCGGTAGGTAACCAACACAGTCCAAGGGCCGCTAGGTAACCTATATAGCCCAAGTGCCCGCTAGTTAGCCTATAGTCCAAGTGCCCTCTAGGTAACCTACATATTCCATGTTTCCGCTAGGTAACCTAGATAGTCCAAGTGCCCGTTACCTAACCTAGATAGTCCAAGTGCCCGTTAGGTTACCTACATAGTCCACGTGCCCGTTCGTTAACCTAGATAGTCCAATTGCCCGCTAGGTAACCTACACAGTCCAAGGGCCGGCTAGGTCACCTTTAGAATCCAAGTGCCCACTAGGTAATCTAGATAGTCCAGGTGCCCGTTAGGTAACCTAGATAGTCCAAGTGCCCGCTAGTTAACCTACACAGTCCAAGTGCCCGCTGGTTAACTTAAACAGTCCAAGTGCCCGCTAGGTTACCTGCATAGTCCAAGTGCCCGTTAGGTAACCTAGATAGTCCAAGTGCCCGCTAGGTAACCTACATAGTCCAAGTGCCCACTAGGTAACCTAGATAGTCCAAGTACCCGTTAGCTAACCTAGATAGTCCAAGTGCCCGCTAGGTAACCTCCATAGTTCAAGTGCCCGCTAGGTAACCTACATAGTCCAAGTGCCCGTTCGTTAACCTAGATAGTCCAAGTTCCTGTTAGCTAACTTACATAGTCCAAGTGCCCGTTCGTTAACCTAGATAGTCCAAGTGCCTGCTAGGTAACCTAAATAGTCCAAGTGCCCGTTTGCTAACCTAGATCGTCAAAGGGCCCGCTAGTTAACCTACATAGTCCAAGGGCCCGCTAGTTAACCTAGATAGTCCAAGTGCCCGCTAGTTAACCTACATTGTCCAAGTCCCTGATGGGGAACTTACATAGTCCAAGTATCCGCTAGGTAACCTACATAGTCCAAATGCCCGCTAGTAACGTACATAGTCCAAGTGCCCGTTAGGTAACCTATATAGTCCAAATGCCCGCTAGGGAACCCACATAGCCCAAGTGCCCATTAGAGAACTTACATAATCAAAGCCCTGCTAGGGAACCTACATAGTCCAAGTGCCCGCTAGGGAACCTAGATAGTCTAAGTACCCGTTAGCTAACCTAGATAGTCCAAGTGCCCGCTAGGTAACCTCCATAGTCCAAGTGCCCGTTCGTTAACCTAGATAGTCTAAGTTCCTGTTAGCTAACCTACATAGTCCAAGTGTCCGTTCGTTAACCTAGATAGTTCAAGTGCCCGCTAGGTAACCTATACAGTCCAAGTGCCTGCTAGGTAACCTACATAGTCTCAGTGCCCGCTAGGGACCTACATAGTCCAAGTGCCCGCTAGGTAACCTACATAGTCCAAGTGCCCGTTAGTTAACCTAGATAGTCAAAGTGCCTGCTAGGCAACCTAGATACTCCAAATGCCCGCTAGGGTACCCACATAGTCCAACTGCCCGATAGGGAACCAACATAGTCCAAGTGCCCGCTAAGGGACCTACATAGTCCAAGTGACCGCTAGGGAACCTACATAGTCCAAATGCCCGTTAGGGTACCCACAGAGTCCAACTGCCCGATAGGGAACCAACATAGTCCAAGTGCCCGCTAAGGGACCTACATAGTCCAAGTGCCCGTTAGGGAACCTACATAGTCCAAGTGCCCTCTAGGGAACCTGAATCGTCCAAGTGCCCGCCAGTTAACATAGAGAGTCTAAGTTCCCGCTAGTTAACCTAGATAGTCCAAGTGCCCGCTAGTTAACATAGATCGTCCAAGTGCCCGCTAGTTAACCTACATAGTCCAAGGTCCGTTAGTTAACCTAGATAGTCCAAGTGCCCTCTAGATAACCTACATAGTCCAAGGGCCCTCTAGTTAACCTCGATAGTCCAAGTGCCCGCTAGGGGACGTACATAGTCCAAGTGCCCGCTGGACAACCTAGATAGTCCAAGTGCCCGCTAGTTAACCTACATAGTCCAAGTGCCCGCTGAGGAACCTACATAGACGAAGTGTCCGAAAGGGAACCTACGTATTCCAAGTGCCCGTTAGGGCACCTAGATAGTCCAAGTAACCATAGGGAACCTATATAGTCCAAGTGCCCTCTAGGGAAGCTACATAGTCAAAGTGCCCGCTAGGGAACCTGCATTGTACAAGTGCCCGCTAGTTAACCTAGATAGTACAAGTGCCCGCTAGGTAACCTAGATAGTCGAAGGGCCCGCTAGTTAACCTACATAGTCCAAGTGCCCGATAGGGAACCTACATAGTCCAAGTGCCCGATAGGGAACCCAGATTGTCCAAGTGCCCATTAGGGAACCCAGATTGTCCAAGTGCCCATAGGGAACCTATATAGTCCAAGTTCCCTCTAGGGAAGCTACATATTCATAGTGCCCGCTAGGGAACCTGCATTGTCCAAGTGCCCGCTAGTTAACCAAGATTGTCCAAGTGTCCGCTAGTAAACCTACATAGTCCAAGTTCCCGTTAGGTAACCTAGATAGGCCAAGTGCCCGCAAGTAACCTACATAGTCCAAGTGCCCGCTAGGTAACCTAGATATTCCAAGTTCCGGTTTACTAACCTAGATAGTCCAAGGGCCCGGTAGGTAACCTACATAGTCCAAGTGCCCATTCGTTAACCTAGATAGTCCAAGTGCCCGCTAGGTAACCTATACTGTCAAAGTGCCCGCTAGGTTACCTACATAGTCCATGTGCACGTTCGTTAACTTAGATAGTCCAAGTTGCGCTAGGTAACATACATAGACCAAAGAGCCGCTAGGTAACCTATCTAGTCCAAGTGCCCGCTAGTTAAACTATACTCCAAGTGCCCGCTAGGTAACCTACATATTCCAAGTTCCCGCTAGGTAACCTAGATAGTCCAAGTGCCCGTTACCTAACCTAGATATTCCGAGTGCCCATTAGGTTACCTACATAGTCCACGTGCCGGTTCGTTAACCTAGATAGTCCAAGTGCCCGCTAATTAACCTACATAGTCCAAGTGCCCACTAATTAACCTACATAGTCCAAGTGCCCGTTAGGTAACCTAGACAATCCAAGTGCCCGCTAGGTAACCTCCATAGTCCAAGTGCCCGCTAATTAACCTATATAGTCCAAGTGCCCGCTAGGGAACCTGCATCGTCCAAGTGCCCGCTAGTTAATCTAGATAGTCCAAGTGCCCGCTAGTTAACCTACATAGTCCAAGGGCCCTCTATTTAACCTAGATAGTCCAAGTGCCCGCTAGGGGACGTACATAGTCCAAGTGCCCGCTAGGTAACCTAGATATTCTAAGGGCCCGCTAGTTAACCTACATAGTCCAACTGCCTGATAGGGAACCTACATAGTCCAAGATCCCGCTAAGGGACGAACATAGTCCAAGTGCCCGCTAGGGAACCTACATAGTCCAAGTGCCCGCTAGGTAACCTAGATAGTCCAAGTGCCCGCTAGTTAACCTACATAGTCCAAGTGCCCGCTGAGGAACCTACATACTCCAAGTGTCCGAAAGGGAACCTACGTATTCCAAGTGCCCATTAGGGCATCTAGATAGTCCAAGTGCCCATAGGGAACCTATATGGTCCAAGTGCCCTCTAGGGAAACTACATATTCATAGTGCCCGCAAGGAAACCTGCATTGTCCAAGTGCCCGCTAGTTATCCTAGATCGTCCAAGGGTCCGCTAGTAAACCTACATAGTCCAAGTTCCCGTTAGGTAACCTAGATAGGCCAAGTGCCCGCTAGTTAACCTACATAGTACAATGGCCCGCTAGTTGACATAGATAGTCCAAGTGCCCGCTAGTTAACCTCGCTAGTCAAAGTGCCCTCTAGTTAACCTAAGTAGTACAAATGTCCAATAGGGATCCTACATAATCCAAGTGCCCGCTAGGTAACCTAGATATTCCAAGTTCCGGTTTGCTAACCTAGATAGTCCAAGTACCCGCTAGGTAACCTATACTCTCCAAGTGCCCGCTAGGTTACTTACATAGTCCAAGTGCACGTTCGTTAACTTAGATAGTCCAAGTCGCGTTAGGTAACCAACATAATGTAAGGGCCGCTAGGTAACCTATATAGTCCAAGTGCCCGCTAGTTAACCTATAGTCCAAGTGCCCTCTAGGTAACTTAAACAGTCCAAGTGCCCGCTAGGTTACCTGCATAGTCCAAGTGCCCGCTAGGTAACCTACACAGTCCAAGTGCCTGCTAGGTAACCTACATAGTCCAAGTGCCCGTTTGCTAACCTAGATCGTCAAAGGGCCCGCTAGTTAACCTACATAGTCCAAGGGCCCTCTAGTTAACCTAGATAGTCCAAGTGCCCGCTAGTTAACCTACATGGTCCAAGTCCCTGATGGGGAGCCTACATAGTCCAAGTATCCGCTAGGTAACCTACATAGTCCAAATGCCCACTAGTAACGTACGTAGTCCAAATGCCCGTTAGGTAACCTAGATAGTCCAAATGCCCGCTAGGGAACCTACATAGCCCAAGTGCCCGCTAGGTAACCTACATAGTCCAAATGCCCGCTAGAAACCTACATAGTCCAAGTGCAAGAAGTGAACCTACATAATCCAAGTGCCCGCTAGGGAACCTACATAGTCCAAATGCCCGTTAGGTAACCTAGATAGTCCAAATGCCCGCTAGGGTACCCACATAGTCTAAGTGCCCGCGAGGTAACCTACATAGTCCAAGTGCCCATTCATTAACCTAGATTTTCCAAGTGCCCTCTAGGTAACCTAGACTGTCCAAGTGCCCGCTTGGTTACCTACATAGTCCACGTGCCCGTTCGTTAACCTAGAAAGTACAAGAGCCCGCTAGTTAACCTACATAGTCCAAGGGCCCGCTAGTTAACCTAGATAGTCCAAGTGCCCGCTAGTTAACCTACATTGTCCATGTCCCTGATGGGGAACCTACATAGTCCAAGTATCCGCTAGGTAACCTACATAGTCCAAATGCCCGCTAGTAACGTACATAGTCCAAGTGCCCGTTAGGTAACCTAGATAGTCCAAATGCCCGCTAGGGAACCCACATAGTCCAAGTGCCCGTTAGAGAACTTAGATAGTCAAAGCCCTGCTAGGGAACCTACATAGTCCAAGTGCCCGCTAGGGAACCTAGATAGTCCAAGTACCCGTTAGCTAACCTAGATAGTCCAAGTGCCCGCTAGGTAACCTACATAGTCCAAGTGCCCGTTCGTTAACCTAGATAGTCCAAGTTCCTGTTAGCTAACCTACATAGTCCAAGTGCCCGTTCGTTAACCTAGATAGTTCAAGTGCCCGCTAGGTAACCTAGACAGTCCAAGTGCCTGCTAGGTAACCTACATAGTCCAAGTGCCCGCTAGGGAACCTACATAGTCCAAGGGCCCGCTAGTTAACCTAGATAATCCAAGTGCCCGCTAGTTAACCAAGATCGTCCAAGTGTCCGCTAGTAAACCTACATAGTCCAAGTTCCCGTTAGGTAACCTAGATAGGCCAAGTGCCCGCAAGGTAACCTACATAGTCCAAGTGCCCGCTAGGTAACCTAGATATTCCAAGTTCCGGTTTACTAATCTAGATAGTCCAAGTGCCCGCTAGGTAACCTACATATTCCAAGTTCCCGCTAGGTAACCAAGATTGTCCAAGTGCCCGTTACCTAACCTAGATAGTCCAAGTGCCCGTTAGGTTACCTACATAGTCCAAGTTCCCGCTAATTAACCTACATAGTCCAAGTGCCCGTTAGGTAACCTAGACAGTCCAAGTGCCCGATAGTTACCCTCCATAGTCCAAGTGCCCGCTAATTAACCTATATAGTCCAAGTGCCCGCTAGGGAACCTGCATCATCCAAGTGCCCGCTAGTTAATCTAGATAGTTCAAGTGCCCGCTAGTTAAGCTAGATAGTCCAAGTGGCCGCTAGTTAACCTAGATCGTCCAAGTGCCCGCTAGTTAACCTAGATCGCCCAAGTGCCCGCTAGTTAACCTACATAGTCCAAGGTCCGCTAGTTAACGTAGATATTCCAAGTGCCCGCTAGTTAACCTACATAGTCCAAGGGCCCTCTAGTTAACCTAGATAGTCCAAGTGCCCACTAGGGGAAGTACATAGTCCAAGTGCCCGCTAGGTAACCTAGATAGTCTAAGGGCCCGCTAGTTAACCTACATAGTCCAACTGCCCGATAGGGAACCTACATAGTCCAAGCGCTCGCTAAGGGACGAACATAGTCCAAGTGCCCGCTAGGGAACCTACATAGTCCAAGTGCCCGCTAGGGAACCTACATAGTCCAAGTGCCCGCTAGGTAACCTAGATAGTCCAAGTGCCCGCTAGTTAACCTACATAGTCCAAGTGCCCGCTGAGGAACCTACATAGTCCAAGTGTCCGAAAGGGAACCTACGTATTCCATGTGCCCATTAGGGCACCTAGATAGTCCAAGTGCCCATAGGGAACCTATATAGTCCAAGTGCCCTCTAGGGAACTTACATAGTCAAAGTGCCCGCTAGGGTACCTGCATTGTACAAGTGCCCTCTAGTTAACCTAGATAGTCCAAGTGCCCGCTAGGTAACCTAGATAGTCCAAGGGCCTGCTAGTTAACCTACATAGTCCAACGGCCCTCTAGTTAACCTAGATATTCCAAGTCCCCGCTGGAGGACGTACATAGTCCAAGTGCCCGCTAGGTAACCTAGATAGTCTACGGGCCTGCTAGTTAACCTACATAGTCCAAATGCCCGATAGGGAACCTACATAGTCCAAGTGCCCGTTAAGGGACGAACATAGTCCAAGTGCCCGCTAGGGAACCTGCATAGTCAAAGTGCCCGATAGGTAACCTAGATAGTCCAAGTGCCCGCTAGTAAACCTACATAGTCCAAGTGCCCACTGAGGAACCTGCATAGTCCAAGTGTCCGAAAGGGAACCTACGTATTCCAAGTGCCCATTAGGGCACCTAGATAGTCCAAGTGCCCATAGGGAACCTATATCGTCCAAGTGCCCTCTAGGGAACCTACATAGTCAAAGTGCCCGCTAGGGAACCTGCATTGTACAAGTGACCTCTAGTTAACCTAGATAGTCCAAGTGCCCGCTAGTTAACCTAGATAGTCCAAGGGCCCGCTAGTTAACCTACAAAGTCCAAGTGCCCGATAGGGAACCTACATAGTCCAAGTGCCCAATGAGGAACCTACATAGTCCAAGTGCCCGATAGGGAATCTTCATATTCCAAGTGCCCGTTAGGGAACCCAGATAGTCCAAGTGCCCATAGGGAACCTACATAATCCAAGTGCCCTCTAGGGAAGCTACATATTCATAGTGCCCGCAAGGGAACATGCATTGTCCAAGTGCCCGCTAGTTATCCTAGATCGTCCAAGGGTCCGCTAGTAAACCTACATAGTCCAAGTTCCCGTTAGGTAACCTAGATAGGCCAAGTGCCCGCTAGTTAACCTACATAGTAC
Source organism: Tenrec ecaudatus (assembly GCF_050624435.1). Taxonomy (NCBI): domain Eukaryota; kingdom Metazoa; phylum Chordata; class Mammalia; order Afrosoricida; family Tenrecidae; genus Tenrec; species Tenrec ecaudatus. Next base: position 27,288 of record NW_027459387.1, on the reverse strand, counting down.
AATGGCCCGCTAGTTGACCTAGATAGTTCAAGTGCCCGCTAGTTAACCTAAGTAGTACAAATGTCCGATAGGGATCCTACATAGTCCAAGTGCCCGCTAGGTAACCTAGATATTCCAAGTTCCGGTTTGCTAACCTAGATAGTCCAAGTGCCCATTCGTTAACCTAGATAGTCCAAGTGCCCGCTAGGTAACCTATACTGTCCAAGTGCCTGCTAGGTTACCTACATAGTCCAAGTGCACGTTCGTTAACTTAGATAGTCCAAGTCGCGCTAGGTAACCTACATAGTCCAAGGGCCACTAGGTAACCTATAGTCCAAGTGCCCTCTAGGTAACCTACATATTCCAAGTTCCCGCTAGGTAACCTAGATAGTCAAAGTGCCCGTTACCTAACCTAGATAGTCCAAGTGCCCGTGAGGTTACCTACATAGTCCACGTGCCCGTTCGTTAACCTAGATAGTACAATTGCCCGCTAGGTAACCTACATAGTCCAAGAGCCGGCAGGTAACTTAGACAGTTCAAGTGCCCGCTAGGTTACCTGCATAGTCCAAGTGCCCGCTAGGTAACCTCCATAGTCCAATTGCCTTCTAGGTAACCTCCATAGTCCAAGTGCCCACTAATTTACCTATATAGTCCAAGTGCCCGCTAGGGAAACTGCATCGTTCAAGTGTCCGCTAGTTAATCTAGATAGTCCAAGTGCCCGCTAGTTAACCTAGATAGTCCAAGTGCCTGCTACTTAACCTAGATCGTCCAAGTGCCCGCTAGTTAACCTACATAGTCCAAGGTCCGCTAGTTAACCTAGATATTCCAAGTGCCCCTTAGTTAACCTACATAGTCAAAGGGCCCTCTAGTTAATCTAGATAGTCCAAGTGCCCGCTAGGGGACATACATAGTCCAAGTGCCCGCTATGTAACCTAGATAGTCTAAGGGCCCGCTAGATAACCTACATAGTCCAACTGCCCGATAGGGAACCTACATAGTCCAAGTGCCCGCTAAGGGACGAACATAGTCCAAGTGCCCGCTAGGGAACCTACAAAATCCAAGTGCCCGCTAGGTAACCTAGATAGTCCAAGTGCCAGCTAGTTAACCTACATAGTCCAAGTGCCCACTGAGGAACCTACATAGTCCAAGTGTCCGGAAGGGAACCTACGTATTCCAAGTGCCCGTTAGGGCACCTAGATAGTCCAAGTAACCATAGGGAACCTATATAGTCCAAGTGCCCTCTAGGGAAGCTACATAGTCAAAGTGCCCGCTAGGGAACCTGCATTGTACAAGTGCCCGCTAGTTAACCTAGATAGTCCAAGTGCCCGCTAGGTAACCTAGATAGTCGAAGGGCCCGCCAGTTAACCTACATAGTCCAAGTGCCCGATAGGGAACCTACATAGTCCAAGTGCCCAATGAGGAACCTACATAGTCCAAGTGCCCGATAGGGAATCTTCATATTCCAAGTGCCCGTTAGGGTACCCAGATAGTCCAAGTGCCCATAGGGAACCTATATGGTCCAAGTGCCCTCTAGGGAAGCTACATATTCATAGTGCCCGCTAGAGAACCTGCATCGTCCAAGTGCCCGCTAGTTAACCAAGATCGTCCAAGTGTCCGCTAGTAAACCTACATAGTCCAAGTTCCCGTTAGGTAACCTAGATAGGCCAAGTGCCCGCAAGGTGACCTACATAGTCCAAGTGCCCGCTAGGTAACCTAGATATTCCAAGTTCCGGTTTACTAATCTAGATAGTCCAAGTACCCGCTAGGTAACCTACATAGTCCAAGTGCCCATTCGTTAACCTAGATAGTCCAAGTGCCCGCTAGGTAACCTATACTGTCCAAGTGCCCGCTAGGTTACCTATATAGTCCATGTGCACGTTCTTTAACTTAGATAGTCCAAGTCGCGCTAGGTAACCTATATAGTCCAAGTGCCCGCTAGTTAAACTATAGTCCAAGTGCCCGCTAGGTAACCTACATATTCCAAGTTCCCGCTAGGTAACTAGATTGTCCAAGTGCCCGTTACCTAACCTAGATAGTCCAAGTGCCCGTTAGGTTACCTACATAGTCCAAGTGCCCGCTAATTAACCTACATAGTCCAAGTGCCCGTTAGGTAACCTAGACAGTCCAAGTGCCCGATAGTTAACCTCCATAGTCCAAGTGCCCGCTAATTAACCTATATAGTCCAAGTGCCCGCTAGGGAACCTGCATCATCCAAGTGCCCGCTAGTTAATCTAGATAGTCCAAGTGCCCGCTAGTTAAGCTAGATAGTCCAAGTGGCCGCTAGTTAACCTAGATCGTCCAAGTGCCCGCTAGTTAACCTAGATCGCCCAAGTGCCCGCTAGTTAACCTACATAGTCCAAGGTCCGCTAGTTAACCTAGATATTCCAAGTGCCCGCTAGTTAACCTACATAGTCCAAGGGCCCTCTAGTTAACCTAGATAGTCCAAGTGCCCACTAGGGGAAGTACATAGTCCAAGTGCACGCTAGGTAACCTAGATAGTCTAAGGGCCCGCTAGTTAACCTACATAGTCCAACTGCCCGATAGGGAACCTACATAGTCCAAGCGCTCGCTAAGGGACGAACATAGTCCAAGTGCCCGCTAGGGAACCTACATAGTCCAAGTGCCCACTAGGTAACCTAGATAGTCCAAGTGCCCGCTAGTTAACCTACATAGTCCAAGTGCCCAATGAGGAACCTACATAGTCCAAGTGCCCGATAGGGAATCTTCATATTCCAAGTGCCCGTTAGGGAACCCAGATAGTCCAAGTGCCCGCTAGGTAACCTCCATAGTCCAAGTGCCCGCTAGGTAACCTCCATAGTCCAAGTGCCCGTTCGTTAACCTAGATAGTCCAAGTTCCTGTTAGCTAACCTACATAGTCCAAGTGCCCGCTAGTTAACCTATATAGTCCAAGTGCCCGCTAGTTAACCTTCATTGTCCAAGTCCCTGATGGGGAACCTACATAGTCCAAGTATCCGCTAGGTAACCTACATAATCCAAATGCCCGCTAGTAACGTACATAGTCCAAGTGCCCGTTAGGTAACCTAGATAGTCCAAATGCCCGCTAGGGAACCCACATAGCCCAAGTGCCCATTAAAGAACTTACATAATCAAAGCCCTGCTAGGGAACCTACATAGTCCAAGTGCCCGCAAGGGAACCTAGATAGTCCAAGTACCCGTTAGCTAACCTAGATAGTCCAAGTGCCCGCTAGGTAACCTCCATAGTCCAAGTGCCCGCTAGGTAACCTCCATAGTCCAAGTGCCCGTTCGTTAACCTAGATAGTCCAAGTTCCTGTTAGCTAACCTACATAATCCAAGTGTCCGTTCGTTAACCTAGATAGTTCAAGTGCCCGCTAGGTAACCTAGACAGTCCAAGTGCCTGCTATGTAACCTACATAGTCTAAGTGCCCGCTAGGGACCTACATAGTCCAAGTGCCCGCTAGGTAACCTACATAGTCCAAGTGCCCGTTAGTTAACCTAGATAGTCAAAGTGCCTGCTAGGTAACCTAGATAGTCCAAATGCCTGCTAGGGTACCCACATAGTCAGACTGCCCGATAGGGAACCAACATAGTCCAAGTGCCCGCTAAGGGACCGACATAGTCCAAGTGACCGCTAGGGAACCTACATAGTCCAAATGCCCGTTAGGGTACCCACAGGGTCCAACTGCCCGAAAGGGAACCAACATAGTCCAAGTGCCCGCTAAGGGACCTACGTAGTCCAAGTGCCCGTTAGGGAACCTACATAGTCCAAGTGCCCTCTAGGGAACCTGAATCGTCCAAGTGCCCGCCAGTTAACATAGAGAGTCTAAGTTCCCGCTAGTTAACCTAGATAGTCCAAGTGCCCGCTAGTTAACCTAGATCATCCAAGTGCCCGCTAGTTAACCTACATAGTCCAAGGTCCGTTAGATAACCTAGAGAGTCCAAGTGCCCTCTAGATAACCTACATAGTCCAAGGGCCCTCTAGTTAACCTCGATAGTCCAAGTGCCCGCTAGGGGACGTACATAGTCCAAGTGCCCGCTGGACAACCTAGATAGTCCAAGTGCCCGCTAGTTGACCTATATAGTCCAAGTGCCAGCTTGTTAACCTAGATAGTCCAAGAGTCCGAAAGGGAACCTACGTATTCCAAGTGCCCGTTAGGGCACCTAGATAGTCCAAGTAACCATAGTGAACCTATATAGTCCAAGTGCCCACTAGGGAAGCTACATAGTCAAAGTGCCCGCTAGGGAACCTGCATTGTACAAGTGCCCGCTAGTTAACCTAGATATTCCAAGTGCCCGCTAGGTAACCTAGATAGTCGAAGGGCCCCCTAGTTAACCTACATAGTCCAAGTGCCCGATAGGGAACCTACATAGTCCAAGTGCCCTCTAGGGAAGCTACATATTCATAGTGCCCGCTAGGGAACCTGCATTTTCCAAGTGCTCGCTAGTTAACCAAGATTGTCCAAGTGTCCGCTAGTAAACCTACATAGTCCAAGTCCCCGTTAGGTAACCTAGATAGGCCAAGTGCCCGCAAGATAACCTACATAGTCCAAGTGCCCGCTAGGTAACCTAGATATTCCAAGTTCCGGTTTACTAACCTAGATAGTCCAAGTGCCCGCTAGGTAACCTACATAGTCCAAGTGCCCATTCGTTAACCTAGGTAGTCCAAGTGCCCCCTAGGTAACCTATACTGTCCAAGTGCCCGCTAGGTTACCTACATAGTCCAAGTGCACGTTCGTTAACTTAGATAGTCCAAGTTGCGCTAGGTAACATACATAGTCCAAGGGCCCGCTAGGTAACCTATATAGTCCAAGTGCCCGCTAGTTAAACTATAGTCCAAGTGCCCGCTAGGTAACCTACATATTCCAAGTTCCCGCTAGGTAACCTAGATAGTCCAAGTGCCCGTTACCTAACCTAGATAGTCCAAGTGCCCATTAGGTTACCTACATAGTCCACGTGCCGGTTCGTTAACCTAGATAGTCCAAGTGCCCGCTAGGTAACCTACATAGTCCAAGTGCCCGCTAATTAACCTACATAGTCCAAGTGCCCGTTAGGTAACCTAGACAGTCCAAGTGCCCGCTAGGTAACCTCCATAGTCCAAGTGCCCGCTAATTAACCTATATAGTCCAAGTGCCCGCTAGGGAACCTGCATCGGCCAAGTGCCCGCTAGTTAATCTAGATAGTCCAAGTGCCCGCTAGTTAACCTACATAGTCCAAGGGCCCTCTATTTAAACTAGATAGTCCAAGTGCCCGCTAGGGGACGTACATAGTCCAAGTGCCCGCTAGGTAACCTAGATAGTCTAAGGGCCCGCTAGTTAACCTACATAGTCCAACTGCCTGATATGGAACTTACATAGTCCAAGATCCCGCTAAGGGACGAACATAGTACAAGTGCCCGCTAGGGAACCTACATAGTCCAAGTGCCCGCTAGGTAACCTAGATCGTCCAAGTGCCCGCTAGTTAACCTACATAGTCCAAGTGCCCGCTGAGGAACCTACATAGTCCAAGTGTCCGAAAGGGAACCTACATATTCCAAGTGCCCATTAGGGCACCTAGATAGTCCAAATAACCATAGGGAACCTATATAGTCCAAGTGCCCTCTAGGGAAGCTACATAGTCAAAGTGCCCGCTAGGGAACCTGCATTGTACAAGTGCCCGCTAGTTAACCTAGATAGTCCAAGTGCCCGCTAGGTTACCTAGATAGTCGAAGGGCCCGCTAGTTAACCTACATAGTCCAAGTGCCCGATAGGGAACCTACATAGTCCAAGTGCCCAATGAGGAACCTACATAGTCCAAGTGCCCGATAGGGAATCTTCTATTTCCAAGTGCCCGTTAGGGTACCCAGATAGTCCAAGTGCCCATAGGGAACCTATATGGTCCAAGTGCCCTCTAGGGAAGCTACATATTCATAGTGCCCCCTAGGGAACCTGCATTGTCCAAGTGCCCGCTAGTTAACCAAGATTGTCCAAGTGTCCGCTAGTAAACCTACATAGTCCAAGTTCCCGTTAGGTAACCTAGATAGGCCAAGTGCCCGTTACCTAACCTAGATAGTCCAAGTGCCCGTTTGGTTACCTACATAGTCCACGTGCCGGTTCGTTAACCTAGATAGTCCAAGTGCCCGCTAGGTAACCTACATAGTCCAAGTGCCCGCTAATTAACCTACATAGTCCAAGTGCCCGTTAGGTAACCTAGACAGTCCAAGTGCCCGCTAGGTAACCTCCATAGTCCAAGTGCCCGCTAATAAACCTATATAGTCCAAGTGCCCGCTAGGGAACCTGCATCGTCCAAGTGCCCGCTAGTTAATCTAGATAGTCCAAGTGCCCGCTAGTTAAGCTAGATAGTACAAGTGGCCGTTAGTTAACCTAGATCGTCCAAGTGCCCGCTAGTTAACCTCCATAGTCCAAGGTCCGCTAGTTAACCTAGATATTCCAAGTGCCTGCTAGTTAACCTACATAGTCCAAGGGCCCTCTATTTAACCTAGATAGTCCAAGTGCCCGCTAAGGGACGTACATAGTCCAAGTGCCCGCTAGGTAACCTAGATAGTCTAAGGGCCCGCTAGTTAACCTACATAGTCCAACTGCCTGATAGGGAACCTACATAGTCCAAGTGCCCGCTAAGGTACGAACATAGTCCAAGGGCCCGCTAGGGAACCTACATAGTCCAAGTGCCTGCTAGGTAACCTAGATAGTCCAAGTGCCCGCTAGGGAACCTACATAGTCTAAGTGCCCGCTAGGTAAGCTAGATAGTCCAAGTGCCCGCTAGTTAACCTACATAGTCCAAGTGCCCGCTGAGGAACCTACATAGTCCAAGTGTCCAAAAGGGAACCTACGTATTCCAACTGCCCATTAGGGCACCTAGATAGTCCAAGTGCCCTCTAGGGAACCTACATAGTCAAAGTGCCCGCTAGGGAACCTGCATTGTACAAGTGCCCTCTAGTTAACCTAGATAGTCCAAGTGCCCGCTAGGTAACCTAGATAGTCCAAGGGCCCGCTAGTTTACCTACATAGTCCAAGTGCCCAATGAGGAACCTACATAGTCCAAGTGCCCAATAGGGAATCTTCATATTCCAAGTGCCCGTTAGGGAACCCAGATTGTCCAAGTGCCCATAGGGAACCTATATAGTCCAAGTTCCCTCTGGGGAAGCTACATATTCATAGTGCCCGCTAGGGAACCTGCATTGTCCAAGTGCCCGCTAGTTAACCTAGATCGTCCAAGTGTCCGCTAGTAAACCTACTTAGTCCAAGTTCCCGTTAGGTAACCTAGATAGGCCAAGTGCCCGCTAGTTAACCTACATAGTACAATGGCCCGCTAGTTGACCTAGATAGTCCAAGTGCCCGCTAGTTAACCTACATAGTCAAAGGGCCCGCTAGTTAACCTAAGTAGTACAAATGTCCGATAGGGATCCTACATAGTCCAAGTGCCCGCTAGGTAACCTAGATATTCCAAGTTCCGGTTTGCTAACCTAGATAGTCCAAGTGCCCGCTAGGTAACCTACGTAGTTCAAGTGCCCATTCGTTAACTTAGATAGTCCAAGTCGCGGTAGGTAACCAACATAGTCCAAGGGCCGCTAGGTAACCTATATAGTCCAAGTGCCCGCTAATTAAACTATAGTCCAAGTGCCCTCTAGGTAACCTACATATTCCAAGTTCCCGCTAGGTAACCTAGATAGTCCAAGTGCCCGTTACCTAACCTAGATAGTCCAAGTGCCCGTTAGGTTAACTACATAGTCCACGTGCCCGTTCGTTAACCTAGATCGTCCAATTGCCCGCTAGGTAACCTACATAGTCCAAGGGCCGGCTAGGTAACCTTTAGAATCCAAGTGCCCGCTAGGTAATCTAGATAGTCCAGGTGCCCGTTATGTAACCTAGATAGTCCAAGTGCCCGCTAGTTAACCTACATAGTCCAAGTGCCCCCTAGTTAACTTAAACCATCCAAGTGCCCGCTAGGTTACCTGCATAGTCCAAGTGCCCGTTAGGTAACCTAGATAGTCCAAGTGCCCGCTACGTAACCTACATAGTCCAAGTGCCCGCTAGGTAACCTAGATAGTCCAAGTACCCGTTAGCTAACCTAGATAGTCCAAGTGCCCGCTAGGTAACCTCCATAGTCCAAGTGCCCGCTAGGTAACCTCCATAGTCCAAGTGCCCGTTCGTTAACCTAGATAGTCCAAGTTCCTGTTAGCTAACCTACATAGTCCAAGTGCCATTTCGTTAACCTAGATAGTTCAAGTGCCCGCTAGGTAACCAAGACAGTCCAAGTGCCTGCTAGGTAACCTACATAGTCCAAGTGCCCGTTTGCTAACCTAGATCGTCAAAGGGCCCACTAGTTAACCTACATAGTCCAAGGGCTCTCTAGTTAACCTAGATAGTCCAAGTGCCCGCTAGTTAACCTACATTGTCCAAGTCCCTGATGGGGAACCTACATAGTCCAAGTATCCGCTAGGTAACCTACATAGTCCAAATGCCCGCTAGTAACATACATAGTCGAAGTGCCCTTTAGGTAAACTAGATAGTCCAAATGCCCGCTAGGGAACACACATAGTCCAAGTGCCCGTTAGAGAACTTACATAGTCAAAGCCCTGCTAGGGAACCTACATAGTCCAAGTGCCCGCTAGGGAACCTAGATAGTCCACGTACACGTTAGCTAACCTAGATAGTCCAAGTGCCCGCTAGGTAACCTCCATAGTCCAAGTGCCCGCTAGGTAACCTCCATAGTCCAAGTGCCCGTTCTTTAACCTATATAGTCCAAGTTCCTGTTAGCTAACCTACATAGTCCAAGTGCCCGTTCGTTAACCTAGATAGTTCAAGTGCCCGCTAGGTAACCTAGACAGTCCAAGTGCCTGCTAGGTAACCTACATAGTCCAAGTGCCCAATGAGGAACCTACATAGTCCACGTGCCCGATAGGGAAACTTCATATTCCAAGTGCCCGTTAGGGAACCCAGATAGTCCAAGTGCCCATAGGGAACTTATATGGTCCAAGTGCCCTCTAGGGAAGCTACATATTCATAGTGCCCGCTAGGGAACCTGCATTGTCCAAGTGCCCGCTAGTTAACCAAGATTGTCCAAGTGTCCGCTAGTAAACCTACATAGTCCAAGTTCCCGTTAGGTAACCTAGATAGGCCAAGTGCCCGCAAGGTAACCTACATAGTCCAATTGCCCGCTAGGTAACCTAGATATTCCAAGTTCCAGTTTACTAACCTAGATAGGCCAAGTGCCCGCTAGGTAACCTACATAGTCCAAGTGCCCATTCGTTAACCTAGATAGTCCAAGTGCCCGCTAGGTAACCTATACTGTCCAAGTGCCCGCTAGGTTAACTACATAGTCCAAGTGCACGTTCGTTAACTTAGATAGTCCAAGTCGCGCTAGGTAACCTATATAGTCCAAGGGCCCGCTAGGTAACCTATATAGTCCAAGTGCCCGCTAGGTTACCTACATAGTCCACGTGCCGGTTCGTTAACCTAGATAGTCCAAGTGCCCGCTAGGTAACCTACATAGTCCAAGTGCCCGCTAATTAACCTACATAGTCCAAGTGCCCGTTAGGTAACCTAGACAGTCCAAGTGCCCGCTAGGTAACCTCCATAGTCCAAGTGCCCGCTAATAAACCTATATAGTCCAAGTGCCCGCTAGGGAACCTGCATCGTCCAAGTGCCCGCTAGTTAATCTAGATAGTCCAAGTGCCCGCTAGTTAAGCTAGATAGTCCAAGTGGCCGCTAGTTAACCTAGATCGTCCAAGTGCCCGCTAGTTAACCTACATAGTCCAAGGTCCGCTAGTTAACCTAGATATTCCAAGTGCCCGCTAGTTAACCTACATAGTCCAAGGGCCCTCTATTTAACCTAGATAGTCCAAGTGCCCGCTAGGGGACGTACATAGTCCAAGTGCCCGCTAGGTAACCTAGATAGTCTAAGGGCCCGCTAGTTAACCTACATAGTCCAACTGCCCGATAGGGAACCTACATAGTCCAAGTGTCCGCTAAGGTACGAACATAGTCCAAGTGCCCGCTAGTTAACCTACATAGTCCAAGTGCCCGCTGAGGAACCTACATAGTCCAAGTGTCCGAAAGGGAACCTACGTATTCCAAGTGCCCATTAGGGCACCTAGATAGTCCAAGTGCCCATAGGGAACCTATATAGTCCAAGTGCCCTCTAGGGAACCTACATAATCAAAGTGCCCGCTAGGGAACCTGCATTGTACAAGTGCCCTCTAGTTAACCTAGATAGTCCAAGTGCCCGCTAGGTAACCTAGATAGTCCAAGGGCCCGCTAGTTAACCTACATAGTCTAAGTGCCCAATGAGGAACCTACATAGTCCAAGTGCCCGATAGGGAATCTTCATATTCCAAGTGCCCGTTAGGGAACCCAGATTGTCCAAGTGCCCATAGGGAACCTATATAGTCCAAGTTCCCTCTAGGGAAGCTACATATTCATAGTGCCCGCTAGGGAACCTGCATTGTCCAAGTGACCGCTAGTTAACCTAGATCGTCCAAGGGTCCGCTAGTAAACCTACATAGTCCAAGTTCCCGTTAGGTAACCTAGATAGGCCAAGTGCCCGCTAGTTAACCTACATAGTACAATGGCCCGCTAGTTGACCTTGATAGTCCAAGTGCCCGCTAGTTAACCTAGATAGTCAAAGTGCCCGCTAGTTAACCTAAGTAGTACAAATGTCCAATAGGGATCCTACATAATCCAAGTGCCCGCTAGGTAACCTAGATATTCCAAGTTCCGGTTTGCCAACCTAGATTGTCAAGTGCCCGCTATGTAACCTATACTGTCCAAGTGCCCGCTAGGTTACTTACATAGTCCAAGTGCACGTTCGTTAACTTAGATAGTCCAAGTCGCGGTAGGTAACCAACATAGTCTAAGGGCCGCTAGGTAACCTATATAGTCCAAGTGCCCGCTAGTTAACCTATAGTCCAATGCCCTCTAGGTAACTTAAACAATCCAAGTGCCCGCTAGGTTACCTGCATAGTCCAAGTGCCCGTTAGGTAACCTAGATAGTCCAAGTGCCCGCTAGGTAACCTCCATAGTCCAAGTGCCCGCTAGGTAACATCCATAGTCCAAGTGCCCGTTCGTTAACCTAGAGAGTCCAAGTTCCTGTTAGCTAACCTACATAGTCCAAGTGCCCGTTCGTTAACCTAGATAGTTCAAGTGCCCGCTAGGTAACCTAGACAGTCCAAGTGCCTGCTAGGTAACCTACATAGTCCAAGTGCCCGTTTGCTCACCTAGATCGTCAAAGGGCCCGCTAGTTAACCTACATAGTCCAAGGGCCCTCTAGTTAACCTAGATAGTCCAAGTGCCCCCTAGTTAACCTACATTGTCCAAGTCCCTGATGGGGAACGTACATAGTCCAAGTATCCGCTAGGTAACCTACATAGTCCAAATGCCCACTAGTAACGTACGTAGTCCAAATGCCCGTTAGGTAACCTAGATAGTCCAAATGCCCGCTAGGATACCTACATAGCCCAAGTGCCCGCTAGGTAACCTACATAGCCCAAATGCCCGCTAGAAACCTACATAGTCCAAGTGCAAGAAGGGAACCTACATAATCCAAGTTCCCGCTAGGGAACCTACATATTCCAAATGCCCGTTAGGTAACCTAGATAGTCCAAATGCCCGCTAGGGTACCCACATAGTCTAAGTGCCCGCGAGGTAACCTACATTGTCCAAGTGCCCATTCATTAACCTAGATTTTCCAAGTGCCCTCTAGGTAACCTAGACTGTCCAAGTGCCCGCTTGGTTACCTACATAGTCCACGTGCCCGTTCGTTAACCTAGATAGTACAAGAGCCCGCTAGTTAACCTACATAGTCCAAGGGCCCGCTAGTTAACCTTGATAGTCCAAGTGCCCGCTAGTTAACCTACATTGTCCAAGTCCCTGATGGGGAACCTACATAGTCCAAGTATCCGCTAGGTAACCTACATAGTCCAAATGCCCGCAAGTAACGTACATAGTCCAAGTGCCCGTTAGGTAACCTAGATAGTCCAAATGCCCGCTAGGGAACCCACATAGTCCAAGTGCCCGTTAGAGAACTTACATAGTCAAAGTCCTGCTAGGGAACCTACATAGTCCAAGTGCCCGCTAGGTAACCTAGATAGTCCAAGTACCCGTTAGCTAACCTAGATAGTCCAAGTGCCCGCTAGGTAACCTCCATAGTCCAAGTGCCCGCTAGGTAACCTCCATAGTCCAAGTGCCCGTTCGTTAACCTAGATAGTCCATGTTCCTGTTAGCTAACCTACATAGTCCAAGTGCCCGTTCGTTAACCTAGATAGTTCAAGTGCCCGCTAGGTAACCTAGACAGTCCAAGTGCCTGCTAGGTAACCTACATAGTCCAAGTGCCCGTTTGCTAACCTAGATCGTCAAAGGGCCCACTAGTTAACCTACATAGTCCAAGTGCCCGATAGGTAACCTACATAGTCCAAGTGCCCAATGAGGAACCTACATAGTCCACGTGCCCGATAGGGAAACTTTATATTCCAAGTGCCCGTTAGGGAAACCAGATAGTCCAAGTGCCCATAGGGAACCTATATGGTCCAAGTGCCCTCTAGGGAAGCTACATATTCATAGTGCCCGCTAGGGAACCTGCATTGTCCAAGTGCCCGCTAGTTAACCAAGATTGTCCAAGTGTCCGCTAGTAAACCTACATAGTCCAAGTTCCCGTTAGGTAACCTAGATAGGCCAAGTGCCCGCAAGGTAACCTACATAGTCCAAGTGCCCGCTAGGTAACCTAGATATTCCAAGTTCCAGTTTACTAACCTAGATAGGCCAAGTGCCCGCTAGGTAACCTACATAGTCCAAGTGCCCATTCGTTAACCTAGACAGTCCAAGTGCCCGCTAGGTAACCTATACTGTCCAAGTGCCCGCTAGGTTAACTACATAGTCCAAGTGCACGTTCGTTAACTTAGATAGTCCAAGTCGCGCTAGGTAACCTATATAGTCCAAGGGCCCGCTAGGTAACCTATATAGTCCAAGTGCCCGCTAGTTAAACTATAGTCCAAGTGCCCGCTAGGTAACCTACATATTCCAAGTTCCCGCTAGGTAACCTAGATAGTCCAAGTGCCCGTTACCTAACCTACATAGTCCAAGTGCCCGTTAGGTTACCTACATAGTCCACGTGCCGGTTCGTTAACCTAGATAGTCCAAGTGCCCGCTAGGTAACCTACATAGTCCAAGTGCCCGCTAATTAACCTACATAGTCCAAGTGCCCATTAGGTAACCTAGACAGTCCAAGTGCCCGCTAGGTAACCTCCATAGTCCAAGTGCCCGCTAATAAACCTATATAGTCCAAGCGCCCGCTAGGGAACCTGCATCGTCCAAGTGCCCGCTAGTTAATCTAGATAGTCCAAGTGCCCGCTAGTTAAGCTAGATAGTCCAAGTGGCCGCTAGTTAACCTAGATCATCCAAGTGCCCGCTAGTTAACCTACATAGTCCAAAGTCCGCTAGTTAACCTAGATATTCCAAGTGCCCGCTAGTTAACCTACATAGTCCAAGGGCCCTCTATTTAACCTAGATAGTCCAAGTGCCCGCTAGGGGACGTACATAGTCCAAATGCACGCTAGGTAACCTAGATAGTCTAAGGGCCCGCTAGTTAACCTACATAGTCCAACTGCCCGATAGGGAACCTACATAGTCCAAGTGTCCGCTAAGGTACGAACATAGTCCAAGTGCCCGCTAGGGAACCTACATAGTCCAAGTGCCCGCTAGGTAACATAGATAGTCCAAGTGCCCGCTAGTTAACCTACATAGTCCAAGGGCCCTCTATTTAACCTAGATAGTCCAAGTGCCCGCTAGGGGACGTACATAGTCCAAGTGCCCGCTAGGTAACCTAGATAGTCTAAGGGCCCGCTAGTTAACCTACATAGTCCAACTGCCCAATAGGGAACCTACATAGTCCAAGTGTCCGCTAAGGTACGAACATAGTCCAAGTGCCCGCTAGTTAACCTACATAGTCCACGTGCCCGCTGAGGAACCTACATAGTCCAAGTGTCCGAAAGGGAACCTACGTATTCCAAGTGCCCATTAGGGCACCTAGATAGTCCAAGTGCCCATAGGGAACCTATATAGTCCAAGTGCCCTCTAGGGAACCTACATAGTCAAAGTGCCCGCTAGGGAACCTGCATTGTACAAGTGCCCTCTAGTTAACCTAGATAGTCCAAGTGCCCGCTAGGTAACCTAGATAGTCCAAGGGCCCGCTAGTTTACCTACATAGTCCAAGTGCCCAATGAGGAACCTACATAGTCCAAGTGCCCGATAGGGAATCTTCATATTCCAAGAGCCCGTTAGGGAACCCAGATTGTCCAAGTGCCCATAGGGAACCTATATAGTCCAAGTTCCCTCTAGGGAAGCTACATATTCATAGTGCCCGCTAGGGAACCTGCATTGTCCAAGTGACCGCTAGTTAACCTAGATCGTCCAAGGGTCCGCTAGTAAACCTACATAGTCCAAGTTCCCGTTAGGTAACCTAGATAGGCCAAGTGCCCGCTAGTTAACCTACATAGTACAATGGCCCGCTAGTTGACCTAGATAGTCCAAGTGCCCGCTAGTTAACCTAGATAGTCAAAGTGCCCGCTAGTTAACCTAAGTAGTACAAATGTCCAATAGGGATCCTACATAATCCAAGTGCCCGCTAGGTAACCTAGATATTCCAAGTTCCGGTTTGCCAACCTAGATAGTCAAGTGCCCGCTATGTAACCTATACTGTCCAAGTGCCCGCTAGGTTACTTACATAGTCCAAGTGCACGTTCGTTAACTTAGATAGTCCAAGTCGCGGTAGGTAACCAACATAGTCTAAGGGCCGCTAGGTAACCTATATAGTCCAAGTGCCCGCTAGTTAACCTATAGTCCAAGTGCCCTCTAGGTAACTTAAACAGTCCAAGTGACCGCTAGGTTACCTGCATAGTCCAAGTGCCCGTTAGGTAACCTAGATAGTCCAAGTGCCCGCTAGGTAACCTCCATAGTCCAAGTGCCCGCTAGGTAACATCCATAGTCCAAGTGCCCGTTCGTTAACCTAGATAGTCCAAATTCCTGTTAGCTAACCTACATAGTCCAAGTGCCCGTTCGTTAACCTAGATAGTTCAAGTGCCCGCTACGTTACCTGGACAGTCCAAGTGCCTGCTAGGTAACCTACATAGTCCAAGTGCCCGTTTGCTAACCTAGATCGTCAAAGGGCCCGCTAGTTAACCTACATAGTCCAAGGGCCCTCTAGTTAACCTAGATAGTCCAAGTTCCCGCTAGTTAACCTACATTGTCCAAGTCCCTGATGGGGAACGTACATAGTCCAAGTATCCGCTAGGTAACCTACATAGTCCAAATGCCCACTAGTAACGTACGTAGTCCAAATGCCCGTTAGGTAACCTAGATAGTCCAAATGCCCGCTAGGGAACCTACATAGCCCAAGTGCCCGCTAGGTAACCTACATAGTCCAAATGCCCACTAGAAACCTACATAGTCCAAGTGCAAGAAGGGAACCTACGTAATCCAAGTTCCCGCTAGGGAACCTACATATTCCAAATGCCCGTTAGGTAACCTAGATAGTCCAAATGCCCGCTAGGGTACCCACATAGTCTAAGTGCCCGCGAGGTAACCTACATTGTCCAAGTGCCCATTCATTAACCTAGATTTTCCAAGTGCCCTCTAGGTAACCTAGACTGTCCAAGTGCCCGCTTGGTTACCTACATAGTCCACGTGCCCGTTCGTTAACCTAGATAGTACAAGAGCCCGCTAGTTAACCTACATAGTCCAAGGGCCCGCTAGTTAACCTAGATAGTCCAAGTGCCCACTAGTTAACCTACATTGTCCAAGTCCCTGATGGGGAACCTACATAGTCCAAGTATCCGCTAGGTAACCTACATAGTCCAAATGCCCACTAGTAACGTACGTAGTCCAAATGCCCGTTAGGTAACCTACATAGTCCAAATGCCCGCTAGAAACCTACATAGTCCAAGTGCAAGAAGGGAACCTACATAATCCAAGTGCCCGCTAGGGAACCTACATAGTCCAAATGCCCGTTAGGTAACCTAGATAGTCCAAATGCCCGCTAGGGTACCCACATAGTCTAAGTGCCCGCGAGGTAACCTACATAGTCCAAGTGCCGATTCATTAACCTTGATTTTCGAAGTGCCCTCTAGGTAACCTAGACTGTCCAAGTGCCCGCTTGGTTACCTACATAGTCCACGTGCCCGTTCGTTAACCTAGATAGTACAAGAGCCCGCTAGTTAACCTACATAGTGCAAGGGCCCGCTAGTTAACCTAGATAGTCCAAGTGCCCGCTAGTTAACCTACATTGTCCAAGTCCCTGATGGGGAACCTACATAGTCCAAGTATCCGCTAGGTAACCTACATAGTCCAAATGCCCGCTAGTAACGTACATAGTCCAAGTGCCCGTTAGGTAACCTAGATAGTCCAAATGCCCGCTAGGGAACCCACATAGTCCAAGTGCCCGTTAGAGAACTTACATAGTCAAAGCCCTGCTAGGGAACCTACATAGTCCAAGTGCCCGCTAGGGAACCTAGATAGTCCAAGTACCCGTTAGCTAACCTAGATAGTCCAAGTGCCCGCTAGGTAACCTACATAATCCAAGTGCCCGTTCGTTAACCTAGATAGTCCAAGATCCTGTTAGCTAACCTACATAGTCCAAGTGCCCGTTCGTTAACCTAGATAGTTCAAGTGCCCGCTAGGTAACCTAGACAGTCCAAGTGCCTGCTAGGTAACCTACATAGTCCAAGTGCCCGCTAGTTAACCTAGATAGTTCAAGTGCCCGCTAGGTAACCTAGACAGTCCAAGTGCCTGCTAGGTAACCTACATAGTCCAAGTGCCCGCTAGTTAACCTAGATAGTCCAAGTGCCCGCTAGTTAACCTACATTGTCCAAGTCCCTGATGGGGAACCTACATTATCCAAGTATGCGCTAGGTAACCTACATAGTCCAAATGACCGCTAGTAACGTACATAGTCCAAGTGCCCGTTAAGTAACCTAGATAGTCCAAATGCCCGCTAGGGAACCCACATAGTCCAAGTGCCCGTTAGAGAACTTACATAGTCAAAGCCCTGCTAGGGAACCTACATAGTCCAAGTGCCCGCTAGGGAACCTAGATAGTCCAAGTACCCGTTAGCTAACCTAGATAGTCCAAGTGCCCTCTAGGTAACCTCCATAGTCCAAGTGCCCGTTCGTTAACCTAGATAGTCCAAGTTCCTGTTAGCTAACCTACATAGTCCAAGTGCCTGTTCATTTACCTAGATAGTTCAAGTGCCCGCTAGGTAACCTAGACAGTCCAAGTGCCTGCTAGGTAACCTACATAGTCCAAGTGCCCGCTAGGGAACCTACATATTCCAAGTGCCCGTTAGTTTACCTAGATAGTCAAAGTGCCTTCTAGGTAACCTAGATAGTCCAAATGCCCGCTAGGATACCCACAGAGTCCAACTGCCCGATAGGGAATCAACATAGTCCAAGTGCCCGCTAAGGGACCTACATAGTCCAAGTGCCCGTTAGGGAACCTACATAGTCCAAGTGCCCTCTAGGCAACCTGCATCGTCCATGTGCCCGCTAGTTAACCTAGATAGTCCAAGTGCCCGCTAGTTAACCTAGATAGTCCAAGGTCCGTTAGTTAACCTAGATAGTCCAAGTGCCCTTTAGTTAACCTACATAGTCCAAGGGCCCTCTAGTTAACCTCGATAGTCCAAGTGCCCGCTAGGGGACGTACATAGTCCAAGTGCCCGCTGGGAAACCTAGATAGTCCAAGTGCCCGCTAGATTACCTACATAGTCCAAGTGCCCGCTGAGGAACCTACATAGTCCAAGTGTCCGAAAAGGAACCTACGTATTCCAAGTGCCCGTTAGGGCACCTAGATAGTCCAAGTAACCATAGGGAACCTATATAGTCCAAGTGCCCTCTAGGGAAGCTACATAGTCAAAGTGCCCGCTAGGGAACCTGCATTGTACAAGTGTCCGCTAGTTAACCTAGATAGTCCAAGTGCCCACTAGGTAACCTAGATAGTCGAAGGGCCCGCTAGTTAACCTACATAGTCCAAGTGCCCGATAGGGAACCTACATAGTCCAAGTGCCCAATGAGGAACCTACATAGTCCAAGTGCCCGATAGGGAATCTTCATATTCCAAGGGCCTGTTAGGGAACCCAGATAGTCCAAGTGCCCATAGGGAACCTATATGGTCCAAGTGCCCTCTAGGGAAGCTACATATTCATAGTGCCCGCTAGGGAACCTGCATCGTCCAAGTGCCCGCTAGTTAACCTACATTGTCCAAGTCCCTGATGGGGAACCTACATAGTCCAAGTATCCGCTAGGTAACCTACATAGTCCAAATGCCCGCTAGTAACGTACATAGTCCAAGTGCGCGCTAGGTAACCTACATATTCCAAGTTCCCGCTAGGTAACCTAGATAGTCCAATTGCCCGCTAGGTAACCTACATAGTCCAAGAGCCGGCAGGTAACTTAGATAGTTCAAGTGCCCGCTAGGTTAGCTGCATAGATAGTTACCTAACCTAGATAGTCCAAGTGCCCGTTAGGTTACCTACATAGTCCACGTGCCCGTTCGTTAACCTAGATAGTACAATTGCCCGCTAGGTAACCTACATAGTCCAAGAGCCGGAAGGTAACTTAGACAGTTCAAGTGCCCGCTAGGTTACCTGCATAGTCCAAGTGCCCGTTAGGTAACCTAGATAGTCCAAGTGCCCGCTAGGTAACCTACATAGTCCAAGTGCCCGCTAGGTAACCTAGATAGTCCAAGTACCCGTTAGCTAACCTAGATAGTCCAAGTGCCCGCTAGGTAACCTCCATAGTCCAAGTTCCCGTTAGGTAACCTAGATAGGCAAAGTGCCCGCTAGTTAACCTACATAGTACAATGGCCCGCTAGTTGACCTAGATAGTCCAAGTGCCAGCTAGTTAACCTAGATAGTCAAAGTGCCCGCTAGTTAACCTAAGTAGTACAAATGTCCGATAGGGATCCTACATAGTCCAAGTGCCCGCTAGGTAACCTAGATATTCCAAGTTCCAGTTTGCTAACCTAGATAGTCCAAGTGCCCGCTAGGTAACCTACGTAGTACAAGTGCCCATTCGTTAACCTAGATAGTCGAAGTGCCTGCTAGTTAACCTATACTGTCCAAGTGCCCGCTAGGTTACTTACATAGTCCAAGTGCACTTTCGTTAACTTAGATAGTCCAAGTCGCGGTAGGTAACCAACACAGTCCAAGGGCCGCTAGGTAACCTATATAGCCCAAGTGCCCGCTAGTTAGCCTATAGTCCAAGTGCCCTCTAGGTAACCTACATATTCCATGTTTCCGCTAGGTAACCTAGATAGTCCAAGTGCCCGTTACCTAACCTAGATAGTCCAAGTGCCCGTTAGGTTACCTACATAGTCCACGTGCCCGTTCGTTAACCTAGATAGTCCAATTGCCCGCTAGGTAACCTACACAGTCCAAGGGCCGGCTAGGTCACCTTTAGAATCCAAGTGCCCACTAGGTAATCTAGATAGTCCAGGTGCCCGTTAGGTAACCTAGATAGTCCAAGTGCCCGCTAGTTAACCTACACAGTCCAAGTGCCCGCTGGTTAACTTAAACAGTCCAAGTGCCCGCTAGGTTACCTGCATAGTCCAAGTGCCCGTTAGGTAACCTAGATAGTCCAAGTGCCCGCTAGGTAACCTACATAGTCCAAGTGCCCACTAGGTAACCTAGATAGTCCAAGTACCCGTTAGCTAACCTAGATAGTCCAAGTGCCCGCTAGGTAACCTCCATAGTTCAAGTGCCCGCTAGGTAACCTCCATAGTCCAAGTGCCCGTTCGTTAAGCTAGATAGTCCAAGTTCCTGTTAGCTAACTTACATAGTCCAAGTGCCCGTTCGTTAACCTAGATAGTCCAAGTGCCTGCTAGGTAACCTAAATAGTCCAAGTGCCCGTTTGCTAACCTAGATCGTCAAAGGGCCCGCTAGTTAACCTACATAATCCAAGGGCCCGCTAGTTAACCTAGATAGTCCAAGTGCCCGCTAGTTAACCTACATTGTCCAAGTCCCTGATGGGGAACTTACATAGTCCAAGTATCCGCTAGGTAACCTACATAGTCCAAATGCCCGCTAGTAACGTACATAGTCCAAGTGCCCGTTAGGTAACCTATATAGCCCAAATGCCCGCTAGGGAACCCACATAGCCCAAGTGTCCATTAGAGAACTTACATAATCAAAGCCCTGCTAGGGAACCTACATAGTCCAAGTGCCCGCTAGGGAACCTAGATAGTCTAAGTACCCGTTAGCTAACCTAGATAGTCCAAGTGCCCGCTAGGTAACCTCCATAGTCCAAGTGCCCGTTCGTTAACCTAGATAGTCTAAGTTCCTGTTAGCTAACCTACATAGTCCAAGTGTCCGTTCGTTAACCTAGATAGTTCAAGTGCCCGCTAGGTAACCTATACAGTCCAAGTGCCTGCTAGGTAACCTACATAGTCTCAGTGCCCGCTAGGGACCTACATAGTCCAAGTGCCCGCTAGGTAACCTACATAGTCCAAGTGCCCGTTAGTTAACCTAGATAGTCAAAGTGCCTGCTAGGTAACCTAGATACTCCAAATGCCCGCTAGGGTACCCACATAGTCCAACTGCCCGATAGGGAACCAACATAGTCCAAGTGCCCGCTAAGGGACCTACATAGTCCAAGTGACCGCTAGGGAACCTACATAGTCCAAATGCCCGTTAGGGTACCCACAGAGTCCAACTGCCCGATAGGGAACCAACATAGTCCAAGTGCCCGCTAAGGGACCTACATAGTCCAAGTGCCCGTTAGGGAACCTACATAGTCCAAGTGCCCTCTAGGGAACCTGAATCGTCCAAGTGCCCGCCAGTTAACATAGAGAGTCTAAGTTCCCGCTAGTTAACCTAGATAGTCCAAGTGCCCGCTAGTTAACATAGATCGTCCAAGTGCCCGCTAGTTAACCTACATAGTCCAAGGTCCGTTAGTTAACCTAGATAGTCCAAGTGCCCTCTAGATAACCTACATAGTCCAAGGGCCCTCTAGTTAACCTCGATAGTCCAAGTGCCCGCTAGGGGACGTACATAGTCCAAGTGCCCGCTGGACAACCTAGATAGTCCAAGTGCCCGCTAGTTAACCTACATAGTCCAAGTGCCCGCTGAGGAACCTACATAGACGAAGTGTCCGAAAGGGAACCTACGTATTCCAAGTGCCCGTTAGGGCACCTAGATAGTCCAAGTAACCATAGGGAACCTATATAGTCCAAGTGCCCTCTAGGGAAGCTACATAGTCAAAGTGCCCGCTAGGGAACCTGCATTGTACAAGTGCCCGCTAGTTAACCTAGATAGTACAAGTGCCCGCTAGGTAACCTAGATAGTCGAAGGGCCCGCTAGTTAACCTACATAGTCCAAGTGCCCGATAGGGAACCTACATAGTCCAAGTGCCCGATAGGGAACCCAGATAGTCCAAGTGCCCATAGGGAACCTATATGGTCCAAGTGCCCTCTAGGGAAGCTACATATTCATAGTGCCCGCTAGGGAACCTGCATTGTCCAAGTGCCCGCTAGTTAACCAAGATTGTCCAAGTGTCCGCTAGTAAACCTACATAGTCCAAGTTCCCGTTAGGTAACCTAGATAGGACAAGTGCCCGCAAGGTAACCTACATAGTCCAAGTGCCCGCTAGGTAACCTAGATATTCCAAGTTCCGGTTTACTAACCTAGATAGTCCAAGGGCCCGGTAGGTAACCTACATAGTCCAAGTGCCCATTCGTTAACCTAGATAGTCCAAGTGCCCGCTAGGTAACCTATACTGTCCAAGTGCCCGCTAGGTTACCTAAATAGTCCATGTGCACGTTCGTTAACTTAGATAGTCCAAGTTGCGCTAGGTAACATACATAGACCAAGGAGCCGCTAGGTAACCTATCTAGTCCAAGTGCCCGCTAGTTAAACTATAGTCCAAGTGCCCGCTAGGTAACCTACATATTCCAAGTTCCCGCTAGGTAACCTAGATAGTCCAAGTGCCCGTTACCTAACCTAGATATTCCAAGTGCCCATTAGGTTACCTACATAGTCCACGTGCCGGTTCGTTAACCTAGATAGTCCAAGTGCCCGCTAATTAACCTACATAGTCCAAGTGCCCACTAATTAACCTACATAGTCCAAGTGCCCGTTAGGTAACCTAGACAATCCAAGTGCCCGCTAGGTAACCTCCATAGTCCAAGTGCCCGCTAATTAACCTATATAGTCCAAGTGCCCGCTAGGGAACCTGCATCGTCCAAGTGCCCGCTAGTTAATCTAGATAGTCCAAGTGCCCGCTAGTTAACCTACATAGTCCAAGGGCCCTCTATTTAACCTAGATAGTCCAAGTGACCGCTAGGGGACGTACATAGTCCAAGTGCCCGCTAGGTAACCTAGATATTCTAAGGGCCCGCTAGTTAACCTACATAGTCCAACTGCCTGATAGGGAACCTACATAGTCCAAGATCCCGCTAAGGGACGAACATAGTCCAAGTGCCCGCTAGGGAACCTACATAGTCCAAGTGCTCGCTAGGTAACCTAGATAGTCCAAGTGCCCGCTAGTTAACCTACATAGTCCAAGTGCCCGCTGAGGAACCTACATACTCCAAGTGTCCGAAAGGGAACCTACGTATTCCAAGTGCCCATTAGGGCACCTAGATAGTCCAAGTGCCCATAGGGAACCTATATGGTCCAAGTGCCCTCTAGGGAAACTACATATTCATAGTGCCCGCAAGGAAACCTGCATTGTCCAAGTGCCCGCTAGTTATCCTAGATCGTCCAAGGGTCCGCTAGTAAACCTACATAGTCCAAGTTCCCGTTAGGTAACCTAGATAGGCCAAGTGCCCGCTAGTTAACCTACATAGTACAATGGCCCGCTAGTTGACATAGATAGTCCAAGTGCCCGCTAGTTAACCTCGCTAGTCAAAGTGCCCTCTAGTTAACCTAAGTAGTACAAATGTCCAATAGGGATCCTACATAATCCAAGTGCCCGCTAGGTAACCTAGATATTCCAAGTTCCGGTTTGCTAACCTAGATAGTCCAAGTACCCGCTAGGTAACCTATACTCTCCAAGTGCCCGCTAGGTTACTTACATAGTCCAAGTGCACGTTCGTTAACTTAGATAGTCCAAGTCGCGTTAGGTAACCAACATAATGTAAGGGCCGCTAGGTAACCTATATAGTCCAAGTGCCCGCTAGTTAACCTATAGTCCAAGTGCCCTCTAGGTAACTTAAACAGTCCAAGTGCCCGCTAGGTTACCTGCATAGTCCAAGTGCCCGCTAGGTAACCTACACAGTCCAAGTGCCTGCTAGGTAACCTACATAGTCCAAGTGCCCGTTTGCTAACCTAGATCGTCAAAGGGCCCGCTAGTTAACCTACATAGTCCAAGGGCCCTCTAGTTAACCTAGATAGTCCAAGTGCCCGCTAGTTAACCTACATGGTCCAAGTCCCTGATGGGGAGCCTACATAGTCCAAGTATCCGCTAGGTAACCTACATAGTCCAAATGCCCACTAGTAACGTACGTAGTCCAAATGCCCGTTAGGTAACCTAGATAGTCCAAATGCCCGCTAGGGAACCTACATAGCCCAAGTGCCCGCTAGGTAACCTACATAGTCCAAATGCCCGCTAGAAACCTACATAGTCCAAGTGCAAGAAGGGAACCTACATAATCCAAGTGCCCGCTAGGGAACCTACATAGTCCAAATGCCCGTTAGGTAACCTAGATAGTCCAAATGCCCGCTAGGGTACCCACATAGTCTAAGTGCCCGCGAGGTAACCTACATAGTCCAAGTGCCCATTCATTAACCTAGATTTTCCAAGTGCCCTCTAGGTAACCTAGACTGTCCAAGTGCCCGCTTGGTTACCTACATAGTCCACGTGCCCGTTCGTTAACCTAGAAAGTACAAGAGCCCGCTAGTTAACCTACATAGTCCAAGGGCCCGCTAGTTAACCTAGATAGTCCAAGTGCCCGCTAGTTAACCTACATTGTCCAAGTCCCTGATGGGGAACCTACATTATCCAAGTATGCGCTAGGTAACCTACATAGTCCAAATGACCGCTAGTAACGTACATAGTCCAAGTGCCCATTAAGTAACCTAGATAGTCCAAATGCCCGCTAGGGAACCCACATAGTCCAAGTGCCCGTTAGAGAACTTACATAGTCAAAGCCCTGCTAGGGAACCTACATAGTCCAAGTGCCCGCTAGGGAACGTAGATAGTCCAAGTACCCGTTAGCTAACCTAGATAGTCCAAGTGCCCTCTAGGTAACCTCCATAGTCCAAGTGCCCGTTCGTTAACCTAGATAGTCCACGTTCCTGTTAGCTAACCTACATAGTCCAAGTGCCTGTTCATTAACCTAGATAGTTCAAGTGCCCGCTAGGTAACCTAGACAGTCCAAGTGCCTGCTAGGTAACCTACATAGTCCAAGTGCCCGCTAGGGAACCTACATATTCCAAGTGCCCGTTAGTTTACCTAGATAGTCAAAGTGCCTTCTAGGTAACCTAGATAGTCCAAATGCCCGCTAGGATACCCACAGAGTCCAACTGCCCGATAGGGAATCAACATAGTCCAAGTGCCCGCTAAGGGACCTACATAGTCCAAGTGCCCGTTAGGGAACCTACATAGTCCAAGTGCCCTCTAGGGAACCTGCATCGTCCATGTGCCCGCTAGTTAACCTAGATAGTCCAAGTGCCCGCTAGTTAACCTAGATAGTCCAAGGTCCGTTAGTTAACCTAGATAGTCCAAGTGCCCTTTAGTTAACCTACATAGTCCAAGGGCCCTCTAGTTAACCTCGATAGTCCAAGTGCCCGCTAGGGGACGTACATTGTCCAAGTGCCCGCTGGGCAACCTAGATAGTCCAAGTGCCCGCTAGATTACCTACATAGTCCAAGTGCCCGCTGAGGAACCTACATAGTCCAAGTGTCCGAAAAGGAACCTACGTATTCCAAGTGCCCGTTAGGGCACCTAGATAGTCCAAGTAACCATAGGGAACCTATATAGTCCAAGTGCCCTCTAGGGAAGCTACATAGTCAAAGTGCCCGCTAGGGAACCTGCATTGTACAAGTGTCCGCTAGTTAACCTAGATAGTCCAAGTGCCCACTAGGTAACCTAGATAGTCGAAGGGCCCGCTAGTTAACCTACATAGTCCAAGTGCCCGATAGGGAACCTACATAGTCCAAGTGCCCAATGAGGAACCTACATAGTCCAAGTGCCCGATAGGGAATCTTCATATTCCAAGGGCCTGTTAGGGAACCCAGATAGTCCAAGTGCCCATAGGGAACCTATATGGTCCAAGTGCCCTCTAGGGAAGCTACATATTCATAGTGCCCGCTAGGGAACCTGCATCGTCCAAGTGCCCGCTAGTTAACCTACATTGTCCAAGTCCCTGATGGGGAACCTACATAGTCCAAGTATCCGCTAGGTAACCTACATAGTCCAAATGCCCGCTAGTAACGTACATAGTCCAAGTGCGCGCTAGGTAACCTACATATTCCAAGTTCCCGCTAGGTAACCTAGATAGTCCAATTGCCCGCTAGGTAACCTACATAGTCCAAGAGCCGGCAGGTAACTTAGATAGTTCAAGTGCCCGCTAGGTTAGCTGCATAGATAGTTACCTAACCTAGATAGTCCAAGTGCCCGTTAGGTTACCTACATAGTCCACGTGCCCGTTCGTTAACCTAGATAGTACAATTGCCCGCTAGGTAACCTACATAGTCCAAGAGCCGGAAGGTAACTTAGACAGTTCAAGTGCCCGCTAGGTTACCTGCATAGTCCAAGTGCCCGTTAGGTAACCTAGATAGTCCAAGTGCCCGCTAGGTAACCTACATAGTCCAAGTGCCCGCTAGGTAACCTAGATAGTCCAAGTACCCGTTAGCTAACCTAGATAGTCCAAGTGCCCGCTAGGTAACCTCCATAGTCCAAGTTCCCGTTAGGTAACCTAGATAGGCAAAGTGCCCGCTAGTTAACCTACATAGTACAATGGCCCGCTAGTTGACCTAGATAGTCCAAGTGCCAGCTAGATAACCTAGATAGTCAAAGTGCCCGCTAGTTAACCTAAGTAGTACAAATGTCCGATAGGGATCCTACATAGTCCAAGTGCCCGCTAGGTAACCTAGATATTCCAAGTTCCAGTTTGCTAACCTAGATAGTCCAAGTGCCCGCTAGGTAACCTACGTAGTACAAGTGCCCATTCGTTAACCTAGATAGTCGAAGTGCCTGCTAGTTAACCTATACTGTCCAAGTGCCCGCTAGGTTACTTACATAGTCCAAGTGCACTTTCGTTAACTTAGATAGTCCAAGTCGCGGTAGGTAACCAACACAGTCCAAGGGCCGCTAGGTAACCTATATAGCCCAAGTGCCCGCTAGTTAGCCTATAGTCCAAGTGCCCTCTAGGTAACCTACATATTCCATGTTTCCGCTAGGTAACCTAGATAGTCCAAGTGCCCGTTACCTAACCTAGATAGTCCAAGTGCCCGTTAGGTTACCTACATAGTCCACGTGCCCGTTCGTTAACCTAGATAGTCCAATTGCCCGCTAGGTAACCTACACAGTCCAAGGGCCGGCTAGGTCACCTTTAGAATCCAAGTGCCCACTAGGTAATCTAGATAGTCCAGGTGCCCGTTAGGTAACCTAGATAGTCCAAGTGCCCGCTAGTTAACCTACACAGTCCAAGTGCCCGCTGGTTAACTTAAACAGTCCAAGTGCCCGCTAGGTTACCTGCATAGTCCAAGTGCCCGTTAGGTAACCTAGATAGTCCAAGTGCCCGCTAGGTAACCTACATAGTCCAAGTGCCCACTAGGTAACCTAGATAGTCCAAGTACCCGTTAGCTAACCTAGATAGTCCAAGTGCCCGCTAGGTAACCTCCATAGT
Source organism: Tenrec ecaudatus (assembly GCF_050624435.1). Taxonomy (NCBI): domain Eukaryota; kingdom Metazoa; phylum Chordata; class Mammalia; order Afrosoricida; family Tenrecidae; genus Tenrec; species Tenrec ecaudatus. Next base: position 502 of record NW_027459387.1, on the reverse strand, counting down.
TCAAGTGCCCGCTAGGTAACCTCCATAGTCCAAGTGCCCGTTCGTTAACCTAGATAGTCCAAGTTCCTGTTAGCTAACTTACATAGTCCAAGTGCCCGTTCGTTAACCTAGATAGTCCAAGTGCCTGCTAGGTAACCTAAATAGTCCAAGTGCCCGTTTGCTAACCTAGATCGTCAAAGGGCCCGCTAGTTAACCTACATAGTCCAAGGGCCCGCTAGTTAACCTAGATAGTCCAAGTGCCCGCTAGTTAACCTACATTGTCCAAGTCCCTGATGGGGAACTTACATAGTCCAAGTATCCGCTAGGTAACCTACATAGTCCAAATGCCCGCTAGTAACGTACATAGTCCAAGTGCCCGTTAGGTAACCTATATAGTCCAAATGCCCGCTAGGGAACCCACATAGCCCAAGTGTCCATTAGAGAACTTACATAATCAAAGCCCTGCTAGGGAACCTACATAGTCCAAGTGCCCGCTAGGGAACCTAGATAGTCTAAGTACCCG